>NW_027362765.1:380074467-380659467 GCF_046119375.1 Phyllobates terribilis | reverse complement strand
TGTGCAGGTACTTTTATTACTGCTACTTGTTTGGTTGAGGCAGCTGATTCTAGGATTTGTCTGACATGAGACCTTTCTTGAGGTCTTGAAAGGCTATGAGCGCTGATTCAGTTAACTGAAAAGGCTCGATTTTTAAACAATCATATAGAGGTTGCATAAGCTGACTAGCATGTATAACCCATTGTCTGCAGTGTGATACTATTCCCAAAAATGCTCTTAATGTTTTGTAGTTCTTGGGAGGAACAAGATCTCTAATGATTTTTAGTCTGTCGGCGGTGAGGTGCCGAATACCTTGTGAAATGCAGTGTCCTAGAAATACTACCGTAGTCATACAAAGTTGTACTTTTTTCTTGTTAACTTTACAGCCCATGTCTGCTAGAAATATTAACAATCTTATTGTGTTGCTGTTTGCGGACTCTTGAGCAGGGGCACATAATAATAGGTCATCAACATATTGAAGAATTACAACCTCATCCGTAGGTTTGAAATTTTGAAGAACTGATCTCATAGCTTCTGAGTACAAGGTAGGTGAATGTATCATACCCTGTGGTAATCTTGTCCATGCTAATTGTCTATTCTTAAATGTAAATGCAAACAGTTTGTAACAGTCTGGGTGTAATGGTACTGAAAAAAATGCATTTGATAAGTCTATGACAGAAAATACTCGTGCTGTTGCTGGGATCTGTGATAGCAACGTGTGTGGATTTGGCACAACAGGAGTAATAGGTTCCAAAATTTTATTTATCTCTCTTAAATCATGTACCATCCGGTATCTAGCAGCTGACCCCTCAGTAGATTTCTTTTTTACGGGGTACAACGGTGTATTGGCTGGTGACTTTACTTCTATCAGTACTCCAGTTTTTAGATAATCTTTTATCTGTTCTCCTATGGCGTGTTCTTGTTGGGCACTAATAGGATACTGTCTCAATTGGGGTAGTGTCACACCTGGAACAGGAGTGACTTTTACTGGAGCTATTGGCATTAGTCCTACATCGGTGTCATGTTGTGCCCATAATTTTTCTGGTACCTCAGAAAGATCTAAAATAATTTGGGTAGGGGCAGGATCTTTCTCATCCTCTAAGGCTTGGACTTTTACAATGTTTTCTAGAGACTCTTGGTCATCAGGCACCAAAATTTGGACTCTACCATCCTCCAAAATTTGGATATTCATTTCTGTCTGCTTTAATAGGTCTGTACCTAGAAGACAAGTAGGTGCCCCTTTGACAAAAAGAAATTTAGATAAAAATATTTTAGATCCTATCTTTGTTTCAAGGGGAATACTATATGGGAGTGGCCTGATTCCTCCATCATACCCTTCGGTATAGGTTACATCATCTGATAAACAATCAGCATTTGGTAAGGCGTCTTCATTGAGGACGGAGGAAGTTGCTCCGGTATCTATTAGAAAAGGGCATTGTTTTCCTGCTACTTTTACCTGAATTATTGGGCGCCTTCCAGTCAAAATGGTTTGCATCACGTCTAGTCACTCGCTTGCTGCAGGAGCAGAAGCCTGTACTGTCTTTTCTTGTGATTCTCTTGGGACATAGGTACCATCTTCTATATCCCTGGCTTTTTTCCTGCATTCTCTAATCCAATGTCCTGGTTTCTTACAGTAGTGACATGGATTAGTTTTCTTATCCAAGTTCCCTTTGCCATAGGTCTGATTTGATCTGTTGTTTTTATTGACCAGACTATTATTTGCTGCTACTCTGACGGGTTTGGATGCTGCCTCACGCATATCCATTTCTATCCCTAATAGTTTTTGTCTGACTATCTGGGGATCATCTAAGGTTCTCCAATCAGGAGTTGCAGCCTTGAACTTTTCCCTAAGTTTTGGGTTAAGATTCTCTATAAAAGTTTTTGTCATCAGTCGAATGACTCCTTCATTGGTAAGGTCCATTCCCTCGTCTCTGTAACTGTTTTCTACCGCTAAGTAGTATTCATCTACAGGCTGTCCTGACTTCTGGGAGACAGTTCCTGAAGTCCCTCTCATTCGTTGTTTAGTTCTCATAAACTCCATAAGTCTGATCATAAAATTCTGTCCTGACAGTGCGGTATTTGGATCCTCACCATCTACTGGTTGAGGTCTATGAGGTTCTATAACTGTCATCAATTCCTGATACAACCCTGGTGTCATTTTCATTCTACATAATTCTGTCCCATCTGACCATGTTCCATTATGGGTGTGTATTATCTGCTGTATGTACGTAGCAAATCTTAGTGGGCATTGTATTGGATCTGGTGCATTCTGAAGTAGGGACATTCCCTCAGCGGGGGTCCATGGAAAATATTGTCTAGTCAGATGGTATCTAGTTACTCTACGCAGTGGATTGCCACCATCTTCTTCTCTGTATGGTCGACTGAGGATACGCACTGGTGCCAACATATCATGTGGTCGTGGTGCTCCACATCCTGCACATGTGTCTCTCCAGTCTGGATTCTGGAGTCCACAGTTTGTACATGTCCATCCACCCGGACCCCGAAAATCAGGATACAGTGTGGGTTCTGACCTGGGCTGATATGGTGGTGCCAATGGGTTCATTTGTTTACTGTTTTCTGTTTGTACAATGGGACCCTGTCTGACTGGAGTTCTCCATAATCCATTGTCTTTATTAAAAGTCCAATGGTCTGTCTCTGCTGTTTTTGATAGTTCGACCATGGCCTCTACTTGTTCCTGCCATCCTTTGTCTCTTATCACTCCTGCTTTTCTAACCCGAATGTCCTCCCATAGTTTCCTGTTGAACCTGTCATGCCTTGCTACCTGAAAAGTTTTGCAAACTTTCCCTAAATTCTTAGTTGCTTCTACACCACACCTTTCTTTCACGATTGTATAGACATCTTGTTCATCATTTGTGGTCTTAGTCTGTTTGTTGCCCATTTTTCCTGACTATTCCTACCTTAGGAGGCTTTTTGGGTTAGATAAAATATATTCTATATTTTACCTTTCCTCGTTACCTATTCTGTCCTAAGGAGCCAGTATCTGAAACGGTTTCTCTGGACCGTTTTGTCTGAAGTGTAGAGTAATTCTAACACATATATATATGGCAACAAGGGCAAGACCAACAATACATAAAATGAACCATACAGTCTCCATTATATATCGTGTCCCTGGAGTATTATCATTACTTCCATGGGCTCATTCTGTCAATCTCTTATCCGTCAAAAAGGAGGACAAAGGTTCGGGAGTTAAGCGTGAGCGAAGGTTTCCCCGAAAGGACACAACCTTATGACTCAGTTAGGCAATCTCCGTAATACTTATGTCATCTACCTTAGTGCGGCTTATGAGGCTATTCCCGACATCCACATCTCTTTCATACCATCCATTTCATAACCTTCTCTGACCTCTCCTTCGGCAGATCCTACAGTATATATGTGACACCCCAGGGGTCTGGTTGCCACAGTAACGTAATGTTATGTCTGAGAGCAGGTGGGAGGTCCTTTAGTCAGGGATCCTGTGCATGCCACACCTCCTGCCCAGTCTTGGGAGGGGAAGAACTTCCCCTATATAAACCTGGGGCTGAGGCAGGGTGAGTGAGTAGAAGAAGAGAAGAAGTAGAGACAGCATAGGAAGAAACAGCAGTTACAAGGAGTCAGGGGCTGGCAGCTGCAGAGTTCGCCCTGACTAAGAAGACTTTTTACCGGACCCGGAGTCCGAGGCTGTGGGGACTAATTCCTGCCCAGCAGCAGAATCCGTCAGGCAGGGGATTTCAGGTCCTCTGGCCCAGAAGCCCGAAGGCACGGTCACACGCGTGGGACCAGCACCGCCATCGTGGAGCGGAAGCCATTAGAAGGCCCCGAGTCACCGGCCATACGGGTGAGCACCACACGGTACACTCAGGGACGTGGGCTACTTACATCAGCTCCTAGCAAGGTAGCCAGAAGAGTACAGTCAGTTTGGGAGGCCTACAACTACGCCTGGCCAGGGGAGATCCCATCTGCTCAAGGACTGACCAGGCCCCATCCGCTAGCAAGTACTCCGGGAGGGTCTTTTGTTGTTACCAGTAAAGACCCTGAACTACACCGTACCGTCTCTGAGTGGTTCCTGCTACCCCCATCATCCACGTCGGCTGCCCTGAGGCCATACCCCTCCCGTTGGGGGTTATACTATCACGCTGCACAATCCCACCATCGGCCTCAGCGGTCTGCCCTGCAGCAGCAGCCCCCTGGCTGCACTCAACGGGTGGCGTAGTCATCAACCATTTACTACTAATGGACTGCCGTCTAGTTTGACTCCCTGGGCACGGACCGGGTCACCGCCACGAGACTACAACCCTCCACAGATCCGGCTCCGGGTAAGCTCCCGCATGCGCAGCGCAGCGCGACACAGGCCCAGGGGCGCGTCAACTTTGGCGTAGTCGGCAGGATTTCGTGCCCGCAACCACCGGGTACTGCGTGCCTGAAAAGCAAAGACTGTTCAAACTTACCAGTGGTGAAGATTCCCGCTATCCGTGGAGGTTTCCCGCCATCCGGCGCCATCTTCGACCTTCTTCCCGCCATCCGTGGAGTTTTCCCGCCATTGGACGCCATCTTGAGGACGCCGCGCGGGAAGAAGAGGGGCGTGGACTCCGAAAGCGCGCGAGAACTGAAGCCCCGCCTCACGTCCGGACGTTGCGTAAGGTCCTGGAAGGAGCCCAGCAGACGCCGACGTCACAGGAGCGCGACGGAAGGTCCTCAACCCTGACGATCCACTGCGGAGCCGCGGCCTACGGAAGAGGATCATCGCAAGGTAGGCCACGGTCCACTAGGGGGGAGGAAGATGTCGGATACGGAGGAGAGCTTCACTGCCTCAACCCCCGCCAGCGCTACCGCTGCTGCAGTTATGCCCTTCACCATGCCCTATATCCCGGGAGCAGCTTGGCTACCCCAGTACTCAGGGGAGTCACATACCCTGCATGACTTTAGAGAAAAGCTGGATAGCCTCTTCCAGGTGTACCCCCTCACAGAAGAGCAAAAAGTGAGCATCCTGGTGGCCCAACTAACCGGGGCAGCCAAAAGAGAAGTAAAATCTTGGCCACCTGGGAGGAGGACTGTCGCAGAGATACTAACCCGGCTGAGGGACACCTTCGATACCCGCACCTCAGCCGAGATCAAGCTTAGATTCTACGGGTGCAAGCAGCGAGCGCATGAGAGTATAAGGGACTATGCACTAAACCTACAAGAGGCCCTGAGGGCCATAAAGCAGACCGACCCTGATGGGGTGGGAAACGAGGACAGGCTGTTGACTGAACAATTTATAGAGGGTTTATATTGCAATGCCCACCGAACCCAGTTGCGGGCAATGGCCTTACAGGATCCCCATCTGGACTTTGCACAGTTCAAGGATAGAGCTATCCGGGTGCTCCGAGAACCAGCACCGGGTGGCGTTGTGACCCACAGGCGCCCAGCTATCACTTACCACCAGGAGGCGGCGCCCTTGTCGACAGGGCCTGTGGGAGCTCATGCGCAGGCTTTGGACAATGACCCGGCTCCAGACCTACACCATCAGGTCCAAGAGCTAGTTAAGAGCGTTGCTGCGCTAACCCGAACTGTGCAGTCTTTACAGGTTTCCACCCCAGGGAAGATCCAGCTGGCATCCAGACCGGAGGACATCCCGTGGCGTCGACCAAGGAGGACCCCACCGGCCAGAGGAAGACCCAGTGACCGATACAGCGAGGACGGACGACCCATCTGCCGCCGCTGCAATCAACCCGGACATATGGAAAGGTACTGTTCTTTAAACGGGCACAACCTGGGGTAGAGGGCCAACCCCCAGGAAAAAGATCACCAGGCCCATCGAACTGGCGCGACAGATATGTGGGAGGACGTCCAGTCTTGCCTGTGGTACTGGATGGCATTCCCATGAGTGCCCTACTGGATACCGGGTCACAGGTCACCACCATCCCGTACGTGCTCTTCAAGCAGTACTGGAATGACTCGGATATTACCCGCTACCCTGACGACGACTTGAGTATCATCGCCAGCAATGGCCAGCCCGTGCCACAGATCGGATTTAAAGAGGTGACCCTCAAAATCGGTAGAGTCGAACTGGCCGCACAGGGACAGATCATTGTAGATATTGATAAACATGAGAGTCACCCAAAAATAACTCTAGGAACTAACGTAATTGAAAATTGTCTTGCAGAGGTGATTTTCCTTTTACAGCAGGTTGCCAAGAACGCCAGCTCCGGCGAGCAGCGGGTGCTCCAGAAAGAGATCCGGGCACTGATGCAACGGCAACAAGTGGAACTCTCCGGCGGTGAGATTGGTAGCGTAAGAATGTGTGACCCTTTTCCTATTGCCATGCCCCCAAAAAGTGAAATGATGATTTGGTGCCGGGCAGCTATTGGTCTGAGAGGTAGAGATTACCAGGCAATGGTAGAACCAGTTTACTCAGACAGTAGGCCCACCATTTTGACAGCACGGGGGGTGGTCAATGTACGCCATGGGAGGGTGCCCGTTCGCATAATAAATATCGGGGAGAGGGAAGTGTACCTGCCCCGGTATGCCACGCTAGCCAAATTATATACCACTAATCAAAATTCTATACAATCTGTGGAACCCTTGCCTCCATCTCACCCGGAGGAAGGTAACGGCTCTAAGAAAGACATGGAGGACTGGTGTCAGCAACTACATCTGGGTACTGACTCCACTCCCTCACATCAGAAACAAGGAGTCTATCGGGTGGTTCAAGAGTATGAGAGAGTGTTTAGTAAACACCCGTTAGACTTCGGGCGAGTCAAGGGGGTAGAACACCGCATCCCCACGGGAGATCATCCTCCCATAAAAGAGAGGTATCGACCCGTACCCCCTGCACATTACCAACACGCCAAGGGGATGCTTAGAGACATGAAGGAGGCTGGGGTAATCCGGGATAGCTGTAGCCCCTGGGCAGCCCCACTAGTTTTAGTCAAAAAGAAAGACAACACCATGAGGATGTGTGTAGATTACCGGAAAATCAACCGTATCACACACAAGGATGCGTACCTCTTACCAAGGATAGAGGAGTCATTGGCTGCTTTAAGATCTGCTAACTTCTTCTCTACCTTGGATCTCACTAGCGGGTACTGGCAGGTTCCTGTAGCAGAGGCGGACCGGGAGAAGACCGCATTCACCACCCCGATGGGACTTAGCGAGTTCACCTGCATGCCGTTCGGACTCTGCAACGCCCCAGGAACCTTCCAACGATTAATGGAGTGCTGTCTGGGCCACAGAAACTTCGAGACGGTCCTGTTGTACCTGGACGATGTCATCGTATACTCCAAAACTTATGAGGACCACCTGAAACACCTGGCGGAGGTGTTCGAAGCTCTGGCGAGTTACGGCCTAAAGGTGAAACCCTCCAAGTGTCACCTCCTGAAACCAAAGGTGCAATACCTGGGACACGTGGTGAGCGCTGACGGAGTGGCTCCCGACCCCGATAAGATCACCGCAATTAAGGGATGGCCAAGCCCCTCCAGCGTAAAAGAAGTGCGGCAGTTCCTAGGGTTGGTAGGCTACTACCGAAGGTTTATTCCCGGTTTCACCAAAAAGGCAGCACCTATGCAGGACCTCCTGATAGGCCAGTCCCGGAAGGCCAAGAACCAGAAGCCGCCCTTCAAATAGGAAAAGCTAGAAGAAGAGTCCTTCCGCCAGCTGAAGATGGCCCTCACGGGGGATGAAATCTTGGCGTACCCGGACTATAGCCAGCCCTTCATCCTCTACACCGACGCCAGTAACATCGGGCTAGGAGCCGTACTGTCCCAGATTCAGCAGGGGAGAGAACGAGTAATCTCCTATGCCAGCCGAAAACTGCGACCCACCGAAAGGAACCCCGAAAATTACAGCTCATTTAAGCTAGAGTTCCTGGCCGTGGTATGGGCAGTCACCGAGCGCTTTAGGCATTACCTCGCTTCTTCCCGGTTCACCGTATACACGGATAACAACCCGTTGACACACCTGGACACGGCAAGACTCGGTGCCCTGGAGCAGAGGTGGATGGCCCGTCTGTCCAACTACGAGTTCACAATCAAATACCGGGCAGGACGCTCCAATACTAACGCGGACGCCCTGTCCAGGATGCCCAACCTGCCGGACGAAGGAGAAGATCCGGAGGGACTGGAAGAAGTTGAACTCCCTGCGTTCCACCGTCATGGGACTATCCAGTATTCCCACCGGGTAAGGGGTAAGCAGGCTGCTACGTTGAACCCCTTACCCCACTACAACTGGGCGGAAACGCAAGACAGCGACCCTGCCGTCCGACTGGTGAAGGAGATGCTGACTCGGCCGGAGGCTCGCCTTGAACCAGACGCTCCGGAGGAAGCCAAACAACTATGGGCGGAGAAGAGTCGACTATTCCTTTACAAGGGGAAGTTGTGCCGCAGAATGGTCAACTCCCGGACGCATGAACTACTCTGGCAAGTAGTGGTGCCCCGAAGAGACGCAGCCATGGTGATGGAGGCATACCACGACGGAGCTGGACACTTCGGGTGGAAAAAGCTGGAGTTCCTGCTGCGCGAGCGGTTCCACTGGGTAGGCATGAGGGGAACCATCGAGAAGTGGTGCAGAGACTGTGGCCCGTGCAATCTGAGAAGGAAGGACCGGGCCAGCCAGAAGACTCCCCTGCAGTCCATCGTCACCCGGCAACCGTTGGAACTGGTAGCCTTGGATCATGTAAAACTGACCCCAAGCAGAAGTGGCTACGTCTACGCGTTAACCATCGTGGATCATTACTCCCGGTTCTTGGTTGTCGTCCCCGTCAAGGACTTAACGGCTCAAACAGCAGCTAGGGCCTTCCAGCAGCACTTCTGCCGTCCACACGGGTACCCGGACCAAGTGCTGACGGACCAGGGACCTGCCTTTGAAGCGGAGGTCTTCCAGGAATTCTGCAATCTGTATGGCTGCCGGAAGATAAGGACGACACCCTACCATCCGCAAACTAATGGACTTTGTGAAAAAATGAACCAGGTGGTAATGGATCTTCTAAAAACATTGCCCCTGGAAGAACGCAGTCTGTGGCCTGAGAAGTTGCCCGATCTGGTGGACCTATACAACCACATCCCGGTAGGTTCCACCAACTGTACCCCGGCTTACCTAATGAGGGCGAGACCTGGTAAGTTACCTGTTGACCTGTAAATGGGAGTCCTGACACCTGAGGACACTTCACCAGAAACAGACTGGGACACAGAGAGGCATCAGCAGTACCGGAGAGTACAGGAGAGCGTGGAGCGAAGTCTCTGTCAGGCTAGGGAAAGACAAGAGAAGACTTACAACCAGTATGCTCCCGCTGTTCCCCTGGTACCCGGAGAGCAGGTCTTGAAGAGGAAAAGACGGCTCCACAAGTTGGATGACCAGTGGGAGAAGGACCCGTACACCGTACTGCCCTCAAGCCACGAGAACCCGAAGGTCTGTACCATCAGTAAAGACGGAGGGGAAACCACAGCCATTGTATCCCGGGACCACCTGAAGAAGTGTCCCGAACAACTGAGGAACCCTGAAGAGGAACAAGAAGACCATCGACCCGTGGGAGAAAGGGAAGATATGGTTAGTACCGTGCTCGGGGACTTCCCTCGGTCTTGGACTCAAGTCAATGGTGCAGTTGTGGTACCCGTACTCACCTTCCTCCAACCATCATCCCAAGAACCTACGGAGCAACGGGTAGAGCTGGAAGAACAGCCGGTCCAGGAGGCAGAAGACTCCACACAAGTAGAACAGGAGAATCAACCCTCTGCTTATAGTGAGCCTGCCGTACCCCTAGTGAGACAAAGAGCCGGTAGACAGCTGCCCAGTTTACCCTTGACAGCTCCTACACCCTGTAGTTCAGGGCCAGACAGTCAGCTCCGTAGGTCCACTAGGGCCACTAGAGGCCAATTACCCGCACGTTGGAGGATCTAAATGTTTAAGCTATTTTATAATGTTTACCTGTCTATAGTTGCTTGTGTGTAATTTTGTATTTCTAGTTGTTTTTAGGAATCCTTGGTGGATTTACCGGGAATCCTTGTATATAGTTGGAGCGTAACCCAGGATGGACTAAAGACTGTAAAGGACTCGGGGTAGAACAGACCCCTACCTGGTTACGTCTCCCTGTGTTGGTGAAATGGACACCTTGCTTTCTTCAGAGACTGCACCCGGTTGCGGACACGCCGTAACCATCTTTATGTGTTTTCTTATTGTATTATTAATGTTTTGCCTTGTTATGTTTTCTAAATGTGTTTAGTCCCGGAGTACTAAATTTTACTAGGGGGGAATGTGACACCCCAGGGGTCTGGTTGCCACAGTAACGTAATGTTATGTCTGAGAGCAGGTGGGAGGTCCTTTAGTCAGGGATCCTGTGCATGCCACACCTCCTGCCCAGTCTTGGGAGGGGAAGAACTTCCCCTATATAAACCTGGGGCTGAGGCAGGGTGAGTGAGTAGAAGAAGAGAAGAAGTAGAGACAGCATAGGAAGAAACAGCAGTTACAAGGAGTCAGGGGCTGGCAGCTGCAGAGTTCGCCCTGACTAAGAAGACTTTTTACCGGACCCGGAGTCCGAGGCTGTGGGGACTAATTCCTGCCCAGCAGCAGAATCCGTCAGGCAGGGGATTTCAGGTCCTCTGGCCCAGAAGCCCGAAGGCACGGTCACACGCGTGGGACCAGCACCGCCATCGTGGAGCGGAAGCCATTAGAAGGCCCCGAGTCACCGGCCATACGGGTGAGCACCACACGGTACACTCAGGGACGTGGGCTACTTACATCAGCTCCTAGCAAGGTAGCCAGAAGAGTACAGTCAGTTTGGGAGGCCTACAACTACGCCTGGCCAGGGGAGATCCCATCTGCTCAAGGACTGACCAGGCCCCATCCGCTAGCAAGTACTCCGGGAGGGTCTTTTGTTGTTACCAGTAAAGACCCTGAACTACACCGTACCGTCTCTGAGTGGTTCCTGCTACCCCCATCATCCACGTCGGCTGCCCTGAGGCCATACCCCTCCCGTTGGGGGTTATACTATCACGCTGCACAATCCCACCATCGGCCTCAGCGGTCTGCCCTGCAGCAGCAGCCCCCTGGCTGCACTCAACGGGTGGCGTAGTCATCAACCATTTACTACTAATGGACTGCCGTCTAGTTTGACTCCCTGGGCACGGACCGGGTCACCGCCACGAGACTACAACCCTCCACAGATCCGGCTCCGGGTAAGCTCCCGCATGCGCAGCGCAGCGCGACACAGGCCCAGGGGCGCGTCATATACATGAATGACCCGAGCTATAGGTATCCTTCTCTACTAGTTCCTCAATCCCAACACAAGATATGCATGAAATTTACGGACTATCGCAGAGCAGATGTAAGAGAACTAACAGTGTCTCTTACCTGGCCAGGTTTGTCATCTGCTGTTCCGATGTCCCAATCTCAGCGGTTACTCGTGCCGGTCGATGAACTTGAAGGAATACGCAGACCTCGGGTCCCTGTTCGGGCGCCAGGAATTGTTAGGATCATTCAGCCATGGAGGGTCCTTGTTGGAGTCGGGGTATCCCCGTAACAAGAAATACACAGACACGTAGTGTATAATCAAGTACTGGGAAGCCCCTGAGCGCGTCTGCCTCTATAGGTGCTGTCCCTTTATTTATACTAATAATCATAGTTTTTTTGTCACACATGCGCAGTAAAATGCCTTTGTTTCACAAGCAGTGAAGTGATGATTCATAACAGTGGAATGTTGATAAGAAAGTTTCATAAGCAGAAAAGTGATAATTCATAGCAGTAGAAGGTTGCTGAGACAGCTAAAAACAAGTTACAATCTAATTTCTGGGCGTCAGTCCAAATGTCCAGATAAGGGAAGAATAACTTCATCTGTGTCTTACATCGTAGTCTTGGGTGAAGTATAACTCCTATCATCCTCTCATATTAATAACCTTACCATTTGTCAAGTGACATACATAAAACTGAGGCAGGATCAGCGTCCCAGCCCAGACAAAGGGCGGCCACACCCTTTTATATGCACTAAAGCAAATATTTATTATTATTTTTGCACTGTGCAATTTATATATTTACTTTTAATTATTTGGGTATTTTTCTTGTCTTTGGTTTCTCTCTGTTTGATGGCCTTGTGTGAACATGCATTTGCATTTTGCATGTGACGCGCCCCCTGGGCCATATTCTTTAGGGGGAATATCCGGAGCCGGATCAGATGGGAGTTGTAGTCTTCCGAGTGGCTGTGACCCGGTCCGTGCCCAGGGTGTCAAACTCAGTTGTATGTGGCAGTCCTACAGATGTTATAAAGTTCTTTATTGTCGACTACGCCACCCGTTGTATTGCGGTCACTATGGCCGCCGCTGCAGCAGGGTCCGCTGAGGCTGATGGTGTAGGTGCAGCTTTTGGTGGTATAACCCCCAACGGGTGGGGTATAGCCTCAGGGGGTCAGGTGCAGAGGATGGGGGTTGTGGTGGTGCAGCATAGATGTTAAAGGAAGACAGAGTCGGGTTGTGCAGTTTAGGGTATTTACTCACTGCTGATGTTCCGGTCACTCCAGCTTCAAGTGACCTCCCGAGCCGTGCTGCATCCACCAGGTCCTGGATCCAGCCAACCCCCAAGCGAGTCCGGAGCGTGACCCTGAGCTCTCCTTCTGTCCTTTCTCTGGCCGTCCCCACTATTGATCCACCCAGGTCCAGCTCCCTCGGGCCTTCTGTTGGGAGACCCTTGGCCTTGGGTTCCCTGACCCTCCACGTGGTATGCCTTCGTGGTGGATGTGGTGGGTGGCCGTGGCAGACGCTGCCCACGGCCTCCGGTCTCTGGCTGGGGTGTGTTTTTGCCCCCACCAGCTTGGGTTCCGGTACCCTGATGCCGACTCTTCACCCGTGGATTGGATTTGGGGTCTTAGAGTCCTCTCTTCTGCTTCCCCCTCTGGGTCTCTCTTGCTTTCTCCTCTCTCTCTCTCTGGGGCTTCTCTGCTCCTCTTCCTCTGCTCTGCTCTGACAGACTGACCCTGTTCTCTGATGGTGCCCACCTTATATACACCCTCTATGTGTGAGCTCAGGTGACCAGCACCCAATGAGCTCCTATCTTTACCCAGGCTGCTCCCCCTATCTGCCCCTACACTACTTGGGATGTACCACCCCCCTCCCACTCCAGCCAGGAACAGACTCGGTCGTACCTGCACATTTCTAAGTGGGAGTACCGTCGGTCTGCTCCTCGGAAATGGGATGTGTGTAGTGCATGCAGCCTACCGAGCTCAGTTCCACACTCCATCCTTACCCGGGAGTGGAATATCACACCTCTGGGTTGAGGTGCAATACCCCTGTAGCAGCCGAATCCTCAGGGTGCTACATTCCCCCCTGGTAAATCACAGCACGTCCTCGGGCTGTAAGACATAACATCCACAAACATACATTTTTTTTTTTCATAAACATATAAAACATATTAAACAACATATCTTAGCAGATAAAACATTCTCGTCGCCTCAGGCTCCTCCTCCGGTCACTGTGCAACGTGTGACCGGGTAAAGTGCGACAGTCTCTTCTTGAAAAACTGTTTTTTCTATAAAACCGGTAGGGGGCGCGCAACTATTTACAGGGATATGGCCGCTCTCAGTCCTCGGCCAGGTATTGGGGAGGAATGACCGCTCTCAGTCCTCGGTCAGTGGGATTTAGGGGTTAAACGGGTAACAGTTCACACTTGCTGGTCCCAACGGGGACTATTTTTAGCAACAGCAACAGTTTCAGTTTCAGTTTATGGTGCCCCGACGGGCAACTATATACAGCTCCTGCTTCGCTGTACTTAACGACGGCGTCCTCCTGCTCTTTCTTTATTGTTACCTTTGGCTCTAGTTTCAGACCCGTCCGGGTCCTCTTGTTCTTCCTCCTCACACCGCAGCTCTTCCTCCGTCAGACGATGCACATGGAGGGCGTAGGGTCCTTTGGCACACTTGTGCCGGGTGAAGGTGACCTCGTCCCCGATGTAAAGGTCACGACCTCTGTGTCCCTCCGGTAGGTGGGACTCAACGTCTCTCCTCGTCACGAAGACGTCGCCTAGGGTGCGGTGGTCTCGGATGAAGCCCCACCCATGCTGCATATTAAACTTTATCACAGTCCCGGTGGTGCGGGGACTATGCGCTGCACGGGGGTCTCTCCTGGCCCGGCTCTTCTGCTCCGTGCTCCTTACTTGAGCTTGCTGTTCCCGGACCCGCCTCTCTCTCCGCTCCCTCTCAAAGTCCTCGAGCTGTTGGCGGCAGCACTCAGCACGCTCCGCTGCAGCTGCCCGAGTCTCTTGAGTGAACCCCATGAGATCTTCTCCGGTGGGGTCCCACTCGAACTGCGCTTCTGCTAGCGGGGGCGAGATCCTCTTTACGGGCTTTGGAGCCGGGATCAGGGGTTCATCCAGGGGTCTCTCTCTCCGGAGTCGGGGATGGTGAAACTCCGGTGGCCATATAAATGGCTGCCCATCCGGGCACGTATGCTGGGCGTACAGGTCCTCTCCCAGATGCGGCACTTTAGGTCTTATGGGCGCGGTGGTGTTAGCGCCCGGGTTGCCCGGGCCTTGCGGCCAGGCCTGGGGTATCTGGAAGGTAAAGGGCACCGTAAGGACGGCGGCGCCCTGGGCTACTTGGCCCTGCGACCAGGCCGGGGGCTCCGCGGAGGTAGGGGGCGCTGTTGGTATTGCGGCGCCCGGGGGTACTAGGCCTTGCGACCAGGCTGGTGGTACTTCCTGCTTGGTCACGCTCGGGGTCGAGGCGTGTGACGTCACAGGGGTCGCGGCTCCCGTTTGAGGCCTAGTCTGCGGCGGTGACGTTGCAGCGACGGGCACGGCAGGATAGACTTCGGGCTCTGCGACGGGGAGCTGGGGCAGGTACGCGGTTTCCCGGTTTGGGGTATAGACGTCCCCTTTACCTGCCTCCAATCGTTCGGCTCCCTTCTCGGCGCCGTCTCCGGCCTTCAATCCTCCTGCGCCATCCTCAGAGGCGGTCGGTCTCCTCGTCTTGGGTGGCGTGCTCCGCTGACGGGTCTCGGTCTGCTGGGCCATCTCTCGGCTCCACTCCGCCAACGTCTCTCGCTGTACCCGGGCCATCCTCCTTGCGAGGCCCTCCAGAGCGGTCTGCGCACACTCCCGGTCTCGGGGGAGCTGTGCTAGGACCTCCACTAGGCCTAGTGGGGTCGTTGTTTCCAGCAGGCTCCTGACCAACGGGTCGGTGCTGCTCTGCTCTTCTACAGTTGTCTCCAGCAGGCTCCTGGCCAGCGGGCCGGTGCTGCTCTGCTTTCTCGCCATCTCCGGGTAAGCTCCTCCGATATTCTTCTCCCGGCTTCTTGCCTCCGGGTGCGCTCGCTCTAGACTGCTCCAGGCGGCACCCATCTTCGTTCTCTCCTTTCGTCTCCTCCCACCTCGAGGGCGGTCCCGGGGCCACTTGGTGATTGTCAGCTCCAGGGGCTGTTCTTTCACGCTGACAGACACCTCTAGCATCACAGTCTCTGTTGGTGGGGGCGGTTTCCACTTTTGGCGCCATTTTCGGTCCTGGCCCACGATGGGAGGTGGCCTCTTGCCACCCTCTGGCACGCCCATAATGGCGTCTGCTCTTCCAAGGCGGGAAACCTTTGGAAATGGCGGGAATCGTCTCCCAGTGGCGGGAAACTCTGCAGATGGCGGGAAAAAGCTGTTAATGGCGGACAACCGGCGGGAATCGACTGGTGATGGGGTCCGATGGCGGGGACCCTCCGGAACCGGCAGGAGACTTCTTTTTGAGGTAAACTCATTCTTTTCTTCAGGCACGCAGTACCCGGGTGTTGCGGGCACGTAATCCTGCCGACTACGCCAAAGTTGACGCGCCCCCTGGGCCATATTCTTTAGGGGGAATATCCGGAGCCGGATCAGATGGGAGTTGTAGTCTTCCGAGTGGCTGTGACCCGGTCCGTGCCCAGGGTGTCAAACTCAGTTGTATGTGGCAGTCCTACAGATGTTATAAAGTTCTTTATTGTCGACTACGCCACCCGTTGTATTGCGGTCACTATGGCCGCCGCTGCAGCAGGGTCCGCTGAGGCTGATGGTGTAGGTGCAGCTTTTGGTGGTATAACCCCCAACGGGTGGGGTATAGCCTCAGGGGGTCAGGTGCAGAGGATGGGGGTTGTGGTGGTGCAGCATAGATGTTAAAGGAAGACAGAGTCGGGTTGTGCAGTTTAGGGTATTTACTCACTGCTGATGTTCCGGTCACTCCAGCTTCAAGTGACCTCCCGAGCCGTGCTGCATCCACCAGGTCCTGGATCCAGCCAACCCCCAAGCGAGTCCGGAGCGTGACCCTGAGCTCTCCTTCTGTCCTTTCTCTGGCCGTCCCCACTATTGATCCACCCAGGTCCAGCTCCCTCGGGCCTTCTGTTGGGAGACCCTTGGCCTTGGGTTCCCTGACCCTCCACGTGGTATGCCTTCGTGGTGGATGTGGTGGGTGGCCGTGGCAGACGCTGCCCACGGCCTCCGGTCTCTGGCTGGGGTGTGTTTTTGCCCCCACCAGCTTGGGTTCCGGTACCCTGATGCCGACTCTTCACCCGTGGATTGGATTTGGGGTCTTAGAGTCCTCTCTTCTGCTTCCCCCTCTGGGTCTCTCTTGCTTTCTCCTCTCTCTCTCTCTGGGGCTTCTCTGCTCTTCTTCCTGACTCTGCTCTGACAGACTGACTGACCCTGTTCTCTGATGGTGCCCACCTTATATACACCCTCTATGTGTGAGCTCAGGTGACCAGCACCCAATGAGCTCCTATCTTTACCCAGGCTGCTCCCCCTATCTGCCCCTACACTACTTGGGATGTACCACCCCCCTCCCACTCCAGCCAGGAACAGACTCGGTCGTACCTGCACATTTCTAAGTGGGAGTACCGTCGGTCTGCTCCTCGGAAATGGGATGTGTGTAGTGCATGCAGCCTACCGAGCTCAGTTCCACACTCCATCCTTACCCGGGAGTGGAATATCACACCTCTGGGTTGAGGTGCAATACCCCTGTAGCAGCCGAATCCTCAGGGTGCTACACATGCACGTCAATTTATGTTCCAGTTCACACCTTCAGGTTTTTTCTTTGCAGTTAGTATGCTTTAGTGCATATAAAAGGGTGTGGCCGCCCTTTGTCTGGGCTGGGACGCTGATCCTGCCTCGGTTTTATGCTTGCACCAGGGATCCAGTCTCTCTGCCCTTGTCCATATGTATGTCACTTGACAAATGGTAAGGTTTTTAATATTAGAGTTAGGACTGTCCCACAAGGGATGCCGTGAGGTGGCGGGACAGCTTTTGCATTATTTTGATCAAAATTATGTTAACTAAATACTCTTTATTATTTATTATTATTTTTGCACTGTGCGATTTATATATTTACTTTTAATTATTTGGGTATTTTTCTTGTCTTTGGTTTCTCTCCTTTCTCTCCTTTGTTTACAGTCTGGTCATCAGTTTTAACCCCTTCATCCCCTGGCGACTTTCACATTTTTTTCTTCCCGGAGCCATAACTTTTTTATTTTTCTGTCCCCATCGCCCAATGAGGTCTTTTTTTTTTGCGGGACGAGTTGTACTTTTGATTGGCGCCATTCATGTTATCATGTGATGCACTGGAAAGCGGGGAAAAATATTCCAAGTGCATTAAACAAAAGTGTAATTCCACAATTGTTTTCTTCTTATTCACCACGTTCACAATACGGTAAAACTGACCCGCCGTTATGATTCTCCAGGTCAGTATGAGTTCGCAGATACCAAACATGTATAGTTTTTTTTTTTATTTAAGTGGTAAAACAAAAAATTCCGAATTTTTTTTTGAAAAAAAATTAGGGTTTTTGTTGCCATTTTTCGAGGCCTGTAACATTTTCATTTTTTGTGGAGAGTTTGTTTTCTTGTGCCCCGAGCTGACTTTTTATTGATACCATTTTGGGGTAGATTCAATGTTGCAGCTGCGAAAAAAAAAAAAACGTAATTCTGGTGCTTTGATCCCCTCCCCCCTTACGCCATTTACCGATCAGATTAATTTAATTTATTTTACATTTTGATAAATCGGACATTTATGAACGCAGCGATATCAACTATGAGTTATTTTATTTTTTTAATTTTTTTTTTTAATGAACCCAAAAGGGGGGTGATTTGAACTTTTGTGTTTTTTTGTTTTTTTTTTATATTTTTAAAAACATTAATTGCGCCTGTTCTAAACGTTACACATAATGGATTAGGTGAAGACACAACGGCGAACATAAACAAACAGCAACAGGTTTAACCCGTATAAATTAGACTTTTAAAAAGAGCTGTTGGAAAGATAAATTTGGTGCAAAAAAAAAAAAAGCGCCCTAAGACGTTGTGTGCACACGTACCAGAGTCACTCCCCGTCACTTCATTTTTGGTTTATGCCTGTCCTACTTTTAGGATCAAAAGTGCAGCCACTAAGGTCAAAAGTGCCAATTTCTTCTTTTTTTTTATCATTTATTTTGTGCTGTATAATATTAACACTTTCCTAACCAGGCAATTTTTTTTTTATCTTTTTTTCGTTTTTTTTTTGCTCTTCTTCCAAGAGACTACCTTTGTTTATTTTTCCGCATAGCAGTATACAGTAAGGGCTTGTCCTATCCTGGACAACTTGTACTTTTTAATGACACCATTTATTTTGTCATGCCATGTACTGCAAAACAGGGGGGGGTGGAATGCAAATGCAGCTAAAAATGTGAAAAAAAACTCAATTCCACAATATTTTTGCTTTTAGAACGTTCATTATGCAGCAAAAATGAGCCAGAAATCACTTGTCTCAACATTTTCTGAGACCCAGGGGCGTATCTGGGGGAGGAGGAAGGCGGGGCATTTCCTTGATGCGACGGTCCGAGGTGTCTCCTCAGCAGCTGCATTTTGCCGTCCCCCTGTATTGGGAGTTGGCCTTTATCTGAGCTGGCTGTCAAGCTGACAGCCGGCTCACAGAAGGTGCAGCACAACAGCTCCCAGTGATCAATTGTATTCACGTGTTTTAGGCACAAGTATAATTGAAGCCCCAAACGCCGGCACTTCCGTCTCAGGGTGACGTCAGCAGCGGGATCAGGTCATGTGATCATACTGCTGATGTAAGGAGGAAGACCGGGGTGTAAGTACTTTCAGAGCAAGGGATCCGGAACTGCCGGGGCCGTACCTCTTGTTGTAGGGGGAAGACAGACTGCAAGTAGAGGAGTCATGTGACAGGGAAGCAGGGGGTGTGTCGAGAGAGAGAGCTGGGAGGTCAGTTGACAGAGGGACTCCTGGTGTGACTAGAGGGAGGAAGAGACGAGTACGTTTTGCGTGGGAAAGCGGAGCTGGATCCGGCTCAGCAGAGCAGCGTGAGAGGGTCCAGGCTCCTGGCTCCAGGACTGGGAGCAAGAGCTGAGTGCAGTGGACCGGAGGAGTCAGGCCGACTAGAGAAGAGACGCAGGGTCGGTGGAGCCGGGCACGTGAGGTGCCGTGTTATGGACTAGGGGCTCAGCGGGTAAAACCGGAGACCACCCGCTGCTGCCAGAAGACAGAGCATTGTTTGGGTGAGGACGCCTGAAAAATCAACACCGGCATCAGCGGCATCTGCCTTGTGAGGAGCGAGAGTCAGCTAAGTGGAAAAAAACTGTTGATTATAACCGGTTTGACTCTGCTACATCCAGTTAAACTGTGAACTGTCAGTGATAGACTCTTACCCGCTTTTCCCTTGTTTTTCTCCTGATACTCCCTGCGTGGAGATTGACCCTGTTATTATAAACTTCCCCTGTTTATTAACCCCGTATTGGCTGCTCTGTGTTTCTGTGTCGCTGTGTAGAACCCCGAGGGCTCAGTTGCTACAGAGGTATTGCATCTCACTCAGAGGTGCGATACCTCACTTCCAGGTAAGGATGGAGTGTGGATCAGGACCCCGACAGCAGCATGCACTACACCACATTTCCGGGGGACAGGGCGACCGATATGCTCCTGAGATGGGCACGACAGTCCCTGTCCCTGGCTGGAGTGGGAGGGAGGGAACACCCAGGAAGGGGGAACCCAGTAGTGCAGGGGCAGAGAGGAAGCAGTTCCTGGATGCACAAGATAGAGATATAAAAGGTGGGGGCCATCTTAGTGAGTGAGTTCTGTGAGAGGAGAAGTCAGGGAGCAGAGCTGCTGCATGGCTCTGCTCCCCAGGCAGGCCCTGTCAGGAGGCCTGAGCCTGGAGGAGGGAAGAAGGAGAAGGAAGGAGAGGGGAGCAGAGGAGGCTCCAGGAACAGAGGAAGAAGGGACCCCAGGGGTGCAGACCGGCCAGTCGCCACTGCACGCCCGTATCTACCTGCGTAGAGGGGTCAGGCCAAGAGCGGCTACCGGATCCCTTACTAGTGGAGGCGTGAAACTACCCTCAGCTAGGAACCAGAGGCTGTGACATTTCATGTGGTGCAGCCCCTCGCTACACCCGCTAGGAAGGCACCACATAGGGTCCAGGGAAACGGAATGCACGTTTGCCCGCCAAGGCCCGAGGCCGCTGGACAGAAGCGTGGTCACTGGTGGGGTACGACAGGCCAGAGGAAGGACACACAAAGGGGGTCCTGTGAAGCACTTCAGAGATACCTGGGAGTCGGACGAACCCCTCACCTGGTGAGCACAGTGCGATGTGGGCAGCCGGTACCTGTAGAAGTGGTCTGGAGTATAAGAACTGTGAGTAAAGACCCTGGACTGCATCACTGACTCTGTGTCGTCACTGCTACTCCTGCACCATCACCCCCATCCTCCGCATACACTGCCCTGAGGCTACACTCCTCCCGTGGGGAGTTATACTACGCTCTGCTGCACCCACAACACCAGCCTCAGCGGTCTGCCCTGCAGCGGCGGTTCCCCCTGACCGCAATCCACGGGTGGCGTAGTCGGACAATACCAGTAAATCCGCCACTGGTCTGACCACCCTGAGCCACGGGACCGGGTCATCGCCACGCAAGGACTACAACCCCCAGCATTCATCCTAAAAGGCCCGGGGGGCGCGTCAGCTGCATCTAAAGTGCCCGTGTTACATTTGGCGTAGTCGGCAGGATGCCGTGGTTAGACACAGACACTGCAGAGCAGTCCATCCTGGGAGCCCCTACATCTAGCTTGCCGCTGGGGGCCATGCTCAGCAATCTCCCAAAGTTCACCGGGGACAATATGATGCTGTGGGACTGGATTGAGAAAGTTAGGAGTATGTTACGTATGCATCCGATGACCCCAGTTATGCAAGCCAAAATAGCCTTACTGGCCCTGGACGGCGAGGCCCGACAGTCCGTGATGTACCGCCCTCCCCATGACCGGGATACTGTAGAAAATGGTGCGGATACTGGAGGAGATGCATGGGGATCCCACCAATGTAGGAGAGCTGAGGATACGGCTGTTTCACTAAGTGCAGCAGGAGGGGGAGACTGTGACGCAGTATGTTAATGCCTTACAGAGGGTGCATGCCTATATCACTAGAAAAGACGACATGGGGAATTTGGGAATAGGCCCCCCTGACGTGGCCTCAGGGATGTGCAGCTAAAGCAGGGCTTGCGGGAGCGGCTGCACGCCAACCCACGTATGACTTTTCTAGAAGTGGGGGTGGAGGCTAGTGTAAGAGAGCAGGAGATGGGGGTGACGGCCCTGGCAGGGATGGTCTGGAGTAATGAGGTACCCACTCCGCCTGCAGCTGAACCGGAATGGGCTCGAGAGATGCGAATGGAGATACAGGAGATGTGAGATGAATGGTCCAGTCTCAAGAAGACCCCTGCCCCGACACCAGAGATACACAGATCAATTGCCCCAGTTATGGAAAGAATTGAATTCAGGCCCCCCCCTGCAGGAGAGTTCCATAGAGGAGGGAGACAGCCCTACACAGACAGAGATACGACCTGCTGGAAGTGTGGAGGCGCAGGACATTACGCCAGGGGCTGTGCTAGCCGAGGGCGGCCCCTGTCGTGGCAGCAGTTAAACTAGCGGGCTCTGTGTTCGGCGGACACAGCACGGAGCCTGAGGAAGGGGAAAGAAAAAGAGGAAGTCCCAAGGACCTGGTTTCCAGCAGCCCGACTGTCTGGGCCAAAATAAGCAGTCGGGCTGTTCACTGCCTGATTGACACGGGATCCCAGGTGACTACGATGACAGAAGCATACTTCCAACAGCGATTTCCTGAGATAGCGCGGCCTGAATGGGGACCAGTAATTAGACTCACGGCAGCTAATCAATTACCCATCCTGGTCGCTGGGGTGGTGTGGATGAAGATCCGAGTGTGTGGAAAAGATGTGGGAAAAAAAGGAGTCGTCCTGGTCGCAGGGGGAACCGGAAGTGGACCCCCGGTGATCCTCGGAATGAATGTGCTGAAAGAGATCGGGCAAATCCTGCTTAGTGAGCCAAAGGAGATTCCTCTAGACCAGTGGGACCCGCGAACTCCCCAAAGGAGGATCTTTCACCAACTAATCCGAGCTTCCCAGGCTCAGGAGACGTCGAGTGAAGGGAAGATCCTGGGGAAAATAATAGTGCCAGCAGCTGCAGCGCTCACCCTACCGCCCGGGCAAACTGTACTCACGTTACCCGCATGGGCCTGCACACCTCTTGAGGGGGTCGAAGTTCAGATAGAACCAACATCGATGGACAAAGTACCCCCCGGACTCTTGGTGGCTCGAACACTGGCCACCGTCCAGGGTGGCAATGTTATAGTGCGGTGTGTTTATCTGGGCAAAGATGATCTCACACTCCCTCCCAGGGCAGAAATAGCCCAGATTCTGGGAATGCCAGAGAAGTTGGTGCGACCTGATGTGGTACAGCTGTCCGCTGTACGAGGAGACCCCTGGACTCTGGCTGTCACCGTGCCGCCAGAATCCCATCGGGCTAGTGCGAAGGGGGACGAAGAATCCTAGAACGAATGCGGGCAGAATTGACGGGACTTACACCTCGACAGGTGCAGCAGGTTGAGGAGGTGCTGGAGCGGTACCAGGAAGTCTTTGCTCGCCATGAGGATGATTTTGGTTGCACCGAAGCCATTACCCACGAGATTCCCACGGGGAGCGCTGCCCCAGTGCGGGAGAGATACCGGCAGATACCTCCCCAGATGTATAAAGAGGTTAAGGAGATGCTAGCCCATATGTTACAGAATGGTGTGATACGGGAGAGTCAGAGTCCGTGGGCAGCCCCGATTGTCCTGGTCCGGAAGAAAGATGGGACCCTGCGGTTCTGTGTGGACTATAGACGGCTGAATGCCTGTACAGTCCGGGACTCTTACCCACTACCCCGAATCGAAGAGTCCCTGTCGGCCTTAGGGAAGGCAAGATACTTCTCCTCTTTGGATCTGGCCAGTGGGTACTGGCAGGTGCCCGTGGCCGAACATGACCGTGCAAGGACGGCGTTCATATTACCCATGGGACTGTTCGAGTTCAATCGGATGCCCTTCGGCCTGACTAACTCCCCCGGGACGTTCCAGCGTCTGATGGAGAGGTGCTTGGGCGATTTGAACTTCGAGGCGACACTGATTTACCTTGACGACATAATTGTCTATGCCGCCACCTTCGATGAGAACCTCCAGCGACTGGAGCAAGTACTGAGTCATCTACAGAGTCATGGCCTAAAGGTGAAGCCCCAGAAGTGCCACCTGTTCCACAAAAAGATTGAATATCTCGGTCATACTGCGTCCAGTGAAGGAGTCAGGCCCACCCAGGAAAAGGTGGCCGCCGTACAGGAGTGTCCTACCCCAACGACAGTGAAGGACGTTCGGGCCTTCCTGAGACTTGCCGGGTACTACCGAAGATTTGTGAAGAACTTCACCCGCATAGCCAACCCATTGCTGGAGCTACTTAAGGGAGTGCCGGCGGGCTCCAATAATCAGGCGATTCGGTGGGGAAGCAGCCAGGAAGAGGCCTTCCATGCCCTAAAAATGGCCCTGACCGAGGCCCCAATACTTGCCTATGCGGATTTCTCCCAACCCTTCATACTCCACACTGATGGGAGCCTACATGGTCTGGGAGCCGTGTTATCCCAAGTACAGGAGGGGAAAGAGCGCGTGATTGCGTACGCCAGCCGCTCCCTTCACGACTCCGAGAGAAACCCAGATAATTATAGCTCTTTCAAATTAGAGTTGCTGGCTCTGGTTTGGGCAATGACCGAGAAGTTTGCGGAGTATTTGTCCGGGTCCGAAGTACTGGTGAGAACAGATAACAACCCACTGGCCCACCTGGAGAATGCAAAATTGGGGGCCCTGGAACAGCGGTAGGTGGCCCGCATGGCCAGGTACCGGTATAAGATCGCCTACGGCAGAGAATACTCACGCCGACGCCCTCTCCAGAGTGACATATGAATGGCCTGATCATGACCACGATGAAGATTTGGAGGCGGATGAGACCCCTAGCTTCCGAAGTTTCGTGGGACCGCTGGCTGCGGCGCAGGGACAGATCGGAGAGACGTCGGAAGAACAAGTGCTAGGACGGCCAAGAGATGACTGGATCCGACTTCAACAGACTGACAGAGAAGTTGCTCAATTATGTCAATGGGTGGCTTTGCGGCAAGTCCCCAGTCGAGAAGAGAGGAGTACCCTGTCCTCGGGAGCACTGAAAATGCTGGGACAATGGGAGAGACTGTGTTTGCGAGACGGGCTGCTGTACTGACGGGTGCAGCTACTGCGAGAGTTCGGGACCACCTGGCAAGTGGTGATTCCAGAGAAGTTGGCCGGAGTAGTTGCTAAGGAGGCTCATGAACGAGGGGCTCACTTCAGACCAGAGAAGACGTTTCAGTGGTTGCAGAGGCTGGTGTATCATCCCCGACTTCAAGCAACAATAGAAGTCACTTGTCGAAGATGTCGGAGCTGTGAGCTGGTAAAGCCTCTGGAGCAGCGGGTCCCCATACAAACTATTGTGACTTCTGCCTCCTTGGAGGTGCTGATGATCGACTATTTGACTGTTGGACCTGCGCATCTCGGGTATGAACATTGCCTGGTAATGACAGACCACTTCACCAAGTTTGCGGTAGTGACCCCAACCAGAGACCAGACCGCCGAGTCAGCTGCACAGGCCATCTGCCGAGACTTAATTTGGGTGTACGGCTGCCCAAAGAGGATTCATTCCAATCAAGGCGCCTGCTTCCAAGGCCGGGTGATGGAAGAGCTGCACCGGTTGTACAAGATTGAGAAGTCACGGACTACTCCTTACCACCCTCAAGGAAATGGGGCCTGTGAACGCTTTAATCGGACACTGATCCAAATGCTCTGCACGTTGGAGGAAGATCGGAAGGTACGATGGCCTGAGTTTGTGGCCGAGCTGGTGTGGGTCTACAACAACCGAGTGAATAGTACGACGGGGTTCGCTCCTTATACCTTGCTGTTCGGACAAAAGGCGCGAGAGATCACCGAGTTAGAGCTGGACCCCAAGGAGGACTACCCACGGACGGGGGTGTCTTCCTGGGTCCGAGAACATCGGCATCGACTGCAGATCCTCCGACGGTTGGTACAACAAAAGTTTCAGGAGCTCAAACATCATGAGACATTGGCTCTTCGAGGGACAGCTCTGAGGCCCGGGGAGCGGGTGTTGGTTCGGGACAGGCGGCCCCGGGGCAAATTGAGTAGGCAGTGGGAACGGACCCCGCACCGAGTGAAGCGCAGGATTGGCGCTGAAGGACCTGTGTATGAAGTTCAACCCGAGGGGGCTGAAGGAGCCCCTACCAGAGTGGTTCATCGTAGTATGCTGCGACCCTGTCTGTCTAAAGATGACGAGGGTGGAGAAGAATCACCTGCTTCTAGAGAGGGACCTGTCACAGTTGCCCCGAGCCACGATGTGGACGAAGAAGAGTTATTGATTCTACCTCCGCGGGTAAAACTGGAGACCGCCCGCTGCCGCTGGAAGACAGAGCATTGTTTGGGCGGAGACGCCTGAAAAATCAACACCGGCATCAGCATGCATCTGCCTTGTGAGGAGCGAGAGTCAGCTAAATGGAAAAAAACTGTTGATTGTAACCGGTTTGACTCTGCTATATCCAGTTAAACTGTGAACTGTCAGTGATAGACTCTTACCTGCTTTTCCCTTGTTTTTCCCCTGATACTCCCTGCGTGGAGATTAACCCTGTTATTATAAACTTCCCCTGTTTATTAACCCTGTATTGGCTGCTCTGTGTTTCTATGTCGCTGCATCTACAGTAAAGTGCCCGTGTTACACTGACATCACTCGGCAGAGGTTTGATAAGTGCTCCAATAGAGCTGAAGACACCGAAGATTTATTGTAATTAGTGGGTTTGGGGGGGGGGGTTAATTTGAGTACACAGTAAGGGGAGAGAGGGTGGGAGGAATTTATGCATACACTGTGGGGAGCGAGGGGGATGGGCGCAGACACAGTATTGGAAGTGAGGGGTAAATTTGAGGACACAGTATGGGGAGCGAAGGGTAAATTTGAGGACACAGTATGGGGAGCGAAGGGTAAATCTGAGGACACAGTATCGCCCTTATAAAAATTAAAAACTCGGGGTTAAAACAACATTTTAGTGAAAAAAATATTTGTTTCTTCACTGCCCAATAGTATAAACTTCAGTGAATCATCTGTGGTGTTAATATGCTGACTGCAGCTCTAGATTAATTAATTGAGGGGTGTAGTTTGTAAGAGGGGTCACTTTTAGGGGGTCTGCTATTCTGGAAACCCAAAGAGTCTGTTATTGTGAGCTGGTGACACCCTTAAATGATTCCATCAAAATCATTTAACAAATTGTTTCCTCCCTTTTTTCCTATTAGCTCTTTTGAAAAATAAATACTTGAGGCCAAAGGAACATTTCAGTGGAAAAAAATGGTAATTTTTAATTTTCACAGCCCAATATTATTCCGTGAATCACCTGAGGGTTTAAAATGCTCACTACACCCCTAATGAATTTCTCGAGAGGTGAAGTTGCCAAAATGGGTTCACTAGTGAGCGGTTTCTCCTGTTCTGGTATGTCAGGGGCTCTTCAAAGGCATCATGTGGTGGTCCAAAATTCAAATAGCGCTCCTTCCCTTCCATGCGCCCAAACAGTACTTTGTGACCACATTATGTGGTGTCTTTGTACGCAGGAGAAATTGCACAACAAATTATGGGGTCCATGTTCTCCTACTCTTGCGAAAATGAAAATTTGGTTCTAAAGCAACACTTTCGTGGAAAAAATGAATTTTTTTGTTTTCACCTCCCTGTGTTAAGTTCTATGAACCACCTGTGGGTTTTAAATACTCACAATTGTTGGGGGGGGGGTTCTATTGTTTTGACATGTTAGGGGCTCTTCAAATGCAGCATAATGTCCACAATCCATTTCAGCCTAAATTTCACTCCAAAATTTAAATGCCACTACTTCCCTTAAAAGCCCAAAGAGTAGTTCACCACATATGAGATATTGGCTTAGGCAGGAGAAACTTCTCAACACATTTTGGGCTCTAATTTTCTCCTGTTACCCTTGTGAAAGTGAAAAATTTGGTGCTAAAGCAATATTTTTGTGGGAAAAATGTAATTTTTCATTTTCACTTGTCAACGTTATAAAATTCTTTGAAGCACCTGTGGGCTCAAGGTACTCATCACACCTCTAGATACATTCCTTGAGGGGTCTAGTTTCCAAAATGGGGTCACTTCTGGGGGGTTTTCACTGTTTAGGCACATCAGGGGCTCTGCAAATGTGACATGGCGTCCGCTATCTATTCAAGAAAATTTAGTTATGCAAAAGTCAAAAGGTGCTCCTTCTCTTCCGAGCCTTGTCGTCCGCCCAGACAGTTGTTTTCTGCCACATATGAGGTATTGGCTTACTAAGGAGAAATTGCACAACAAATTTTGGCCTCCATTTCCTCTTGTTACCCTTGTGAAAATTAAAAAAGTGGGGCTAAATCAACATTTTTGTGGGAAAAATCTAATTTTTCATTTTCACAGGTCAATGTTAAAAAATTCTGTGAACCACCTGTGGATTCTAGATGCTACATTACCCATACTTGAATTCTTTGAGCGGTGTAGTTTCCAAAATAGGGTTTTCAAATTCAACATAGTGTCTGCATTCTATTCCAGCCAAATTTGCGCTTCAAAATGTAAATGTCACTCATTCCCTTCCAAGCCCTGCTGTGCGCCCAAACAGTAGTTTAACCACGTTTAGGGTATCGTTGTGCTCAGGAAAAAATTCACAACAATTTGTGGGGTCCATGTTCTACTCATTCTACTCTTGCAAAAATCAAAAATTTGGTTCTAAAGCAACATTTTTGTGGAAAAAAAATTACATTTTTCATTTTCACCTCCCAATGTTATAACGTTTTGTGAACCACGTGTGCATTTTGATGCTCACAAATCTCATACTTGAATTCATTGAGGGATGTGGATTCCAAAATGTGGTCACTTGTGGGGGGGTTTCTACTGTTTTGCCTTGTCAGGGGCTTTTCAAATGCAACATAGCGCCCGCAATCTATTCCAGCCTAAACTGCACTCCAAAATTTAAATGGCGCTCCTTCCCTTCTGAGCCCTGCCGTGTACCCAAACAGTAGTATCTGACCATATTTTGGGTATTGTCCTGCTCAGTGGAAATTGCACAACAATTTGAGGGGGCCGTGTTCTCCTTCTGCTGTTGAGAAAATGAAAATTTTGGGACTAAAGCAACATTTTTGTGAAAAACCTTTAATTTTTCATTTTCATATCCCAATGTTATAAAGTTCTGTGAACCACCTCTGGTTTCAAGATGGTCATCAGACCCCTGGTAGAACTCCATGAGGGGTGTGGTTTTCAAAATGGAGTCAGTTGTGAAGAGTTTCTGCTGTTTTGGTGCATCAGGGGCTCATCAAATGCAACATGGCATCCGAAATCTATTTCATCTAAAATTGTGCGCCAAAATTCAAATAGCTCTTCTGAATCCCTCCATGCACCCAAACAGTAGTTTTCCCACACATATTGGGTATCATTGTGCTCTGGAGAAATTACACAATAAATTGTGCGGTCCATTTTCTCATGTTACCCTTGTGAAAATTAAAAATGTGAGGCTAAAGCAACATTTTTGTGTAAAATAACACATTTTTCATTCACTTTGTTTTAGTTCCTTTCCTATGAAGCATCTGACGTGTTAACAAACTTCCTAAATAAATAAGGTTTTGAATACCTTTAGGGGTGCAGTTTTTAGAATGGACATTTTTAGACATATAGGCACATAAAAGTCACTTCATATGGGAAGTGGTCGTTAATAAAAATAGGTTTGATAAATTTAGTTGGAGAAATGAAAAATTGATGTCAAACTTTTAACACTTTTACATTTTTAAACAACAAAAAAATATGTTTCACAAATAAAGCTGACGGAAAGTGGAAAGTGTTAACTTAGTCTTTACACTAAAATTAATTTCTGTTTTAAAGATGTGAAAATTAAAAGTTCAAAAATTGGGAATTTTTTAAAATTTTCATCAAATTTACAATTTTTTTTTTTAAAGCGAAAATCATATCAACCTAAATTTAACACTAACGTGAAGTACAATATATCACGAAAAAACAATCTCAGAATCACTGGGATATTGAAGCACTTAAAGAGTTATTACCACGTAAAATTTACACTGGTCAGAAAAGAAAAATGTGGGCTTGTCAGGAAGGTGAAAAAAGGCTTTGGTGGTTAAAGTGAACATTTCAGGTTCCTCAAGGCGGCCAAGCGGTGATCGGTGTTATAGTGAGCTCTTTTCATGCTTTATTGTCTCCTTTTATAAGAGACAATTTTCACTATAATAATAAAAAATGCGGTAGAAAGCAATTAAAATGTTGTACGTATCCCAAAATAGATTCAATAAAAACTGCAGCTTGGCACAAAACAAGCCCTCATAAAGCTCCATCCCAGAAAAATAAAAGTTAAAACATAAGTTTTTATAGGTTTGAATAAAGTTCAGTCACGATGGCAGTTAGGTAAGTTTTTCTGTGCAACACTTTTTGTTTGAAATATCGGCGTGTTTCATAAAAAAAATATACCTGGCTGCCATCATGGACCCCGGCTCTGATTCATGCAATGCAAAAGCACAAGTAATCTAATTAATTAATAGGTGCAGAAATTCTGCAACATCAAAAGCTCATCATGGGAATGCCTGATTGATAGGGGGTCTGGGGGTCGGGTCCTTACGCTGGACAATCCTTTTAAAGGGAATCTGTCAGCAGGTTTTTGCTATGTAATCTAACAGCAACATGATGTAGGGACAGAGACCCCAATTCCAGTGATGTGTCACTTAGTTTACTGGGTGATAGAATCACAGTTTTCTCTGCTGCAGAACTTGCAGAGCTCCAGATGCTGAGCCCTGTATAACCCATCCCACACCACTGATTGCACAAGCTTTGCACAAAAAAGCTGTCAATCATTGTTGGGGGTGCGGCTGGACCAGGAGGCACGAGACACCTAGTCCTGTAGTGATAATCTCCTACTGATAAAACAATGATTTTATTGAAACAGCAAAACACAGCCCAGTAAGTGACACATCACTGGAATCAGGGTCTCTTCCCCTATATTATGCTTTCCTAATCTTACATATAGAGCAAAAACCTGCTGATAGATTCCATTTAAAGAGAAGATAAGTAGCAAATCCTTTTTCAGCCTTAAAGTAAAAGCTTATAACTTCTTAGTCCTACAGACGGTGAGGGACATACTTTTTAAATTCTTTTCTTGGTTTTCCTAAAAAAAATGACAAATTATCTTGTTCTGTGCAGTAATAAATTCTGCATGTAACTTCCATGTTCCATATCGTGTCCATAATCCACAGTACGATCCATCTAGAGTTGAGGTAAGGAGTTGTAGATATACAATGTCCCTGGTATTAGAGGAGCTCGCTGAGCGTTCGCACTGTGCTCCTCGTGTCCGGCTTATTACAGATCCAGTATTTGTCGGAGTAACACGATGCGCTGGAGACTCGTCCGCTGTTCAGGAAAACACACTTCGATACTCCATGAATGTGGAACCTGCGGGAACAAAGCGAACGAGGGATGAAAACTGTCACCAATGGTCACTGCACATTCAGGACTCAGGTGACGGAGCAGCTGCAGAGATACTATGACCCACCAGATCTGTTTTATCTTTTTAACAAAAATGTTAACAAAGGAATAAAAAATTTGATTAATTAGAAAACTGTATCAGAACATTAGTGATGGTGAATAATATTTAAAGGGAGCCAGTCGCCCCCAAAATGCAAATTCAGCTATTTAAACACTTCTGTAGGGGACGCAGCCTCTAAAAAAAAAATCACAAGAAATATATACAATACAGACCAAAAGTTTGGACACACCTTCTCATTTAAAGATTTTTCTGTATTTTCATGACTATGAAAATTGTACATTCACACTGAAGGCATCAAAACTATGAATTAACACATGTGGAATTATATACTTAACAAAAAAGTGTGAAACAACTGAAAATATGTCTTATATTCTAGGTTCTTCAAAGTAGCCACCTTTTGCTTTGATGACTGCTTTGCACACTCTTGGCATTCTCTTGATGAGCTTCAAGAGGTAGTCACCGGAAATGGTCTTGCATCAATCTTGAAGGAGTTCCCAGAGATGCTTAGCACTTGTTGGCCCTTTTGCCTTCACTCTGCGGTCCAGCTCACCCCAAACCATCTCGATTGGGTTCAGGTCTGGTGACTGTGGAGGCCAGGTCATCTGGCGTAGCACCCCATCACTCTCCTTCTTGGTCAAATAGCCCTTACACAGCCTGGAGGTGTGTTTGGGGTCATTGTCTTGTTGAAAAACAAATGATGGTCCAACTAAACGCAAACTGGATGGAATAGCATGCCGCTGCAAGATGCTGTGGTAGCCATGCTGGTTCAGTATGCCTTCAATTTTGAATAAATCCCCAACAGTGTCACCAGCAAAGCACCCCCACACCATCACACCTCCTCCTCCATGCTTCACGGTGGGAACCAGGCATGTAGAGTCCATCCGTTCACCTTTTCTGCGTTGTACAAAGACACGGTGGTTGGAACCAAAGATCTCAAATTTGGACTCATCAGACCAAAGCACAGATTTCCACTGGTCTAAAGTCCATTCCTTGTGTTCTTTAGCCCAAACAAGTCTCTTCTGCTTGTTGCCTGTCCTTAGCAGTGGTTTCCTAGCAGCTATTTTACCATGAAGGCCTGCTGCACAAAGTCTCCTCTTAACAGTTGTTGTAGAGATGTGTCTGCTGCTAAAACTCTGTGTGGCATTGACCTGGTCTCTAATCTGAACTGCTGTTAACCTGCGATTTCTGAGGCTGGTGACTCGGATAAACTTATCCTCAGAAGCAGAGGTGAAACTTGGTCTTCCTTTCCTGCGGCGGTCCTCATGTGAGCCAGTTTCTTTGTAGCGCTTGATGGTTTTTGCAACTGCACTTGGGGACACTTTCAAAGTTTTCCCAATTTTTCGCACTGACTGACCTTCATTTCTTAAAGTAATGATGGCCACTCATTTTTCTTTACTTAGCTGTTTTTTTATTGCCATAATACAAATTCTAACAGTCTATTCAGTAGGACTATCAGCTGTGTATCCACCTGACTTCTGCACAACACAACTGATGGTCCCAACCCCATTTATAAGGCAAGAAATCCCACTCATTAAACCTGACAGGGCACACCTGTGAAGCGAAAACCATTTCTGGCGACTACCTCTTGAAGCTCATCAAGAGAATGCCAAGAGTGTGCAAAGCAGTCATCAAAGCAAAAGGTGGCTACTTTGAAGAACCTAGAATATAAGACATATTTTCAGTTGTTTCACACTTTTTTGTTAAGCATATAATTCCACATGTGTTAATTCATAGTTTTGATGCCTTCAGTGTGAATGTACAATTTTCATAGTCTTGAAAATACAGAAAAATCTTTAAATGAGAATGTGTGTCCAAACTTTTGGTCTGTACTGTATTTTAGTGATGTAAGTGCAGAAAATTTCACTTTTAATCCATATGCAAATGGAGTCACTTCGGTGCACCCTTAACGTGGCCAAATGGCTCGGTGAACCGCCACGTCCTACGATTTGCATATCCAGCATTGTCCCTGAGCTTGTTTGGCAGCATTCACTTTCTCTCTTCCCTATTCCTGCGTTGACACTGGAGGAGCCTGGCGGGGCGCTGCCACTGGAGGAGGCTGGTGGTGTACTGACACTGGGGGAGCCTGGTGGCACGCTGACACTGGAGGAGGCAGGTGGCACACTGACACTGGAGGAGCCTGGTGCTGTGCACTGACACTGAAGGAGCCTGGTGCACGCTGACACTGGAGGAGCCCGGTGCAGTGAGCTGCCACTGGAGGAGCCTGGCGGGGCCCTGACCCTGGAGGAGCCTGGCAGCACGCTGACACTGGAGGAGCCTGGCGGCACGCTGACTCTGGGGGAGCCTGGCGGCACGCTGACACTAAAGGAGCCTTGTTGGGCGCTGACACTGGAGGAACCTGGCGGGGCGCTGACACTGGAGAAGGCTGGTGGGGCACTGACACTGGGGGAGCCTGGTGCCGTGCGCTGACACTGGAGGAGCCTGGCGGCATGCTGACACTGGGGGAGGCTGGTGGTGCACTGACACTGAGGGAGCCTGGTGCCATGCGCTGACACTGAAGGAGCCTGGTGGCACGGTGATACTGGAGGAGCCTGGTGGCGTGCTGGCACTGGAGGAGCCTGGTGCTGTGTGCTGACACTGGGGGAGCCTGGTGGCACGCTGACTCTGGAGGAGCCTGGGGGCACGCTGTCACTGGAGGAGCCTGGCGGCACGCTGTCACCGAGGGAGCCTAGTAACGCACTGACCCTGGGGGAGCCTGGTGCCGTGCACTGACACTAAAGGAGCCTGGTGGCATGCTGACAATGGAGGAGCCTGGTGGGACACTGACACTGGAGGAGCCTGGTGGCGCACTGACATTGAGGGAGCTTGGTGACACGCTGACACTGGAGGAGCCTGGCGGCACGCTGGCACTGGAGGAGGCTTGTGGAGCACTGACACTGGGGGAGCCTGATGCCGTGCGCTGACACTGAAGTAGCCTAGTGGCATGCTGACAATGGAGGAGTGTAGTGCCGGCGTCCCTGCCCTCTGCTAGGCAGGGACGCTGTTCCCCTCACCGCTCTGCTCCGTGCCCGGCGTCCCTCTCCCGCTCTGCTGGCAGCGCGCGCTCCTTTCCGGCCACTGTGCTTAGGGCGCGCGCGCGCGCCCTCCCTCCCTCTTAAAGGGGCCGCGCGCGCCGTCCTAAGGAGTCCCCGGCCAATGGCCGGAGGACTTTACCATATATAAGGCACCTCCTCCAAAATGGAGGTGCCCGAGCAATGTTGTTGCACCGTTCTACTCTGCTTCAGCCCTCAGGTCCCGTTGCCAGTTACCTGCCAGTTACCTGCCAGATTCCTGCCAGCTTGCTGTCCTAATCCTGCCTGATTTCCTGTTACCTGCCTGCCTGCCTGAGGTCCGACGGTCTGCCTTACAACTCCGGTCAGTCTGTCTAAGGACCAACTTGCCCGCTCACCTGGGAGCGCACATCAGCTACCTGCCTGCTTGCCTGAGGTCCGACGGTCTGCCTTACAACTCCGGTCAGTCTGTCTATGGACCAGCTTGCCCGCTCACCTGGGAGCGCTTCTCCGCTACCTGCCTGCTTGCCTGCCCGGAGGCTCCGCTGTCACGTGCTGTGACCACCAGCTATTCCAGACTCTTGCCCGCTCACCTGGGAGCGCTTCTCCGCTACCTGCCTGCTTGCCTGCCCGGAGGCTCCGCTGTCACGTGCTGTGACCACCAGCTATTCCAGACTCTTGCCCGCTCACCTGGGAGCGCTTCTCCGCTACCTGCCTGCTTGCCTGCCCGGGGGTTCCGCTGTCACGTGCTGGGACCACCTGCTATTCCAGAGACTCTCGCTTGCTCACCTGGGAGCACACATCCTCCATCTGCCTTGCTAGCCTACCTGGAGGTTCAGCCATCACAGGTCGTACCTACCCTTTACCTAGAGACTGCCCCGGTCACTTGCCGTGACCTCCAGCCCGTTCTTCCAGAGACTGCCCCGGTCACTTGCCGTGACCTCCAGCCCGTTCTTCCAGAGACTGCCCTGATCACTTGCCGTGACCTGCCCGTACACCCAGAGACTGTCCCGGTCACCTGCTGTGACTGCCTGCCTGGTCGCCACCCGCTCCCTTACAAGGACCGCTCCCTTGTATAGTAGCCCAGAGGTTCCGCCTCCCAGACCCGTTACAGTTTGCTCGGGCCATGGAACCCGGTGGCACCCAAGCTCCCTCGCTCTCGGACCTGTGTCATGAACTGTCCCGTCAAAGGTCCCAACAGGAGTCCATCCTGGGTCACCTGCGGAATGTCAATACTCGCCTGGACACTCTGACTGTTCCACCAACAACCTCCGCCAGTGCCATGTCTCGCAATCCGGCAGCTCCGCTGTCCACTAACACCATTATATCCTACCCCGGACCTCGGCTTTCTGCACCTCCTCGCTTCGGAGGCGACTCAGCCCAGGCTCGGGGCTTCATAAATCAGTGCACCCTGCACTTTGAACTATTGTCCCACCAGTTTAACTCCGACCGAGCCAAAATTGCATTCATCATGTCCCATCTCACCGGGGAGGCCCTGGCCTGGCTAAATCCTCTATGGGAGAGAGGAGACCCCCTGGTGTCCAACTTGCCTGCTTTTCTCACGGCTTTCCGGAAAGTCTTCGACGAACCCGGACGGAAGACCTCATCCGCATCATCGTTGCTACGCCTCCGTCAGGAAAGTCTCACCGTGGGCCAATATGCCATACGGTTCCGTACCCTTGCCTCGGAGCTGGCCTGGGATAACGACGCTCTGGTTTCCGTCTTCTGGGAGGGTCTGTCCGGCCGTATTAAAGATGAACTTGCCGGTCGGGACATTCCTACCACTCTCGATGACTTAATAACTCTTGCCACCCGGATTGACCTACGGTTCCAGGAGCGTGCCAGAGAGGTCACCCATGAGAGGAGGTTACCACGTCTAGCTCCTACTTTTCAGAAACCCGTCACTCCTTCTGTCTCTAACCAGGTACACCCTCCTGAGCCTATGCAGGTCGACCAGACCAAGATGGTCAAGACCCGTCAGGACTTACGCCGTGCCGAGGGGACCTGCTTCTACTGTGGCAGTAAGGAGCACCGGATCCGTGCCTGCCCGGAGAGGTCGGGAAACGCCTGTGTCTAGGTTCGCTCAGAGAGGTCCACCTAGACAAGAATAAATCCTCTCCATCCCTGCTGTTGTCAGTTTCAATCGTCTACGGGGAGAACCGTTATTTCGAACTAGCCCAACTGGACTCTGGAGCAGCCGGGAATCTTATTTCACAGTCCCTGGTAGAGAAATACCGCATCCCCACCAAACCTCTGGCTGTACCCTTGTCTGTTGCTGCCGTGGATGGGGGGCTCTTGCCACGCCCCATCCAACTCATCACCGAATCCATTACTCTGCAGGTGGGAATGCTGCATTCTGAAAGTATCTCCTTCCATGTTCTGCCTGGACTCTCTCACGCCCTTTCGCTAGGCCTACCTTGGCTCCAGAAACATGCACCCGTTCTTGACTGGCAGACCGGAGAAGTCCTTCGCTGGGGACAGGGCTGCCATAAGACCTGTCTGGTTCCCGTTCATCCCGTCCGTCCTTCTCCTACCCCAGCTAATCTTCCTGGACTTCCGATTCCTTATTGGTCTTATGCTGATGTCTTTAATAAAAAGGAGGCAGAGACACTACCCCCTCATAGACCATACGACTGCCCTATCGACCTGTTACCTGGTACTTCTCCTCCCCGTGGGCGTATTTATCCATTATCCGCTGCTGAGACCCGGTCGATGTCCGAATATATTGAGGAGAATCTGGCCAGGGGATTCATCCGGAAATCTACCTCCCCGGCGGGAGCAGGCTTCTTTTTCGTCAAAAAGAAGGACGGCTCTCTCCGTCCCTGTATAGACTATAGAGGCCTTAACCAGATCACGGTGAAGAATAAGTACCCCCTTCCGCTCATTCCGGAGTTATTTGATCGTCTGAGGGGGGCTAGAATCTTCACCAAACTGGACCTCCGTGGGGCGTACAACCTGGTTCGTATCCGTCAGGGGGATGAATGGAAGACGGCATTCAACACCCGGGACGGCCACTATGAATATCTGGTAATGCCTTTGGCCTCTGTAACGCTCCTGCCGTCTTTCAAGAGTTGGTCAATGACATCTTCCGGGACCTTCTCTACTCCTGCGTAGTGGTGTACCTGGACGACATCTTGGTCTTCTCTCCGGATCTCCAGACTCACCGGAGGGATGTTCGTCAGGTCCTGCTCAGGCTCAGGCAGAACCATCTCTACGCTAAATATGAGAAGTGCCTCTTTGAGCAGACCTCGCTTCCGTTTCTGGGCTACATTATCTCTCAGACCGGCCTACAAATGGATCCTGAGAAACTGTCTGCCATCGAGAAATGGCCCCGACCAGAGGGGTTGAAGGCTATTCAACGGTTCCTGGGCTTCGCCAACTATTACCGCCTCTTCATCCCGCACTTCTCTTCCCGGACTGCCCCAATTTCCGCGCTCACCCGTAAGGGTACTAATCCCAAAGAGTGGCCGCCCGAAGCAGAGGAGGCCTTTCTTTCCCTAAAACAGGCCTTCTCTTCCGCCCCGGTGCTGCATCGCCCGGACGGCAACAAGCAGTTCTTCCTGGAAGTTGACGCCTCCTCCTCTGGAGCCGGAGCGGTACTTACTCAAAAATCATCTTCCGGGAGAATGGTAACTTGTGGCTTCTTCTCCAAACTCTTCTCCTCTTCTGAGCGCAACTATTCCATAGGAGACCGAGAGTTATTGGCCATCAAGCTGGCGTTGGAGGAGTGGCGTTACCTACTCGAGGGGGCTCTTCATCCGGTAATAATTTACACTGACCACAAGAACTTGGCTTACCTCCAGCATGCCCAGAGACTTAACCCGCGCCAAGCCCGGTGGTCCTTGTTTTTTGCTCGCTTTGATTTTGTTCTTCATTTTCGCCCGGCTGACAAAAACGTCAAAGCAGACGCCTTGTCCCGATCCTTTCTGGTGTCCGATCTCGAGGAAGAACCTAAACATATCATCGATCCCGCCAGAGTAATGCAGGTGGCTCCCGTGAGTCTAAATCGTCTCCCTCCCGGTAAGACGTTTGTTTCAGTACCTGATCGGGAGAAGATCCTACACTGGGGCCATTCGTCTAAACTAGCTGGCCACGCCGGTCAGAAAAAGACCCTCCAGCTTATTGCCCGGCACTATTGGTGGCCTACCCTGCACAAGGACATAATAGACTTTGTTTCTGCCTGTGTGTCCTGCGCCCGCAACAAAGTCCCGAGACATCTGCCAGCCGGACGCCTCCTTCCGCTTCCTGTACCTGCTGCCCCCTGGCAGCATATAGCAATGGACTTTATAACTGATCTCCCCGTCTCTGCCGGTTGTACGGTCATTTGGGTGGTCGCTGACCGCTTTTCCAAGATGGCTCACTTTATTCCCCTGCCAGGCCTTCCGTCTGCACCCGAGCTGGCTAAAGACTTTATCCGCCACATCTTCCGTCTTCATGGCCTGCCCCTCCACATCGTGTCGGATCGTGGGGTACAGTTCACCTCACGTTTCTGGAGAGCCACTTGTAAACTACTAGACGTCACCCTGGACTTCTCTTCCGCTTACCACCCACAGTCCAATGGTCAAGTGGAGCGGATCAATCAGAACCTGACCAGTTACCTCCGGCACTTCGTTAATGCCCACCATTCTGACTGGGTGGATCTCCTACCATGGGCCGAGTTCTCTTATAATAATCACGAGAGCGAATCCTCCTCCAAATCCCCGTTTTTTGTAGTCTTTGGTCAGCATCCTCGGATTCCTTTTCCTGTCTCCACCTCTGTGGACAACCCGGCTGCGGAATCTCTCGTTAGCAAATTTTCCTCCATATGGGAGAGTACCCGGTCCGCACTCCTTCTGTCATCCGAGCGTATGAAAAGACACGCTGACAAAAAACGCCTGGATCCTCCACAATTTCGTCCAGGAGATAAAGTCTGGCTCTCATCTAAATATGTTCGACTCAAGATACCTTCTTACAAGTTAGGGCCTCGGTTCATCGGTCCTCTGGAGGTCATCAGTCAGATCAACCCGGTGGCCTATAAATTGAAACTCCCGGCCAACTTACGGATCCCTAACTCCTTCCATGTATCTCTCCTCAAACCCGTGGTGCTTAACTCTTTTTCCAAGTCTACATGTACGCCTCCTGCTCCGGTTTCTGCTGAGGACGAGTTTGAGGTAGAGAACATTCTTGCCACCAAAAGGGTAAGAGGAAAGACCTTTTTTCTGGTAGATTGGAAGGGGTTTGGTCCTGAGGAGAGAACGTGGGAGCCCCGGGAGAACATCCATGCCCCTCTCATCCTAGCTAAATTTCTATCTGGCCTAAAAAAGGGGGGGCCTAAAGGGGGGGGGTACTGTAGTGCCGGCGTCCCTGCCCTCTGCTAGGCAGGGACGCTGTTCCCCTCACCGCTCTGCTCCGTGCCCGGCGTCCCTCTCCCGCTCTGCTGGCAGCGCGCGCTCCTTCCCGAACACTGTGCTTAGGGCGCACGCGCGCGCCCTCCCTCCCTCTTAAAGGGGCCGCGCGCGCCGTCCTAAGGAGTCCCCGGCCAATGGCCGGAGGACTTTACCATATATAAGGCACCTCCTCCAAAATGGAGGTGCCCGAGCAATGTTGTTGCACCGTTCTACTCTGCTTCAGCCCTCAGGTCCCGTTGCCAGTTACCTGCCAGTTACCTGCCAGATTCCTGCCAGCTTGCTGTCCTAATCCTGCCTGATTTCCTGTTACCTGCCTGCCTGCCTGAGGTCCGACGGTCTGCCTTACAACTCCGGTCAGTCTGTCTAAGGACCAACTTGCCCGCTCACCTGGGAGCGCACATCAGCTACCTGCCTGCTTGCCTGAGGTCCGACGGTCTGCCTTACAACTCCGGTCAGTCTGTCTATGGACCAGCTTGCCCGCTCACCTGGGAGCGCTTCTCCGCTACCTGCCTGCTTGCCTGCCCGGAGGCTCCGCTGTCACGTGCTGTGACCACCAGCTATTCCAGACTCTTGCCCGCTCACCTGGGAGCGCTTCTCCGCTACCTGCCTGCTTGCCTGCCCGGAGGCTCCGCTGTCACGTGCTGTGACCACCAGCTATTCCAGACTCTTGCCCGCTCACCTGGGAGCGCTTCTCCGCTACCTGCCTGCTTGCCTGCCCGGGGGTTCCGCTGTCACGTGCTGGGACCACCTGCTATTCCAGAGACTCTCGCTTGCTCACCTGGGAGCACACATCCTCCATCTGCCTTGCTAGCCTACCTGGAGGTTCAGCCATCACAGGTCGTACCTACCCTTTACCTAGAGACTGCCCCGGTCACTTGCCGTGACCTCCAGCCCGTTCTTCCAGAGACTGCCCCGGTCACTTGCCGTGACCTCCAGCCCGTTCTTCCAGAGACTGCCCTGATCACTTGCCGTGACCTCCTGCCCGTACACCCAGAGACTGTCCCGGTCACCTGCTGTGACTGCCTGCCTGGTCGCCACCCGCTCCCTTACAAGGACCGCTCCCTTGTATAGTAGCCCAGAGGTTCCGCCTCCCAGACCCGTTACAAGGAGCCTGGTGGCGCGCTGACACTGAAGGAGCCTGGTGACACGCTGACACTGGAGGAGCCTGGCGGCACGCTGGCACTGGAGGAGGCTGGTGGAGCACTGACACTGGGGGAGCCTGATGCCGTGCGTTGACACTGATAGAGCCTGGTGGCGCGTTTACACTGAAGGAGCCTGGTGGCACGCTGACAATGGAGGAGCCTGGTGGCGTGCTGACACTGGAGGAGCCTGGTGGCGTGCTGACACTGGAGGAGCCTGGCGGCGCGCTGACACTGGGGGAGCCTTGGTGGCGCTCTGACACTGGGGGAGCCTGGTGACGCGCTGACACTGGGGGAGCCTTGGTGGCGCTCTGACACTGGGGGAGCCTGGTGGCATGCTGACACTGGGGCAGCCTGGCGGCGCACTGACACTGGAAGAGCCTGGCGGTACGCTGACACTGGAGGAGCCTGGCGGTGAGCTGACACTGGAGGAGCCTCGCAGCGCACTGACACTGGAGGAGCCTGGTGGCGCGCTGACACTAGAGGAGCCCTGGTGGCATGCTGACACTAGAGGAGCCCTGGTGGCGTGCTGACACTAGAGGAGCCCTGGTGGCGTGCTGACACTAGAGGAGCCCTGGTGGCCCGCTGACACTGGGGGAGCCTGGTGGCGCGCTGACACTAAAGGAGCCCTGGTGGCATGCTGACACTGGGGGAGCCTGGTGGCCTGCTCACAGTGTCAGTGCAGGTGCACACTCAGTGTGGATGCAAGCATGCTCTGATCTCCAGAAGTGTGGCGAGCGGCTTTAGACAGGAGCCAGAGATCAGAGTGTGATCGCACCCTCACTGGGTGGTCCCATAACATGACCCTGTTAGGGCGCAGTCAGACAACTGTATAACACGGGCGACGATCGCATCGCAGTGCACGGACTGGCTGCAGCTCTCTTGACCTGACTGACAACATGTATTTCTATGCAGCTTGGGACAGGAGAGCCGCCGACCAGTCAGAGCGATTGTTGTCCGTGTTATACGGATGTGTGACTGCTCCCTTACTGTGTTAGTGCGCCGCTGGGCTCCTGCAGTGTCAGTGCGCTCACACAAGAATAGAGATTTAAGTTTAAGCAGTGTTCGCCATCCACCAAGCTCCAAGGCAACGCTAGACGAGCAGAACGGTGCACCGAAACATTTGGCCATGCCAAGCTTACACCGAAGCGCCCTCGCTGGCATAGGGATTAAAAGTGAATTTTCTGGAGCTGCAACGTTAAGATGTGCATCACTGATAAATATTTATATAGGGGACTTTACCACTATTAAAAACATCTAAGCTGAATTTGCATATTGGAGGTGACGGATTCATTTTAAGGTGGAAGAGGCAAACGGGGATCTTAAAAGGGTTGTCAACTTTTGAGTAAATTTTGGGCAAGTTTTGCAGCTTGACAAAACCTAATGGTGTGTACTGTGCACACTGTTATTATTTGGCTCCTCTTGCCGGTCCCAGTAATCACCACATGACCATCAGTATGTGATATAATTTATACTTGCGGTCACGTGCTGTCTAGAATCTCATCCACTTTGCTCCAGTCGTGACGTGACCCCGAATGGGGCGTACAGTAAACACTGTTGGGATTTGCAGGCTGCAATTACATTTTCTGATTTTAATTGTAAAAATAAGCAAATTGTTTTTCAATTAGAAGTAGTAAAGGGGTCGTATCACCCTATTGATCGGTGGGGGTCCGACTGCTGTGAGCTGCGCCAATAGGCAAAAGGGGGCACTTAATGCCCCTTTATAGTGGAGCAGCACTTTGCACATTCGACCTCTGCTCTACTCATTACCTAAGGAGCTGCACTTTTTTCTGGCAGCCCCATAGAGAATGAATGGAGTGGACGTCGGACGTCTGCCACACTGATGTTCCGTTTTGTAACAAAGATAGAATTTCCGGTTTTGCTGTTTGATGCGGGTCACAGCAGTCAGATCACCTATCTTTAGGATGAGTGATAACTTACTGAACGGTGGAGATCTCTTGTTTTCACTGGACAACCCCTTTAAAATTCAGGTTCACCGCAGCCACCACAAGGGGGCGCTTACTGCATGCTATGTTATTATTAAGTATAATGTATAAGCTCTAAAGCTCCCTCTAGTGGTGGCTGCAAGTAACCTGAATTATGTTATCCTGTCAACAGGATTTCACTCTCAAACTATTTATATGCACATGTAAGCTCTTTCATAGACAAGTCCAGTAATCCCTTTACATGTCTAGTCAGTTCCTCTGCTGCTGAAAAATCAGCTTTTGAATTGATGTGTAAATGAGGCAGAAGAGCTATGATAGATCCGAGGCCTCTGGCACTCCAGCTCTATTCCCCACCCAGCACCGCCGCCTCCTGCTTCACTGACAATCTCTATGCTTGTGTCACTTCAGGGAAAGGAACTGACAGTGAAGAAGGAGAAGGCAGCACTGGACAGGATATAGAGCTGGAGTGACAGAGGCTTCAGATTTACCATAGCACTTTAGCCTCATTTGCATATAAATTCAAACCCTGATTTCCCAGGGTATTAAAATTACAGTTCTCCAACCATTATAAGACTATGTTCACACATCATGTTTTTTTCAGCGTTCAATTTCTGCAGAAAAACTTGATCTCTTGCCAGGAGGTTGTTCAGAATTTTTGTTGCTGTTTTTCAGCTTTGGTGTGTTTTTTTAACGTTTTTCTTACTGTCCTTTTGTCTGTGATGCATGTACATAAAGTTTAGTGAAAAAAAGATCTCATCCTGGTTTAGGCACAAAAAACGCTGAAAAAAACATGATGTAAGTTCAGCTTCCACCACAGAAGCATGAACTCAGGTTACCAATGCAAGAATTAGGTTAAACCACATTAACCAGAATTTCAAATGTAACAGTGGGGGGAGGTGAATTGTTCAGGAATAGTTTGGCAGTGCATTCAGTTTGTATGGTCACTATTTATTTTCACACTATGGGGTCTGTCATTCAGTTGCTCATGGATTGTTCAATTTCACACCTCCCTGGGCCACAAGTATTGTTCAATCTCACACCTAGCTCAGCCAATGTTTACACTGTACACATCACTAATTTAATTACACTGTACTAATACAAACTACCATCTCAGTGACCAAGACAAGATGGTAAAATCACAAAAAATAAATGAGTTTCACATACTTCTGTATTTGCTTATTTTCACTAAAAACGCAGCAAGACCTAAAGATCTAGTAATTAGAACAGATCTGTCAGAGCAGCTTTAGACATGATATTGTGGTGATTATTGTAATCCTGGCTCTGCTGCGTCCTGTGAGACCCAGGTCTCTGGGTAACCAGAATTTGCCACTTGTATTGTTATGTGTGGAGGACAAGGACATCTAGAGTGGAATCTCTCCTGCTCTGTGTTCTGGCACCTAGAAGGGGGTCTCAAGCTGGAGACCCTCCAGTATGATGTCCATATGTACTAATGGGATATCTTATGAATGGCCGCCATAAATACAATGTGTACAATCCTCCAGGAGTATCAATTCCACTTTTTCACACTTCTGTAACTTACGCATTATTACATAAAGACCCGTTCGTCCACACCCAGGGCCGTCCTTCTTGTTCTCTCGAAAGGCCGATCCAATGATCAGAGGAACCTTTGTATCTCACTAGAAAATTCTGCAAAACGAAGCAAAACAATCACGTTAGCTCTGCGATATAACACAGACTCAGCGAACATCTCTATCACTGTTAGCCAATTGTTATAATTTAGGTTCTTAAAGGACTATTCCAATTTAGAGGCCACCAGAGATCTTTTTATATAGGATTTCACCCCAAAACTATTTATATACCCATGTAGGTCTTTCATAGACAATTCCAGCAATACCTTTACATGACTGGTCCATTCCTCTGTTACTGAGAAATTAGAACTCATATGCAAATGTGGCTGAAGCGCTATACTAGATCTGAAGCCTCCGTCACTCCAGCTCTATTCCCCGCCGCCCAATAAAAAAAATCACAATTTTGTCATTCAGTTATTTTTTCTTTTTACAGCATTTATTAGAAAATTGAATCATTTGTTTTATTTTGATTTGGATTTTTACAGATGTGGCAACACCAAATATATTTATTTTTTAAATGTTTTATTTTTAAAAAGGAAAAAGGTGGGTGATTCAATTTTTTTTTTATATTTTTTTAATTATTTTATTTTGCTCTTGTTAGGGGACTTGAACCTGCAATCATCTGATACATGTAATGCAATTCCTCAGTATTGCTGTATATAGAGAAAATGATGGTCTCCTCAGAAGCCCAGCATGTGGTGGGACTTCACAAAAGTACCAAGATTTCAACAACTGGGACCTTCAGCTGGTAACCCACGGCGATCACAATGAATGGGGCTGATGGGTGCCAGTGCGCACTGGTGATCATTCCATTTAAATGCTGCTGTCAGAGATTGACAGCAGCATCTAAATAGTTAACAGCAGCCATCGACACCCTTCTGTGGTCACTGCTGTTAGACACAGATACCACCTGTGTAATATAGTTGTCTTCAGTCGTGTTTGGATAGTGTTCAGCTCTTGAGCCCCCTCCACACTTGCGGATCCCAATGGGAACGTACAATTACGTCTATTTGTGCAAAGGGTTTAATAACAGCTGTCAGTTTACTCAGACTCATCAGATTTTCTCCTCGTGATCACGAGTGGTCAATTGATGACTGGTCAAAATTCAGAACAATAATTTTCTAAGGAAAGAATATATGTACAGAATTATTTATGGAATTTTCTTCTAAAAAAAGCATGTAAGCTTTTCTTGAAATCATGGACAGTGTCTTCTGTGACCAGCTCCTGAGGTCGACTATTCCACAGATTCATAGTTATCTAGCTAGAGGAGTCTTGTATCCTCTGGAGATTGAACCCTTCTTTCTCCAGATGGAGGGAACGCCCTCTTGTCTTTTGAGGGACAACTTTTCACCATACTCCAGGGCCTCCTTTCTATGAATTGGTGCTAAGATCTGAATTATAAATTCCTGATGAGGTCGCACTAACAATTTGCACAGTGGGATTGTTATGTACCTGTCTTGCGAGTTCAGGCCTCTTATAATACTTTACAGTATCCTACTTTAGGAGCTGGTGATTAACATTGTGCTGTCGGTTACACCCAAATCAAGTGATTCTCCTAGTTTTCCTGCTGCTTGAACATGTGGTGCCCTCAGGTCATTGTACCCAGATCCTTCTCTACAAGTGACTCTCCTAGTTTTACTCCCACTATAACATATGATGCCTTCAGATTATTACACCAGATCCTTCTCTACAAGTGACTCTCCTAGTTTTACTCCCCCTAGAATATATGGTGCCTCCATATTATTAGTGCCCAGATGCATAACTTTCCATTTCTTCACATTGAACCTCATCTGACAAGTGGACCCCCAAACACTCAGTTTATTCAAGTCAGGCTATAACTTATGAACAGTGTAGCTTGGTGAACTTTGGGGTACGTCAATTATAACCAGAGACCATTCAGATCAGCCGTCATTCATCACTATTCTCTGGGTGCGATATTTGATCCAGCTTCCGATCCAATTACAAACCTCACTTTCTAATCCTATAGACTTTAATTTACCCATTAGGCATCTATGGGGGACAGTGTCAAAAGCCTTTGCAAAATCCAAAAAATACAATATCCACAGCTCCCCGTCTGTCCAGGCTTCTCCTCGCCTCTTCATACAACTTATCAGGCTAGTTTGACAATTTCTGTCCATTGTGTCCTGGCGATCACTTATAAATGTTATTTTATACCACATACTCCAAAACCACCACTACAAGACCCTCAAACCACCTTATATGATGCAGTATTTGTGGGCAGTTGGCTCAAAATCTAGAATGTAATGTGGATTAACCTGTAAATTGCAAATGCTGAAAATGGTTTATGTTTTTGTTGCCTGTTTAGTAATTATGTTTCTCTAGTTACCCTGCAGGTTTATCTGGACTGACAGGTTATGGACGCTGAATAACCGGAACTACATTGTAAATAGTTGCACTTGGTGCCTCTTGCGAAGTCGGCCACGGAAGAAAAACCTGTCTGGCGTGGCCCCGTGTGGTCCAAAGTAGTTTGCTTCGCCTTGCAGCCACGCCCAGAGCCAACGTTTGGGGTTTGCTTTGGACAGGTCCCCTACTCCGTTCTAAAACTTCTCCTTGGGTGATATGGACACCCGGTTACGGAAATGCCGTGACCATCAAGACAAAATGTACTTTTTCCTGTTATTGTTTATACCCTTGTATTTGTGTTTTTCTTAAAAATGTGTTTAGTCCCGGAGTACTAAATTTCACTAGGGGGGAATGTGGCACCCCAGGGGTCTGGTTGCCACAGTGATAGAAATATCACGTCTGAGAGCAAGTGGGAGTTTCCTGGTCAGGATCCCTTAAACATGCAACACCTCCTGTCCCAGACCTTATAGGGGAGAAACCTGCCCTATATAAACTGGTTCTGGGGCGGGGTTAGAAAGAGAAGAGAGAGAAGGGAGAGAGAACAAGCAGACACAGGGAAAGCAACAGCTAGGAGCTCTGTAGGAGCAGGAGCTGAGTGCCAGGGACTGGAAGCAGATATTGCTCGTCCTGGCTGAAGACACTACGACCGGACAACGGAGTCCGAGGCTGTGGGGATCTCTAAGTCCAGCAGCAGAAACCAGCCGGCAGGGGATTCCAGGTCCTCTGGCCGTAGAAGCCCAAAGGCTCAGTCACGAGAAAGGGTACCAGCAACGCCATCGAGGAGCGGAGGCTATCAGAAGGCCCCAAGTCACCAGCCATACGGGTGAGCACCACACGGTATACTCAGGGACGTGGTCAGGGGAACTCCTGTTTGTTCACAGACTGACCGGGCCTCTTATGCTAACCAGTACTCCTGGGAGGGTCTGCCTTGTCATCATCAGTAAAGACCCTGAACTGTACTGCAAAGACTCTGAGTCGTTCCTGCTTCACCCGTGCACCATCACTCCCACCATCCACACTCACTGCCCCGAGGCTATACTCCTCCCGTAGGGAGTTGTCCCATCCTCTGCTGCGCACACAACACCAGCCTCAGCGGTCTGCCTTGCAGCGGCGGTACACCCTGACCGCAATCCACGGGTGGCGTAGTCGGACATTAAATCATAAAAACCCTATAAAATACTGCCACTGGTTTGACCACCCTGAGCCACGGGACCGGGTCGCCGCCACAGAGACTACAACCCCCAGAGACCCGGCTCCGGGTAACCCACACGCGTGCACACACACGGCCCAGGGGGCGCATCATGAGGCTGCCCTCCAAAAACCCCTTGACCTGTGGATGTGTATTTAAAAAGGAGATATGCTTCTGTAAGAGTCAGTCTTGGCACAGAAATTGGAAAGAGACTTTACAGGGAGATTCAAGGATTAGACTCCCTGAGAACATCAGCTTGGAAGCATGCATTTTACCTAAAGAGACACAGATTTGAATTCTATATGATTGTAGCCTAAGGGTACTGACCATGACTGGAGAGATTTGGATCTGCTCTATTAACCATCAGACACACATGGATACATTTTGTATCCAGGAGAGGACGAAAAAGTCACTTGGCCCCATGGATATGTTGTTTTGGGGTTGCTAGGAGGGACCCACCGGTCGCCTAGAACCCATGGAGACATTTGGAGTTGCCAGGAAGGACCCACCAGTTGCCTGGCCCCATGGAAACTTTCGGAGAGGCCAGGTTGGGACCCTCGGGTCTCCTGGTCTTGTACCTCCGATGGACTGCTAGCTTTGTAAGATTGCCGCTACCTTCTCTCAGTGGGGGCCCACCAGAATTGCGGGGGGGTCACTGGTTGAGGAAGTCTCCAAAGTCGCAGCTGTTCTATCCCAGGCGGGCCAGCGGAAGGGTGAGACTGTGTAATGTTGTTCCATTCACTTCCCTATTTAGATGAGGCTGGTTCGGCACATGGGGAGGTAGGACATTAGTGATAGGGACCATCCAAATTTTGGTCACCATGACGTGGTTGGAGGCTTTTGTTCTCTTTGATAAAAAAAAAACAAAACCTGCTAACTAAGCACCTTACATTTGTAACATTTACAGCAGTTAGTGGAGTTCATGTATTCATTCGTGTATGTATATATCTGCATATTGGCCACGTAGCAGATTTGTGTACCTGTACATTAATTTAATATTAAATGTGTGCAGGACATATTTATTTATTTATTTAATTTTTTTTTATTTTTGTATTAAAGAAAAGGTAATTTCTCTGATGACACATTCCATTTAAATAGTCTGGTTAGTAGGAATAAACTGCCTGACAACCACAATCTTTTCACTGTTGTTGTCAGGCAGTATATCCTATTACCTAGTCTATTGCTAATTATTTTTACAGTTGAATCTGCACTAAGTGAAGGGCAGATAAGAGGCAGCAAGGTTTGGCTGGTCTTATAGTGAATGTCCAATAGTGAGTCTAATTCTGTATAGTTCAATACTTATAGCGGATGCTGATCTGTTATTCTCAGCTCTTACCTCTTTCCCACTTTCTAGTTCAGCACCATCAGGGCAGATCTGTGACTGCAGTAAGTGAGTGTAGAGTAGTCTGAGACACGCCTCCTGTCTTCTGATTGGCTGCTGTATATCATCACAAGCTCACTAGGAAACTTCTTTTTCTTCAGTTTTGAAAGGATTGTCTATCAACCCCATCAACCAGCTGCTATCGCCTGGCGGGGATCCCAGCTATCAGTACTATTCATATAATGACACTCAATCCTCCCCCTCTTCATCCTCATTGATGTCTGTAGGAACTAATAGAACATATGGACGGGGTTTGTTTTTGTAAAAACTATAATATATATATTAAATATTCTCACCTTTCACTGCACGCGTCAACCACAAAGTACAAAATGTAATTGCCAATAGAAAGAAGAAGATCATAAGAACGATCATCAGATATATTCTGGTTTGGGTTTGACCTACGAAGAAAAAAATGAAATACAAAAATTGAACATAATAACTGTTCAGCAAGTAACTTACAAAGTTCATAGACACCAGTGCTGGGACGTTCCTGTAGATGACAGATTGTGTCTTGTCATATAGTATCGGACACAGTGCATTCTAATAGTATCATACTAACAAATTAATTAGACCCAACTTAAGGGATAATGTGATTAAAATTTGACTTTTATTATAATTAATTTCTCCTCTATGGGATATCACTCTCCTAAAGCTAATATATCTCAGTCTAGCCTCAGTCCCCTGATGAAGACAGTCATGGCGAAACATGTCGGGGAAGCTATGAGTGAATTTTAATCAGCTCTAGTGGTCTTGCAACTGACATCTAGGTAGGAGATATATTGTCTTTAGGAGAGTGATATCCCATAGAGGAGTCCCAAAGAAAAGCTACACAGCAATATCACCTGAGCTATTTGAATCCTTATTTATTAGACCATATTAATTAATTATAATAAAAGTCAAGTTTTAATCACATTATCACTTAAATTGTGTAATTTGTTAGTATGATTTATCATCCCTAAAGGGTTATGTTAGACACTCAGTTCTCTATTCTAATAGTATCAGACACACAGCTTATGTATTATCAGTACAGAAAACAGCGCTGCTGTGTAATGGTGGTGCTGCGGTCCTTGACCCCCGCGTCTTTCTGTTTGGAACACACAGAAGTTGTACTGAATGTTGGGTAGACACATGACAATCCGCAAATTGTGCACCCCCGAATGGAAAACTGACATGTTCCCACCACCCTACACAGCACACAGCCCATCGCTGTGACCCACATCACAATAAAACCCCTTTCAACACTTTAATATTTTAAAGGGTTAAACTGTTCCCAGAAACTAAGCATGAGGGTCTCCCCCTTTATAAGGTAGAAGTCCCGGTTCTGAATCTGACCATTACTATCACATATATTCAGACATATAGGCAGCCACTTACAAAGTGCCCGCACAGCCAGTGTCTCCGGGGGTTCGTCCCCAGTGCCCGGTCCTACACTACAGTTATGGATATTTGCTTCCATCCCTGAGCACATTCTCACAATGAAAGAATGAAAGCGCATTTCCCGGTTGTCACTCACCCCCGCGTGTTTCTGCGTGACACGACTCGGGTTTTTCCAGCTTATGAACCTTGTGAATAGTTTCAGTGTATAATCATCGATTGGTGGAGGAAGTTTCTTTTCCCAGATTGTGAAAATCTCACTGCTGTTAAGCCCCTAATAATGGTGTAAAAATCCACAGTATGTAAAAGTGCGGTGTAAGGCAGCGCTAGTCATCATACTGGGGGTAACTCGCTTCGCTGCGTCAATCAATGTGTGGAACCTCAGGGGTCTGGTTACCACAGTAATAGCAATATTACGTCTGTGAGCAGGTGGGAGGTCTCCTGGTCAGGAATCCTAAGCATGCCACACCTCCTGCCCAGTCCTGGGAGGGGAAGAACTTCCCCTAGATAAACTGGGGCTGAGGTGGGGTTAGAAAAGAACACAGACAGAGACAGAGACACAGTCTGGTCTGGTGTGGATCAGTTACAGGGAAAATAAGAACAGGACCTCTGTGGGAGCAGTGATAAAAGGAGTCCGGGACTGGAAGCTGTAGAGCTCGTCCGGACTGAAGAGATCTCACCGGACACGGAGTCCGAGGCTGTGGGGACTGTTCCATACCCAGCAGCAGAAACCGACCGGCAGGGGATTTCAGGTCCTCTGGCCAAGAAACCCGAAGGCACGGTCACACGCAAGGGACCAGCACCGCCGTCGTGGAGCGGAGGCTACCAGAAGGCCCTGAGTCACCGGCCATACGGGTGAGCACCACATGGTACACTCAGGGACGTGGGCTACTTTTACCCGCTTCTAGCAAGGTAGCCAAGAAGAGTACAGTTAGTTGGGGAGGCCTACAACTCCGCCTGGCCAGGGGAGATCCTGTCTGCTCACGGACTGACCAGACCCTGACCGCTAGCCAGTACTCCCGGGAGGGTCTATCTTTGTCACCAGTAAAGACCCTGAACTACACCGCACCGTCTCTGAGTGGTTCCTGGTGCCTGCGTGCAATTCTACCATCCCCATCATCCACGTCCGCTGCCCTGAGGCCATACCCCTCCCGTTGGGGGTTATACTACCCACGCTGCACAACTGTACCACCGGCCTCAGCGATCTGCCCTGCAGCGGCGGTTTCGTAACCGCATTCAACGGGTGGCGTAGTCGGACACTATTACCATCATACCAATAACGCCACTTAGTTTGACACCCTGGGCACGGACCGGGTCACCGCCACGAGGACTACTACCCCTATCGGATCCGGCTCCGGGTATTCCCCGCGTGCGCAACGCTACACAACATGGCCCAGGGGGCGCGTCAACTTTTGGCGTAGTCGGCAGGATCTCGTGCCCGCAACCACCGGGTACTGCGTGCCTGAAAAAGACTGTTAAACTTACCTGTGGTGAAGATTCCCGCCATCCGACGCCATCTTTTGCCTTCTTCCCGCTATCCGTGGAGTTTTCCCGCCATCCGACGCCATCTTTTGCCTTCTTCCCGCCATCCGTGGAGTCTTCCCGCCATTGGACGCCATCTTGAGGACGCCGCGCGGGAAGAAGAGGGGCGTGGACTCCGAAAGCGCGCGAGAACTGAAGCCCCGCCTCACGTCCGGACGTTGCGTAAGGTCCTGGAAGGAGCCCAGCAGACGCCGACGTCACAGGAGCGCGACGGAAGGTCCTCAACCCTGACGATCCACTGCGGAGCCGCGGCCTACGGAAGAGGATCATCGCAAGGTAGGCCACGGTCCACTAGGGGGGAGGAGGATGTCGGATACGGAGGAGAGCTTCACTGCCACAGCCACCGCCAGCACCACCGCTGCGGCGGTCATGCCTTTCACTATGCCCTATATCCCGGGGGCAGCCTGGCTACCCCAGTACTCAGGGGAGTCACATACCCTAAATGACTTCAGAGAAAGGCTGGATGGCCTCTTCCAGGTGTACCCCCTCACAGAAGAGCAAAAAGTGAGCATCCTGGTGGCTCAATTAACAGGGGCAGCCCAAAGGGAGGTAAAGTCCTGGCCACTTGGGAGGAGGAGGACTGTCGCAGAGATACTAGCCCGGCTGAAGGACACCTTTGATACCCGTACCTCAGCCGAGATCAAGCTTAGATTCTACGGGTGCAAGCAGCGAGCACATGAGAATATAAGGGACTATGCACTAAACCTACAAGAGGCCCTGAGAGCCATTAAGCAGGCTGACCCTGACGGCGTGGGAAACGAAGACAAGCTGTTGACTGAACAATTTATAGAGGGTCTACATTGCAATGCCCACCGAACCCAGTTGCGGGCAATGGCCTTACAGGACCCTCATCTGGACTTTGCACAGTTCAAGGACAGAGCCATCCGGGTGCTCCGAGAACCGGCACCAGGTGGCGCTGTGACCCACAAACGCCCTGCTACCACTTACCACCAGGAGGCGGAGCCCTTGTCGGCAGGGCCTGTGGGAGCTGATGCGCAGGCTTTAAACAATAACCCGGCTACAGACCTGCACCATCAGGTCCAAGAGCTAACTAAAAGCGTTGCCGCGCTAACCCGAACTGTGCAGTCTTTACAGGTTTCTACTCCAGGGAAGATCCAGCTGGCACCTGGACCGGAGGATATCCCGTGGCGCCGACCAAGGAGGACCCCACCGGCCAGAAGAAGACCCAGCGACCGATACAACGAGGACGGACAACCCATCTGCCGCCGCTGCAATCAACCCGGACATATGGCAAGGTACTGTCCTTTTAAACTGGCACAACCTGGGGTAGAGGGCCAACCCCTAGCAATAAGATCACCAGGCCCATCGAACTGGCGTGACAAATACGTGGGAGGACGTCCAGTCTTGCCTGTAGTACTGGATGGCATTCCTATGAGTGCCCTACTTGACACCGGGTCACAGGTCACCACCATCCCGTACGTGCTCTTCAAGCAGTACTGGAATGACTCGGATATAACCCGCTACCCAGACGACGACTTGAGTATCATCGCCAGCAATGGTCAGCCCGTGCCACAGATCGGATTTAAAGAGATGACCATTAAAATCGGTAAAGTCGAACTGGCAGCACAGGGACTGATCATTGTGGACATTGACAAGCGCGAGAGTCACCCAAAGATAACTCTAGGAACTAATGTGATTGAAAATTGTCTTGCAGAGGTGATTCTTATTTTACAGCAGGTTGCCAAGAACGCCAGCTCCGGCCAGCAGCGAGTGCTCCAAAAAGAGATCCGGGCACTGATGCGACGGCAACAAGTGGAACTCTCCGGTGGTGAGATAGGTAGCGTGAGAATGTGTGACCCGTTCCCTATTGCCATGCCCCCAAAAAGTGAGATGATGATTTGGTGCCGGGCAGCTATTGGTCTAAGAGGTAGAGACTACCAAGCAATGGTAGAACCCGTCTACTCAGACAGTAGGCCCACCATTTTGACAGCACGGGGGGTGGTTGATGTACGCCATGGGAGGGTGCCCGTTCGCATAATAAATATCGGGAAGAGGGAAGTGTACCTGCCCCGGTATGCTACGCTAGCCAAATTGTATACCATCAACCAAAATTCTGTACAGTCCGTGGAACCCTTGCCTCCATCTCATCCAGAGGAAGGTAACGGCTCTAAGCAACAAATGGAGGACTGGTGTCAGCAACTGCATTTGGGTACTGACTCCACTCCCTCACACCAGAAACAGGGAGTCTATCGGGTGGTTCGAGAGTACGAGAGAGTGTTTAGTAAACACCCGCTAGACTTCGGGCGAGTAAAGGGGGTAGAACACCACATCCCCACGGGAGACCATCCTCCCATAAAGGAGAGATACCGACCCGTACCCCCTGCACACTACCAACACGCCAAGGGGATGCTTAGAGACATGAAGGAGGCTGGGGTAATCAGGGATAGCTGTAGCCCCTGGGCAGCTCCACTAGTCTTGGTTAAAAAGAAAGACAACACTATGAGAATGTGTGTAGATTACCGGAAAATCAACCGTATCACACACAAAGATGCGTACCCCTTACCAAGGATAGAGGAGTCTTTGGCTGCTTTAAAATCTGCTAACTTCTTCTCCACTTTGGATCTCACTAGCGGGTACTGGCAGGTTCCTGTAGCAGAGGCGGACCGGGAGAAGACCGCATTCACCACCCCGATGGGACTTAGCGAGTTTACCTGCATGCCGTTCGGACTCTGCAACGCACCAGGAACCTTCCAACGATTGATGGAATGCTGTCTGGGACACCGGAACTTTGAGACGGTCCTGCTGTACCTGGACGATGTTATAGTTTATTCCAAAACCTACGAGGACCACCTGAAACACCTGGCGGAGGTGTTTGAAGCCCTGGCAAACTACGGTCTGAAGGTGAAACCGTCGAAGTGTCACGTGCTAAAACCAAAAGTGCAGTACCTGGGACACGTGGTGAGTGCTGACGGAGTGGCCCCCGACCCTGATAAGATCACCGCGATTAAGGAATGGCCAAGACCCTCCAGCGTAAAGGAAGTGCGGCAGTTCCTCGGGTTGGTAGGCTACTACCGAAGATTCATTCCCGGTTTCACCAAAAAGGCAGCTCCTATGCAGGACCTCCTGATAGGCCAGTCCAGGAAGGCCAAGAACCAGAAGCCGCCCTTCAGATGGGAGAAGCTGGAAGAAGAGTCCTTCCGCCAGCTGAAGATGGCCCTCACGGGGGATGAAATCCTGGCGTACCCGGATTACAGCCAGCCCTTTATCCTCTACACCGACGCAAGTAACATCGGGCTAGGAGCCGTACTGTCCCAGATCCAGCAGGGGAGAGAACGGGTAATTGCTTACGCCAACCGAAAACTGCGACCCACCGAAAGAAACCCTGAGAATTACAGCTCATTCAAGCTAGAGTTCCTGGCAGTGGTGTGGGCAGTCACCGAACGCTTTAAGCACTACCTCGCCTCTTCCCGGTTCACCGTGTACACGGATAACAACCCGTTGACACACCTGGACACTGCAAGACTCGGTGCCCTGGAGCAGAGATGGATGGCCCGCCTGTCCAACTATGAGTTCACGATTAAATACCGGGCAGGACGCTCCAATACCAACGCGGATGCCTTGTCCAGAATGCCAAACCTACCGGACGTAGGGGAAGATCCAGAGGAACTGGAAGAAGTTGAACTCCCCGCGTTTCACCGTCATGGGACTACCCAGTATTCCCACCGTGTAAGGGGTAAGCAATCCACTACGTTCAACCCCTTACCTCATTACAACTGGGCGGAAACGCAAGACAGTGACCCCGCCGTCCGACGGGTGAAGGAGATGCTGACTCAGCCAGATGCCCGCCTTGACCCAGACGCTCCGGAGGAGACCAAGCAACTGTGGGCTGAGAAGAGTCGACTGTTCCTTTACAAGGGGAAGTTGTGCCGCAGAATGGTTAACTCCCGGACGCATGAACTGATCTGGCAAGTAGTGGTGCCAAGAAGAGACGCGGCTATGGTGCTGGAGGCATACCACGACGGAGCTGGGCACTTCGGATGGAAGAAACTGGAGTTCCTGCTGCGCGGGCGGTTCCACTGGGTAGGCATGAGAGGAACCATCGAGACGTGGTGCAGAGACTGTGGCCCGTGCAACCTAAGAAGGAAGGACCGTGCCAGCCAGAAGACTCCCCTGCAGTCCATCGTCACCAGGCAGCCGTTGGAACTGGTAGCCTTGGACCATGTAAAACTGACCCCCAGCAGAAGTGGCTACGTCTATGCGTTAACCATCGTGGATCACTACTCCCGGTTCTTGGTTGTAGTCCCCGTCAAGGACTTAACAGCTCAAACAGCAGCTAGAGCCTTCCAGCAGCACTTCTGCCTTCCACACGGATACCCAGAGCAGGTGCTGATGGACCAAGGACCTGCCTTTGAAGCGGAAGTCTTCCAGGAGTTCTGCACTCTGTATGGCTGCCGGAAGATAAGAACAACACCCTATCATCCGCAAACCAATGGACTCTGCGAGAAGATGAACCAGGTGGTGATAGACCTTCTGAAAACATTGCCCCTGGAAGAACGCAGTCTGTGGCCTGAGAAACTGCCTGATCTGGTGGACCTATACAACCACATCCCTGTAGGTTCTACCAACTGTACCCCGGCTTACCTAATAAGAGCAAGACCTGGTAAGCTGCCTGTTGATCTGGATATGGGAGTCCTGACACCCGAGGACACTTCACCAGAAGCAGACTGGGACACAGAGAGGCAGCAGCAGTACCGGAAAGTACAGGAGAGCGTTGATCGAAGTCTCCGTCAAGCAAGAGAAAGACAGGAGAAGACCTACAACCAGCATGCTCCCGCTGTTCCCCTGGTACCTGGAGAGCAGGTCTTGAAGAGGAAAAGACGGCTCCACAAGTTGGACGACCAGTGGGAGAAGGACCCGTACACCGTACTGCCCTCAAGCCATGAAAACCCGAAAGTCTGCACAATCAGTAAGGATGGAGGAGAAACCACAGCCATTGTCTCCCGAGATCACCTGAAGAAGTGTCCCGAGCAGCTACGAAACCCTGAAGAAGATCAAGAAAACCCTCGACCCGCAGAGAAAAGGGAAGAGATGGTCAGTACTGTACTCGGAGACTTCCCTCGGTCTTGGACACAAGTAAATGGCGCTGTTGTGGTACCCGTCCTCACCTTCCTCCAGCCAGCATCCCAAGTGCCTACGGAAAAACAGGTAGAGCTGGAAGAGCAGCCGGTCCAGGAGGCAGAAGACCCCACACAAGCAGACCAGGAGAATCGACCCTCTGCTTATAGTGAGCCTGCCGTGCCCCTAGTGAGCCAAAGAGTCCGTAGACAGCTGCCCAGCTTACCTTTAACAGCTCCTACACCCTGTAGTGCAGGACCAGTTAGTGAGCTCCGTAGGTCCATTAGAGCCACTAGAGGCCAGTTGCCCGTACGTTGGAGGATCTAAAGTGTTTAGACTGTTTTATTAATATTTACCTGTTTACTGTTGCTTGTAAATAATTATGTTTTTCCAGTTATTTTATAGGTATCTTTTGTGGATTTACTAGAACTCTATTGTATATATGTTTGGAGCGTAACCCAGGAACGGACTAAAGACTGTTAAAGACTCGGGGCAGGACAGACCCCTACCTGGTTACGGCTCCCTGTTCTTTGGTGAAATGGACACCCTTTTTGTTTCAAAAATTGCACCCGGTTGCGGACACGCTGTGACCACTTTAACATGTTTTTCCTTATTGTATTGTTCCTGTTTATACCCTGTTATATTTTCAAAAAAAAAAAAAATATGTTTAGTCCCGGAGTACTAAATTTTACTAGGGGGGAATGTGGAACTTCAGGGGTTACCACAGTAATAGCAATATTACGTCTGTGAGCAGGTGGGAGGTCTCCTGGTCAGGAATCCTAAGCATGCCACACCTCCTGCCCAGTCCTGGGAGGGGAAGAACTTCCCCTACATAAACTGGGGCTGAGGTGGGGTTAGAAAAGAACACAGACAGAGACAGAGACACAGTCTGGTCTGGTGTGGATCAGTTACAGGGAAAATAAGAACAGGAGCTCTGTGGGAGCAGTGATAAAAGGAGTCCGGGACTGGAAGCTGTAGAGCTCGTCCGGACTGAAGAGATCTCACCGGACACGGAGTCCGAGGCTGTGGGGACTGTTCCATACCCAGCAGCAGAAACCGACCGGCAGGGGATTTCAGGTCCTCTGGCCAAGAAACCCGAAGGCACGGTCACACGCAAGGGACCAGCACCGCCATCATGGAGCGGAGGCTACCAGAAGGCCCCGAGTCACCGGCCATACGGGTGAGCACCACACGGTACACTCAGGGACGTGGGCTACTTTTACCCGCTTCTAGCAAGGTAGCCAAGAAGAGTACAGTTAGTTGGGGAGGCCTACAACTCCGCCTGGCCAGGGGAGATCCTGTCTGCTCACGGACTGACCAGACCCTGACCGCTAGCCAGTACTCCCGGGAGGGTCTATCTTTGTCACCAGTAAAGACCCTGAACTACACCGCACCGTCTCTGAGTGGTTCCTGGTGCCTGCGTGCAATTCTACCATCCCCATCATCCACGTCCGCTGCCCTGAGGCCATACCCCTCCCGTTGGGGGTTATACTACCCACGCTGCACAACTGTACCACCGGCCTCAGCGGTCTGCCCTGCAGCGGCGGTTTCGTAACCGCATTCAACGGGTGGCGTAGTCGGACACTATTACCATCATACCAATAACGCCACTTAGTTTGACACCCTGGGCACGGACCGGGTCACCGCCACGAGGACTACTACCCCTATCGGATCCGGCTCCGGGTATTCCCCGCGTGCGCAACGCTACACAACATGGCCCAGGGGGCGCGTCAAATGCACACGTGCAATGTCTTTACGTTTTTCACCACAATGCAGTTTATTACTTCGGCATAAACCACAAGTCCACACAGTTCATCGGGTCCAACTCCGTGGCACGCCGACACACATATCTACATTATTCATGAGCCAAGTGGCACACCGGCCCACTTGCTCCAGGTTACAGCTTACGGCAAGGTAATAATAGCAATGTTCATATCACAATGTCCATATAGCACAGGGTTTGCCGGGTTTAGCTGTCTCAGTCCGTTACTCTGCCACCACTGTGGCTCTGCGGCTTCCTAGGTAGGGGTCTCCAGCCGTCGTTCCCTCAAAGGCCACTGACATCCACACAGGATCCAGGCTCTGCCTTTCAGGACTCTTCCTCAAGCCGGCTCTCCCTCAAAGGCCACTGACATCCACACAGGATCCAGGCTCGACCCTTCAGGACTCTTCCTCAAGCCGGCTCTCCGTCAAAGGCCACTGACATCCACACAGGATCCAGGCTCGACCCTTCAGGACTCTTCCTCAAGCCGGCTCTCCCTCAAAGGCCACTGACATCCACACAGGATCCAGGCTCGACCCTTCAGGTACCAGGCTTCACTCCAAAGCCGCTGCCTTCCAAGGCCACTAGCATCCGCACAGGATCCAGTCTTTGCCTTCAGGCTGCCAGGCTTCACGGTATCCCACACACATGGGGAACAGGCCTCAGGCCTCTCACACCGAACACACCTGTCTCAAATTAAGCAGGGTTTATATATGCTGTGCACAGACAGCCACATACTGACAGGACCTTGCTGATGTCACAGTCATGCGATCAGTCAGCTGTGTGTATAGGTCCTGTGTGCTGTCCCAGTCATGTGTGCAGAGCTTTACTGTGCACACAGGACCTGTGTGATGTCACAGTCATGTGACCAGTCAGTTAAAGGGGAAGGTACATGGTCCGGTAAACACATCCTGGACCATTTACAGTAATGCTAGCAAGCTGCTGCATTACAGCAGTTATATGCCAACATATAGCAGAAAAATGGAAGAATACAGCAAAAACACCAGACTGGACCCCAAAATAAATTCAGACGCTTTCACATCCCAAAATACTGTCAATTCAGAGCCAAGACAATGTTCAGTTAGACTGGGGGTGCACTTACTTACCGGTTTATGGTAAGAACAGCGCTCAGTTTAATATTGGAATAAACAATGTATCAGATTATAATGGACGCTGAAGCTTCTCAGTAGCTAGAGAAAGTATTGTGAAATTACGGATACATTTCTCAGTGGAGAGTATATTTGTTAAAACACATACTGGACTCAGCATATACCGTATGTTAATACATAGATTGAGATAACTTCTACAGCGTATAAATTTTATCTTCATAGTTGACATATATATGCCTAGACCATTAGAAAGGCTGAGCATATACCAAAAATAGGAAAAACCCGAAAAAAAGTGGTCATAAAACAGCATCAGAACTCGGTTCATTGATTAAAAGAACCTTTATTAACAGTCAATGGTTAATAGTGGCACTGTGAACCACAAGTGCACACACGCACAATAAAATCGCATAAAAAGGACTCATACATATGTATTGTACATCTATTAAGTATGAACCATTACAGCCGGACCCAAAGTCATATAAGGTAATGTTTGGTCAAAATTTCCACTAAAGTCCTGTAATTATTGTTTGTTTAAAAGTAAAACAAAATTTACATTTTACTTTTTTTCACCAAAATTTTACTTTAGCCCCAAATTTTTTATTTTCATAAGGGTAACAAGAGAAAATGGACCCCAAAGTGTGTTGTGCAATTTCTCCTGAGTATGCCAATACCCTACTAGTATGCCAAACTACTGTTTGGGGCACAGCAAGACGCCATGTCGGGTTTGGAGAGCTGCTGATGCACCTAAACAGTGGAAACCCCCCACAAGAGACCCCATTTTGGAAACTAGACCTGTCAAGTAATGTATCTAGATGTGTGGTGAGCACCTTGAACCCCCAGGTGATTCACAGAAGTTTATAACGTAGAACCATGAACATAAAAAAAATCACATTTTTCTCACAAAAAATTTACTTTTAGCCCCAATTTTTTTATTTCCACAAGGGTAACAAGAGAAAATGGACCCCAAAACTTGTTGTGCAATTTCTCCTGAGTACACTCATATCCCATATGTGGAGAAAAACTACTGTTTGGGTGCATGGTAGGTCTCGGAAGGGAAGCAGCACCGTTTGACTTTTGGAGGGCAAAATTGGCTGGAATCATTAGCGGAAGCCATGTCGGGTTTGGAGAGCCTTTGATGTGCGTAAACAGTTGAAACCGCCCACAAGTGACCCCATTTTGGAAACTACACCCCTCAAGGAACTTATCTAGAAGTGTGGTGAACACTTTGAACTCCCTGGTGCTTCACGGAAGTTTATAACATAGAGCTGTGAAAATAAAAAAAATCTAATTTTTGCAACAAAAATGTTCTTTTAGCTTCATATTTTTTATTTGCTACGTCAGATGACCTGGCCTCCACAGTCACCAGACCTGAACCCAATCGAGATGGTTTGGGGTGAGCTGGACCGCAGAGTGAAGGCAAAAGGGCCAACAAGTGCTAAGCATCTCTGGGAACTCCTTCAAGATTGTTGGAAGACCATTTCCGGTGACTACCTCTTGAAGCTCATCAAGAGAATGCCAAGAGTGTGCAAAGCAGTCATCAAAGCAAAAGGTGGCTACTTTGAAGAACCTAGAATATAAGACATATTTTCAGTTGTTTCACACTTTTTTGTTAAGTATATAATTCCACATGTGTTAATTCATAGTTTTGATGCCTTCAGTGTGAATGTACAATTTTCATAGTCATGAAAATACAGAGAAATCTTTAAATGAGAAGGTGTGTCCAAACTTTTGGTCTGTACTGTACATACTGTGCGAGGTGTGGGGGGAGCAGCGGAGGAGTGGGGCACAGGAGGCAGCAGCTGCCTGCTGCAGCCTACACTGTCCCCGCTGCTAAAGAAAATGAATATTCAGTGCTTCCCACGCCCATGGGCATGTGGAGCACTGAATATTCATTCTCCTTAATAGCCGTCACACAGTGTAGCCGCAGCGCCGCTCCTGCCGAGTGCGCCAATACCCTACATGTCATCGGGAACTACTGTTCAGACACAGTGCAAAGCTCAGAAGGGAAAGAGACCCATATTATAGTGCAGATTTTACTGTTATGGTTTGCGGGTGCCAGGACCCACTGGGGAGCCCCTGAGGTGCCAGATCAGCTGAACCCCCCCATAAATGACACCATTTTACAAACTACACCTCTCAATAAATTCATCTAGGGGTGCAGTGAGCATACTGACACCACAGGTGTCACAGAATTTTATACCGTTGGGCAGTGAAGAAAAAATAATAACATTTTTACCATCAAAATATTGTTTTAGCCACAGATTTTAAATTTTCACTCTAGGAAATGGGTAAAAATGGCACTAAAATGTGTCCCACTTTCTGTTGAATGTAGAAATGGCTGTACAGTACTGCTGAGCCACACGGCGAGACTCGGGAAGGACGGGGCGCTATTTGCCTACTGGAGCGAACATTTTCCTAGAATAGTTTGTGGATTTCATAGACACAGCTCCTAAGTGCTAGAACAGCAGAATCCCTCCTCAAGTGACCCCATTTTGGACACTATACCCCTTTGAGAATTTATCTACAGGTGTAGTGATGATTTTGACGCCATGGGTGTTTTTCATAAACAAGTAGCAGTGGATGCTGCTGAGTAAAAATTGCAAACTGCTGTTTTAGTGACCAGTACGTTGTAGTGACCAGTACGTTGTGCCCATCTCATGCTTCTGGAGACATGCACCTGTAAATTAGGCGGGCTCTCATCACTACAGAAATGCCAAACAAGTGGACGCTAACTGCGGCGTAGGCACACTGTGGGGCTCAGAAGGGAAGAGCAGCATTTGGATTGGGGAGCACATAATTTGCTTGATTTGTTTTGGAGGGCGATGTGTCATTTCGCTTTTCCAGAGCCTCTGTGCTACCAGTAACATGGAAGTCCCCATATTTCCATTAACAGATGACAGACCTGAGTGAGGATTTGCTATTATTGAGAACATTTTGCATAAGATTTTGATTCACATTTATCCTGTGCTCTACGCTGAGCACTTATATCGGGGCTTCCATCTAAATCTCTGAGTGATGTGATTCAGATGAAATCCCCGAGGGATCTATTCACACTAATGAGGCAGCAGAATTACTCTGGACTTCGTCTGGCTTTAATTAGGCAGTGTCCTTCTTTTCAGCGGTGCACAAAACTGTGGCCGACAGCACTTTTATGCACTCCTAATGAAAAGACGAACACCGCCGGATCAAAGGCTAGACGACATCCACAGTGCCTCTATCTGCCTCATTATAGGGAGTCTTCAGCTGGGGGTTCCGTCTGAGTCACGTATTTCAGAGATTTACACGGAAACCCCAGTGCAAGCGCTGAGCACAGAGCGAAGGATAAATGTGCGCAGAGCCTTTCTGCGATCATTGAGAGGCAGAATGAACAAATCAACAGCAGATGAAGAATTGGGTTTATTTATTTTTTACGCCGTTCCTCATGCGGTATAAGTGATTAGATGACTTTATTCTGCAGGGTTTTTATATTTGGCAGCTGTCACACACTAAAAGACGCTTTTTATTGTAAAAACTAGTTTTTGCATTGCCATATTTTGATAGCTATAATTTTTCCATATTTCAGCTGACACAGTCATGTGAGGTCTTTATTTTTATTGGTACCATTTTCGGGCAGTGACATTTTTTGATCGCTTTCTATTCTGATTTTTGGGAGGCAGGATGAACAAAAACCAACAATTCAGGATTTTTTGGGATTTTTTTTTATGTCGTTCCGCGTGCGGTAAAATTGATAAGGTAGCTTTATTCTTTGGGTCAGTATGATTACAGCGGTACCATATTTATATAGTTTTTTTATGTTTTGACAGTTTTACACAATAAAACTATTTTATAGAAAAAAATATTATTTTTGCATCGCTTTATTCTGAGATCTGTAACTTTTTTATTTTTCTGCTGATGGAGCTGAATGGTGGCTTGTTTTTTGAGGGACAAGATGACATTTTCAGCTGTACCATTTTTATTTACATTCGTATTTTTGATCGCATTTTAGTGCACTTTTTGTTCTGTCGTATGATGATGAAGCATAGTTTTTTGCCTTGGTTTTCATTTATTTTTTATTGTGTTCACTGAAGGGGTTAAATAGTGGGACAGTGTTATAGGTCGACACAGCCACCTTCCTGAAGGACCCCTTGGCCATCTTGGGACCGGGGGCCACCATGGAGACCATCAACACAACACGATTGCAATTGCATTGTGCTGATGAAATCACAGAGGGAGCCCACTCCCTCTGCGATGCCCCATGATGTCGCTGTCACTATTGACAGTGGCATCATAGGGGTTAAACACACGCGATCAGTGCTAGCACCGATCGTGGGCGGTGCTGTGGGATGTGAGCTCTCACATAGAGCTGACACCTGCATGTGATTGTGGCGGCACTCAGCGTGAGCCCGCGCGATCACTGTGCCGTACATATACTGCTGTTTGCGGGAACGAGAGCAGTATATGTACGGCGAATGTTGGGAAGGGGTTAAATAAAATGAAGAATTAAATTTAAAAAAATGGCTCCCATGTCATTTTCATAACCAGCAGAGGGAAAGCCAACTGCTGGGGGCTTATATTACTGGCCAGGGAAGGGGCCATTAGCCAAAGATGTTCCCTAGCTATTAATAACAGCTCACAGCTGTTTGCTTAGTGTTTGCTGGCTAGATTACAGGGGGACCCCGTAAAAAAAAACGACATAGGATCCCCCTATAAAACCTAACCAGCAAAGGCTAAACAGACTGCTGTGAGCTGATATTAATAGCCAGGGATGGGGCCATGGATACTGGCCCCCTCCAAGGCTAATAATATCAGCCCTCAGCGGCCCCAGAAATGGAGCATCCATAAGATGCGCCAAATCTGGCATTTAGCCTCAGTCTTCCCACTTGCCCTGGTGCGGTGGCAAGTGGGGTAATAGGGATGGGGTTCATGTCAGCCTTCTATTGGCAGCTGTCATGAAGCCCAGGTTAGTAATGGAGAGGCGTCTATAAAATGCCCCCATTACTAACCTCATAGTGAAGGTTTTCAAATAAACACACGGCCTGAAAAAAATCCTTTATATGAAATAAAAGTCCACACAGTTTTAATCATTTATTTAAAAATAAAAAACACTGTATACTCACGTAACGCCTAATCCATGGAAGCCATTGTCACCTGTAAAAAAACTAAAATAAAAAACAACCATATCCCTCACCTGTCCGACATGATGACATAATCCAGAGTGTCCCACGAAGATCTGGGTCACTTCTAGCAGTCACATCAGCAATGACTGGTGTGGCTGTTCTAGAGGACAGCCAGCTATACACTGACAGGAGTGTAATCACTCCTGTGTCAGTGTATAGCGCTGAGCTGCCGGGAGAGTGTTCACTGAGCTGATGAACTCACATGACCTCTCTCCCGGCGGCTCAGCGCTATACACTGCCGGGATCGCGGTTGCAATGTATCTATAATAATCAGATGCTGTACTGTGGCTCCATATGGCATCCAATTTTTTTTTGCGTACCCATAGACTTGAACGGGTGAGTCTCATCTGGTTTACGAAAGAAGCGAGTGCACTAGAACCATCATCTGCACTGCCCCATTGAATAACATTGGTCTGAATGTGGTCCGCACTGGGACCGAAAATATGGTCACATGTAGAGTTAACATTTAGAGAAAACAAAAAATATAGCTCTTTCAATGACGCAGATCATTTTTATATCTTTGCATTGCAGGAACCATAACATTGTTTTATTCTCTTGATGATGTTACTGTATGTATATTTTATTTTAGTGTATTTCCTTAGAGTTACATCTGTCTCTCGTGTCCTCTTTCCTCATTCCATTGCGCTCTGTGCTTGATACCTGATTGAAGTTCCTTATTTAGGCAATGTGCAGACGGAATTTTTTTGAAGCAGTCAAAAACAACTGCTTCAGGAAACGCTCCTCCTTTGGCAGAGTTTTTAGCTTGACAAATTTGGTGCATCTATAAAATGTAACACTTATGCAACACTTCTCCAATCTTTTACACAATCCACCATTATACATCTAGCTTAAACCTATTTGTCTAGGTAACCTCTAACACAAAAGTAACAAATTTCAGAATTTTTAGAACTACAGTAAACGTGGCGTAATACAAAACCAGGATTAGGAGAGCGACCAAGACAGAAAATTTCATTGATAGAAAAAGAAGACCTCAATGTAATATTGTGGTATGACCACTAGATGGCACCCCCGTATGATTGTACATAAAGTACATTTTGTAAATGGGGACCAGAAACAACGTAGTGAAGGAGGTCAAATAATACCAATATCAGTAAAGTACAGTGATATTGTAACTTTATGTTCGATGTTGTTGCTCTTTCATTCTCAGACCATTTACATCACAGTACTTTACAGATATTGGTATTATTTGATCTCATTACGTTGTTTCTGGTCCCCATTTACAACATGCACTTTCTGCACAATCACATGGGGGTGCCATCTAGTGGTCATACCACAATATTACATTTTCAATAAAACATAATTTTTTAACCAAATAGGCTTCTTTACTATTCCTTATCTATCTGGGGTTAATAAACTCCATTTTTTGCTTTTTTGTTTCCGAATTGTATTGGGAGTTCCGCACATTATTTTTGGGACTATGGTGCCTGATATTGTCCATTATTCTGGTGTTCTTATATATTAATGTATTGCCATTTTCAGACAATTATTGCAACATCTAAAGGATTTTCACACTTCATACATGAGTCAGCTGAGATAATGATGATAATTTTATTGCTTTGGCGCCAACATATTCAGCAGCATTTTACAATTAAGCGAGGTAATGAACAGACAATAAAAACAATACAATGTAACACGTAGTTCACCAGTTACAGGACGAGTGAGGTTCCTGCTCATAAGCTGTAATATATAAGGAAATACGGGGGACACAATAGGTGAAAAGTGCTTGTCATGTACGGTCCAGCCATCATTATAATAAATAGGGGTTCACATATACAGCTGCATGATTCGGTCATCAGCCAGTATGTGTATAAGTGGAGTTATCAGTGCTATTGGGTGCATGGAGGATGTGGGGACAGATGAATAAGAGGGACCAGATTGTGAGGAAAATTTAGGCAGAGAGAACAAGGGAGAGGAAGATTAGCGAGATGGTTCGCCTGTCTAAAGAGATGTGTTTTTACAGCACTCTCAAAAACATGGGGGCTAGGTATTAATAGGATCATCCGGGGTAGTGCATTCCAGAAAACTGGCACAGCATGAGAGAAGTCTTGGAGATGGAAGTGGGGGGTGTTAGTCTTAGATCAGTTGCAGGATGGAGGGCACGTGTAGGTTGATAGAGATGAGGGAGGAGATATAGGGCGCTGCAAAACTGTGGAGAGCATTGTGGGTGACAGAGATAAGTTTGTATTGTATTCTGTAGAGGATGGGTAACCAGTGCAAGGACTGGCCCAAGCTGGATGGACAAAAGAGACTGGAAAGACAATAAGTGCAATAGGGTCTTATCAGAGAAAATCCGGGAAACAAAGGGCAGCTAGTCTCACCTGATGTGGTTGTGAAGTCACAAGCCATGTAAAAGCTTAGAAAAAGGCTTCTGCAGCTCCACTATGAGGAGAAACATGTGAAGCTGGAGAAAAGTGCATTGAAATCTGCGCTGCCAATGGTCCAGTGATGAACAGGAGACGAGCAACGTGGAAATGCGGTTTATTTGCCAACAGGTTTCAAAGTGACATACTTCTTCATCAGGACAAACCACAGATACAGAAAAACAGTGATTTAATAGCTCTGCTCACTCCACCAGTTGGCAACCATTATCAGTGGGATCGGTTAACAGTCTAGTGTGTAAGGAGGTCTCCTGACACTCCTAACAGATGTTGGGGAAGATAAAGATCCGGGTATGTTGGATTTCCAACATCTGATTCTTTTCTTCTCCAGAATATATGTCACCACCAGAAGAGTCCAGAGGAGTCTGGTAGAAGATCTGTCATAGAGAACACAGGAGTGCTCTGCCAATCTGAGGTTTCTTGTGTATGGGGGAGATGGTTGTCAGCTGCTAATGGGGACGGAGGCCTTAAAGGGAATCTGTCAGCATGTTTTTGCTATCTCATCTGGGAGCAACATGATGTAGACAAAGAGACCCTAAATGCAATAATGTATCACTTAGTTTACTGCGTGCAGCAGTTGTGAGACAAAGTTTTTAAAAGTAGCAGAGCTGAGAAAGCTAACCCCGCCCACACCTGGCTCTGTATGTACATGTTCTATAGACAATGAGCTGCTCATCACAGGAGGAGGCAGAGCTGGATTAGCAGTCCCGTGCACTGTTGTCTGTGATAATCTCCTAGGGATAAAACCTTCAGTGTAAGTAAACAACAGTATGTAGCTTAGTAAATGACACATCTTTGAATTTAGTGTTTTAACCCCTACCTCATGCTGTCTTCAGATTACATAGCAAAAACCTGCTGACAGATTCCCTTTAAGCAGAGTGATGGCGGCAAGTACTGTCAGCAGCTGCCATCTTTTTGACACTTTTATTACAGTTGCTATTTGATTGAATATAACATTAAAATGAATGAATGAGATAACAAAAAAAATCCCAAACAAATGTTCTATGATTTGTTTAATCGTTTCGGGTGTCTTCAGTGCACTTCATCCTCACACAAGAGTGATATTAGAGAGAAGATAAGTAGGGAGTCTCTTTCCATCTAATGAGAACTTCTTCTTATGACCTTTTGAAACAATTTTTCATTGTTTTCTTTCCTTTTATTTTGTATAAAAACAAGCAGCTGAAACATCGACATGAAATGTTGCATCCACGCCGGTTACTTAATGTTTTTCATGTATCCTTCATGATCACAAATTCCCATGGTCTATATCGTGTCCATAATCCAATGCGATCCATCTAGAGTTGAGGTAAGGAGTTGTAGATATACAATGTCCCTGGTATTAGAGGAGCTCGCTGAGCGTTCGCACTGTGCTCCTCGTGTCCGGCTTATTACAGATCCAGTATTTGTCGAAGTAACACGAAGCGCTGAAGACTCGTCCGCTGTTCAGGAAGACACACTTCGATACTCCATGAATGTGGAACCTGCGGAGTGGTTGGGAATTGAACCTGTCACAATATTCACTTAGCATTTGATACTTTACTGATGGAGCAGCTGCAGGGAATCTTAGTTCGCCGCAACTACCCTGTTTTTTTTTTCTCTTTTTAATAAGAATCTCTCTTGCAAAGGAATTAGAAATAAAATTCCCAAATAATTGGGATAGTGAATAATAATTTTTTCCAGGACTAAGATATTGTCGACTTATATTTTGGTTGTTTAATCAATATCTGATGAGACTGACCCCAGGCACCTGCACCAGTCAGCTGTCACCGGAACTAGAGCACCAAGGCTCTGAACACCATATAGTGGCCATACTCGGTCACTGCAGATCAGATCCCTTTCACTTCAATATGAATCCCCAGCAGCAAGATATTATACATTTCAGACCTCTTTTTTTATGGGATAGAGATCCAAACGGGGCAGAATGAGGATTTGTATCTATGGTCTAACAATGAGACAATGGGCTGTTGTCAAACTGGTTAAGAGCAACCGGAAGTAGGAGGGATATAAAGTAGGTAAGGTAAAAAGATATCACATTTCACACTGTGGACTGATACCGATGCCAAAACAGAATTACAGACAGTCCCAAAATATATAAAATATGGTGAAAATGGTTCCTCTTGGCCCCCATCCCCAACTAAATCCTATCCAGATTATATCCTGCCTGCTGGAGGTGATTTACTTACCAAAACTTTGATGACAAGTTTCCTTTAGATAATAAAATTCTTGCCACCTGCAGCTACCACTAGGGGGAGCCTACTGTATAGTTTGATAATATTGTATTCAATATATTAACCCTTCATACCCAGGTGATTTTTTTTTTCTTTCTGGAAATTTATTCTTTTCTTTCTGTTCTTTCTTTTTTTTTAATTTTTCTGTCTACACAGCCGTATACGGCTGCTGATGTTTCTATTGATACCATTTTGGGGTAGATGCATCATTAGGTTTGCTTATACTTGCAGTTTTATGAGTAAGTGTGCTGACCTTATAATGGCAATTCCGGCGTTTCAATTTTTTTAACCTTTTTAGCTTTTTAAATGTTTTTTTTTTATATCAGACTTTAACAGATGTGACAATAACAAATGCATTATTAATTGTTTTATTTTTGTATTTTTGAACTGAGAAATGAGAGGAGGGGAGATTTAAACTTTTTATATATTTTTTTAAAAAATATTTTGTTTTACTTTATTCTTCAGTCTCCTCAGGGGACTTGAGCCGGCAATCATCATTTAATCGCTTGTTGTATACAGTGGGTACGGAAAGTATTCAGACCCCTTTAAATTTTTCACTCTTTGTTTCATTGCAGCCATTTGGTAAATTCTAAAAAGTTCATTTTTTTCTCATTAAAGTACACTCTGCACCCCATCTTGACTGAAAAAAAAATAGAAACGTAGAAATTTTTGCAAATTTATTAAAAAAGAAAAACTGAAATATCACATGGTCATAAGTATTCAGACCCTTTGCTCAGACACTCATATTTAAGTCACATGCTGTCCATTTCCTTGTGATCCTCCTTGAGATGGTTCTACTCCTTCATTGGAGTCCATCTGTGTTTAATTAAACTGATAGGACTTGATTTGGAAAGGCACACACCTGTCTATATAAGACCTCACAGCTCACAGTGCATGTCAGACCAAATGAGAATCATGAGCTCAAAGGAACTGCCCAAGGGGCTCAGAGACAGAATTGTGGCAAGGCAAAGATTTAGCCAAAGTTACAAAAGAATTTCTGCATTACTCAAGGTTCCTAAGAGCACAGTTGCCTCCATAATCCTTAAATGGAAGAAGTTTGGGACCACCAGAAGTCTTCCTAGACCTGACCCTCCAGCTAAACTGAGCAATCGTGAGAGAAGTGCCTTGGTGAGAGAGGTAAAGAAGAACCCCAAGATGACTGTGGTTGAGCTAGAGATGCAGTAGGGAGATGGGAGAAAGTTCCACAAAGCAACTATCACTGCAGCCCTCCAACAGTTGGGCTTTTATGGCAGAGTGGCCCGACGGAAGCCTTTCCTTGGTGCAAGACATATGAAAGCCCACATAGAGTTTGCTCAAAAACACATGAAGGACTCCCAGACTATGAGAAATAAGATTCTCTGGTCTGATTAGATGAAGATAGAACTTTTTGGTGATAATTCTAAGCGGTATGTGTGGAGAAAACCAGGCACTGCTCATCACCTGCCCAATACAATCCCAACAGTGAAACATGGTGGTGGCAGCATCATGCTATGGGGGTGTTTTTCAGCTGCAGGGACAGGACGACTGGTTGCAATTGAAGGAAACATAAATGCGGCCAAGTACAGAGATATCCTGGATGAAAACCTCTTCCAGAGTGCTCTGGACCTCAGACTTGGCCGAAGGCTCACCGACCAACAAGACAATGACCCCAAGCACACAGCTAAAATAACAAAGGAGTGGCTTCAGATCAACTCTGTGACCATTCTTGACTGGTCCAGCCAGAGCCCTGACCTAAACCCAATTGAGCATCTCAGGAGAGACCTGAAAATGGCTGTCCACCAACGTTCACCATCCAACCTGACGGAACTGGAGAGGATCTGCAAGGAAGAATGGCAGAGGATCCCCAAATCCAGGTGTGAAAAACTTGTTGCATCATTCCCAAGAAGACTCATGGCTGTACTAGCTCAAAAGGGGCTTCTACTCAATACTGAGCAAAGGGTCTGAATACTTATGACCTTGTGATATTTCAGTTTTTCTTTTTTAATAAATTTGCAAAAATTTCTACATTTCTGTTTTTTTTTCAGTCAAGATGGGGTGCAGAGTGTACATTAATGAGAAAAAAAATGAACTTTTTAGAATTTACCAAATGGCTGCAATGAAACAAAGAGTGAAAAATGTAAAGGGGTCTGAATACTTTCTGTACCCACTGTATACTGTAGTTCTGCTGTATATCATGAAATTTACTTTTTCCTATGAAACTCAACTGCAGGCTTAGATTCATAGGAGGAGCAAGATGGCAGTAACATGGGACTTCCGTAGGACCCCGGGTGCTAATGTATCGCATTGGCACCCCATGATTGTGTTGCAGTGGTGGAGAGAGAGGCCATATGAGTTGATGCACTAGTGCTAGGGCAAGCAGGCCATTTAAATCTCACTCTCAGGTATTTGCAGCAGCATCTAAATGGTAAACAGCAGCAATCGGTGCTAGTTTCGGTCTGTATAATGCGGCCAGCACCCGCCGTTTTTAGAGCAGGCTCAGACTATTTGTACAAGGATGGACATGGTAACCTAAAGTGGAATCTGTACTTACAGAGAAGCTATATTCTGGCACATAGAAGGGGGTCCCATGGTGGAGATGTCCATATATGATATCCACATGTCCTAACAGGGCCTAAGGAGGGGTTGTGTTATAAATGGCTGCCATTAAAACAATCTGCACTGTCCCCTATTCATTACACTTTTTCACACTTCGGTAACTTACGCATTATTACATAAAGACCCGTTCGTCCACACCCAGGGCCGTCCTTCTTGTTCTCTCGACAGGCCGATCCAATGATCAGAGGAACCTTTGAATCTCACTAGAAAATTCTGCAAAACGAAGCAAAACAATCACGTTAGCTCTGCGATATAACACAGACTCAGCGAACATCTCCATCACTATCACCCAAGTGAAATTGGTTTCTTAAAGTGTTAGTCCAACTTAGAAGCCACCTGGGATCTTATTTATTAACTCATAATAAGCGATTCTGAAACATGATTAATAATGGCTGACAATATTAACCTCTTCATCACCTTGGTCCACCAGAGATACTAGATATTAATCATTTAGCTACTCTAGACCACCAGGGATGTGACAATAGCATTACACAGCTACATAGTTTGACTGAAAAAGGTCCATCAAATTCAGCCACGGGATGGGAAAGAATAAATGAAAGGGGTATAAGTGCATCCATAATGGATGACCCAGTCAGCCCTAAACAGTACATTTCTCCATCCTGGACCAAACATTCAGAAAAGAACTTTACACATTTATATAAGTAATTGTTATTTTCTTCTAAAAAAAACACCTATGCCATTATTGACACCATGGATGGTTCCCACTTTTCCCAGCTCCTAAGGTTGACTATTCAACAGATTAATAGATCTCATGGTAAAGAAGTCTTGTATCCTCTGGAGATTGAACCTCTGTCTCCAGGTGAAGGGAACACCCTCTTGTCTTTTACATGAAACAACTGTGGACCATATTTTTGTATAGACCATTGATGCATTTGTACAAGTTAATCATGTCCCCTTAGATGACAAGACATAATAAATGTTATAATTTTATTCTTTCCTCATAATTAAGATCTTCCATGGCATCTTTTCTATGAAATGTTGCCCAGAACTGAACTGCATATTCCATTTTAGGGAACTAACACTTTGTAGAGTGGCTGTATTATGTCCCTGCCCCGCAAGTTTGTGCTTATTTTAATACATGACAATATCTTGATGGCTTTAGAAGCAGCTGATATACATTGTGCTGTCAATTGTACATAGCTCCTAGTTTTCCTCCCCCTAGAACTTATGATACCCTCAGGTTATTACACCCAGATCCTTCTGTACAAGTGACTCTCCTAGTTTTCTTCCCCATAGAACATATGATGCCCTCAGGTTATTACACCCAGATCCTTCTCTACAAGTGACTCTCCTAGTTTTCTTCCCCTTACGACATACGAGGCCCTCAGGTTATTACACTCAGATCCTTCTCTACAAGTGACTCTCCTAGTTTTACTCCTCCTAGAACATATGATGCCCTCAGGTTATTACACCCAGATCCTTCTCTACAAGTGACTCTCCTAGTTTTAAATCTCCTTAGTAATATATGATACCTTCAGGTTATTACACCCAGATCCTTCTCTACAAGTGACTCTCCTAGTTTTAAATCTCCTTAGTAATATATGATGCCCTCAGGTTATTACACGCAGATCCTTCTCTACAAGTGTGTAGCGCCCCGAGGGCTCGGCCGCTACAGGGGTATTGCACCTCTGCCAGAGGTGTGATATTCCACTCCCGGGTAAGGATGGAGTATGGACCAGGGCTCAGTTAGCTGCATACAGCACACACACCCCATTTCCGAGGGACAGCTCAACGGTGCTCCCACTAGACAGAAGTACAGGCACGACCGACTATGTCCCTGTCTGGAGTGGGGAGGGGGGTGGAACACCCAGTGCTGTAGGGGCAGATAGGGGTTGGTTCCTGAGCGTAGGAAGGAGCCCATTGGTTGCTGGTCACCTGGGCTCATGGTCAGAGGGAGGTATAAAAGGTGGGCACCATCTTAGATCTAGGTTCTGTCCAGAGAGGAGAAGACAGTGAGTAGAGGCTCTGTAGGAGCTCTACTCCAGGAGGGCCTAGTGAGAGGCTGAGGAGGAGGTGAAGGGGAGCTGTGGTGCCACCTGAGCCCAGCTCCAAGAGAAAGGAACAGGAAGGAACGTAAAGGGAGAAGAAGAGACAGAGAAGCAGAAGGGCTCAGGAGCAAGAAGGTGGAAGGGACCCTAAGAACCCACGAGAATCCAGGGTGAAGGGTCAGGCAGATTAAGGGTACCGGATCCCAAGTTGGTGGAGGAGAAACTACCCTCAGCCAAAGACCGGTTGTCGTGATCATCTATTGGTGCGACACCTCATCAAACCTGCTAGGAAGGCACCATATAGAACAGCGGAGGACGGGGCCCACGTTTAACCGCACAAGTCCGCGGCAGCTGGACAAAAGTGGGTCACTGGTGAGGCAGGCCAGAGAAAGGATTAAAGGGGGTCCTGTGCCATGCTCCTGAACTGCCTGGGAGTTGACCGAGCCCCACACCTGGTGGACGCAGCACGGCTCGGGCGGTCACTACCTGTACAGAAGTGACCTGGAGTACCTGAACTGTGAGTAAACGACATTGGACTGCAGTACGTTGTCTGTGTGCTCTTTCGCTCCTCCAGCACTATCAGCACCGGGACTCTCACTACCATCACTCCCAACATCCACTACACTGCCCTGGGGCCGCACTCTTCCCGTGGGGAGTCACACCATCCCAGCTGCACACGTCATCAGCCCCAGCGGACTGCCTTGCAGCGGCGGTTCCTAACAACGGCAATCCATGGGTGGCGTAGTCGGACTTTATCGTCGGTACGTAGCAGGCTACCATTGGTCTGACCACCCTGAGCCGCGGGACTGGGCCGCCACTACTACCCCCATCGTTCCCCTATCACCCGGATCTGCGTGCCCCACGGCCCAGGGGGCGAGTCAAGTGACTCTCCTAGTTTTAAATCTCCTTAGTAATATTTGATGCCCTCAGGTTATTACACCCAGATCCTTCTCTACAAGTGTCTCTCCTAATTTTACTCTCTTTAGTAATCTATGGTGTCCTCAGGTTATTATACCCACAAAATAAGCAAAATATGGAAATCTCTGATTAACAGATCTTCTTCTACGCAGTGCGCTCACCAGCTCTTCCATGGAATCTATTAGGGCGAGAGACGCGTTCCTGGAGGCGCAGAGATCCTGACCCGTCTGCCATTCACTAATATTAGAGGAAAAATAGTAACACTTTTTTCTTGACCAGATCCAGTCGTCCTCACAGGGATCGGAGGGATAATTTACCGTAACTAGATTCATATTCTTTCCTGAGAAGACAAAAAGATGTAAGGACTGACATTACAAAACCAAAGAAACATGGAGGAATTTCCAATGACCAATCAAGTCGTTTGATTTTCACAAGTTTTATAACTATTTTCTTACTAGATTCATTATTTTAATTAAAATATTATTAAATAAGATGGGGAAAAGATGGGCTTTTTGCAATCTGGCATTGTAATTTAAAGGGACAGTGTCATTTAATTTTACATTCTCCATATCATTATGTATATGGAAAAAAAATAATATCTTGCAATTGCACATTAACTTTTAGGTGTGAATAATTATATATGTATTACAGAAAATCAACAGCACTAAGTGGGTGCAAAACTCCCCCCTATGAAACTACCTAAACTTCCTATCAAAGATATAAAAATCTAAAAGAGGAAACAGCACATCCACAATAGTGAAAAAGTAAAGATCTTTTCTGCTTGAGAAAGGCTCCACAGAGAGAGCCGAAATGTACTGTAGCTTGTGTTGGTGAATAAAAGATCTTTACTTTTTTACTATTGTGGATGTGCTGCCTCCTTTTTTGTATATGTATATTTATATATAATCTGTATACATATCATAGAGCAGTTTCTTTATAATCACAGACAGGTAACTATATACAGTAGAAATCATGGGATCCACTGTTCAGAATAGGTGATGTCACAGCTCACCTCCTCTTCCTCCTGTACAATGACTGATGACACCTCTATATACAGTAGATAACACAGGATTCACCATTTATAATAGGTGACATCACAGCTCACCTCCTCCCCCTCCTGTACAATGACTGATAACACCTCTATATACAGCAGATAACACAGGATCCATCATTCACAATAGGAGATGTCACAGCTCCCCTTTTCCTCCTGTACAATGACTGATGACACCTCTATATACAGTAGATAACACAGGATCCACCATTCACAATAGGTGATGTCACAGCTCACCTCCTCCCCCTGTACAATGACTGATAACACCTCTATATACAGTAGATAACACAGGATCCACCATTCACAATAGGTGATGTCACAGCTCACCTCCTCCTCCTTCTGTACAATGACTGATAACATCTCTATATACAGTAGATAACACAGGATTCACCATTTACAATAGGTGATGTCACAGCTCACCTCCTCCCTCTCCTGTACAATGACTGATAACACCTCTATATACAGTAGATAACACAGGATCCACCATTCACAATAGGTGATATCACAGCTCACCTCCTCCCTGTACAATGACATTTGCTGTGATGACAGCATGCTCATAAAATACTCCAATATAACTCAGTAGGGTCTGAGTCAGTCTATTGCTCCTAATGTCCGTGTGCACAACAGGAAGTAGGACTCTAATATTAGGCCTAATGGTCAGTTTGAAAATTGCATAGTGATATGAAATGAAAAAAATATTATCAAGATACAAATAACATAAAAACCTGATTTAAACAATATGTCATTATCTGACACATTACCAGTAAAATCCACAGTGTTATTAATGAAGTTGTCCTATTAGTCTACATTTAATTATTTAGGTCTTAGGCTCAAGGTTGAATCGTCACTAAGCAGAGGGAAGAAAAGAGGCAGCAAGGCTTGGCCCGTCTTAAAGTGAATGTTCGGTAGCTAAAATTCTGAATAGTCCAGTACTTATAGCGGTTGCTGATCTCCTATTTATCTCACCGCTTGCTGCTTGCCCACAGTCAAGCTCAGCACCATCAGGGCAGTGATCTGTGACTGTAGTGGAGCTGCAGCGCCTACAGTGAGTCAAAGGAAGTCTGAGACACGCCTCCTGTCTTCTTATTGGTTCAGGAAGCTGATCTCCACCCTACTGCAGCTCTGCCTCTTCCGATTGGCTGCTTACTCTCTAGGAGAGTTGTCTTCATTGTCCAGCGGCTGCTGCCTGGCCCAGGTCACCACCGGACGGTCACTCATTATTCCTACATGATCGTTCACATAATAAATAGTTGGTCCCCAAATGTAGAGTGAAAAGAATCTCCTTCCATGTCTGGTGTGCACATGACTTTATATACAATATTCTCACCTTTCACTGCATGCGTAACCCACAAAGTAAAAAATGTAATCGCCAGTATAAAGATGATGAAAAGTGCGATGATGAGGAAGATTCCGATTTGGTTTAAACCTACAAAGAAGAATGAAATGAGGACATTAAAAAATGACAATAAAAGTGCAGCAAATATTCTACTTCTTAGTTCATAGACACCAGTGCCGGGGACTGCTATAGGCAATTGATTCAGTAGATTCTGTCTTGTTATATATTTATGGCAGCCAAAAGAGTGCCCCATACTAGTATCAGTCGCACAGTGCCCCCTATTAGTATCAGTCGCACAGTGCCCCCTAATAGTATCAGCCGCAGTGCCCCCTAATAGTGTAATCCTCACAGTACACATATTAGTGTCAGCCGCACAGTGCCCCCTATTAGTATCAGTCGCACAGTGCCCCCTAATAGTATCAGCCGCAGTGCCCCCTATTAGTGTAATCCTCACAGTACACATATTAGTGTCAGCCGCACAGTGCCCCCTATTAGTATCAGTCGCACAGTGCCCCCTAATAGTATCAGCCGCAGTGCCCCCTAATAGTGTAATCCTCACAGTACACATATTAGTGTCAGCCGCACAGTGCCCCCTATTAGTATCAGTCGCACAGTGCCCCCTAATAGTATCAGCCGCAGTGCCCCCTATTAGTGTAATCCTCACAGTACACATATTAGTGCCAGCTGCACAGTGCCCCCTATTATTAGGTCACACAGTAAGGTCATTAGTGCCACCCACACTGTACCCAGTATTACCATAAGCCTCACAGTACCCCTATTAGTATCAGCCATATAGTGACCCTATTAGTGCCAATGAAATATTGCCTCCTATTAGTGTCAGGCACACAGTACCCCTGTTAATACTAGTGCCAGCTGCAACATAAAAGATACCTAGGATCAGCACTGAGAAGAGAGAACGTCTCTGCTGTGTAATGATGTTGCTGAGGTCTAGAGAACCTCTGATGGGGGCACAGGGTGCACTGAAGGTGGGGGACATACAGAGCAGCATCTGCAGCTGATGCACCAGGGTCACCAACTAGATCATTCATTTTTTCAAGACAGGTTATCAAACACTCACGGACAGACAATATTTTTTATGGACACATTGGAAAACTATAATAAATGATTCTGATTATCACTGATCCAGGTCTACAGCCCTTAATCCTGATATGAAGACGTCAGCCGCATTCACTGTAAAATGATAATTACAGTCATAATAATCTGTACAAGTTTCTTCAGCTTCAAAAAAAAAAAAATCACAGACACCTCAATATTTTTTTTTTTTTACAGACAGTGCAAAAAAGTGTCCTATTCTTATGGATTGTCCTGGATTTCCTGTTGCGCCCCCCACCCCCGTATACAGAACTGTCTGACATGTTCCCACCGCCCTATACAGCACACAGCCCACCACTCCCACCCACATCACAATAAAACGCCTTACAACACTTTACTCTTTTAAAGGGTTAAACTGCTCCCAGAAACTAAACCCGAGGGTCTCCCCCTCTGTAAGGTAGAAGTCCCGGTGCTGAATCTGACCATTACTATCACATATAGGCAGCCACTTACCGAGCGCCCGCACAGCCGGTGTCTCCGGGGATTCGTGCCCTGAGCCTTGTCTCCCTTTGTCGTTTAGCTCAGCTTCTTCCTCTCTGATCTTTGCTTTCATTGCTGTCACTGACGGCCTCGTGTTTCTGAATGACTTTATAACAAAGTGACGTGAATCAGCGAAACTTACAGGGATTGCCCGATCACATGATGCCTTCGAGTCATCTTAAGGATGAGTCATCACCATCTGATTATTGGGGATTCCGCACCTCCACCGATCACCGGTTATTACCCAGATGTAAACATTGAATGGCTAATCACTTGCATAACAGAGTCAGCTTTTACAGAATGAAAAGGTTTTTCCGGAATTATAAAAATAAAGCGGTAAAAAGTGTCACAAATATGGGGTAAATATACTCTTAAAAGGGGTGGTCCACTACCTGGAAAACCCCCTTTTAAATAAAATAGTCCCCATTATAAAATAAAACCACATTTATACTCACTTCCCGTACCGGCGCTGTTCCAGCGATGTCAGCGCCGAATCTTCCCTTGGGCTTGTGTGACATTATTATGTCACGTGAGCCCTGTAACCAATCAGCAGCTGCTCTCCCACCTCTTCTGTTTGTCCACCGAATCTTCCCCTGGGCTTGTGTGACATTATTATGTCACGTGAGCCCTGTAACCAATCAGCAGCTGCTCTCCCACCTCTTCTGTTTGTGCAAGAAATGTCGGACAAATTGAGAAAGTGAAAAGTGCAGCAACCATTAGCGGCAGATGACTGGCTGCAGGGCTCACGTGGCACAATAATGTCACACAAGCTCAGGGGGGAAATCCGGCGCCAACATCGCTGGAACAGCGCCGGTACGGGAAGTGAGTATAAGATGTTTTTATATTATAAGGGGGATTACTTTATTTAAAAAGGGTATGTCGAGATCGTGGAGAACCTATTTCATGACTTACTGTATGCTGTAAAAATGTAAAACTGCAAGAGCTCCAAGTGCTGCGGAATATGTTGGCGCTATAGAAATAATGTATTGCATAAGCAATCAAGTGATCACAGGTTACAAGTCCCCGAAGGGAACACATTAAAAAATGGCAAATATTTAAAAAAAAAATTAAAATAAATCTATAAGAATTTAAATCACTTTTTTTTCCTGAAATCCAAATATCAAAATCTAAAATATATGTATTAAAAAAAACATATTTTATATCACTTCTATAGTCTGAACTAAAACTTTAAAAAATATTTATCCCGTATGTTGAACGCCAAAAAGGGAAAACACAAAAAAACTATTGCAGAATGGCTGTTTTTTGGAATCATGTCACCCCCCCCCCCCCCCAAATGAAATAAAATAAAAAATCCGAAAATATGGACGTTTTTTTTTTATTTTTTATTTTTTTTGTTTCACTTTACTTAAAAGATAAAAACGTTACAGTTTTGATATAGAAATTTCGATTTAATGATTCGTCAGCACGACATTTACATCTTAAAGGGATTTTTTTTTACCAAGATTGAAAGTTATCCCCTTTCCAAAAGATAGGGGATAAATTAGTGACTGCTTGGTCCTACCAGTGGGACCACCACTGATCTGGAGGACGAGACTGATATGAGGACGAGGTTAAATATGCCACCTCCACTGTACTTATTGTCTATGGGATGGTTAGAGATTGTCAAGCGCTTTTTCAGACTCTTACAGCAGTCGTATAGCAAACGTATTCATATGCATGCTTGTCCTTTGCTCTGCAGAGCCCTGTCCTCAAGATCAGTGGGGGTCCAGCAGTTGGACCCCTGGCAATCAATAAAATATCACCTGTCCTATGAATCTGATATAACTTTTCACACTTAGCTAGTGCATTAGAAGTGTTTCTTGCCATCTAGAGGACATGAGCTGATGAGGGCCCTAGTCCACATAAATACACTAAAGTGCTAACTGGTATAATCCAAAGTCTTGGCCAAAAACATTAATACACTTACCAAAGTATAGTCACAGCAGGGTACTGGGGACCGCAAGATGTGCGCGCGTCCGCCCCGATGCGCGTTTCGGCACGGCTTTCTTCAGGGGGTGTAGACGTATAGAGTTGGTGGGTAAATTTAGATAATCAGGCAGCCAATCACGAGGGATTTGCGGACTGATGGTGGCGCATGTTGTGTCACAGTTGCTGGGAAGACCCACGGTGTCAGCATCACATGCTGGGCGGCGCTACCATCACATGGCCATGTGGCATCACGCAGGTCCTGCAGTAGAGATGCCGAGAACCGGGGGACGTAACCAGGACCGTGGAACGCATGCGCGCAGGTCCATGCCGCACAGGACAAAACTTGCTGGTAATATCTAAAGCCCATTCAAAGTATATATTACACAGTTAGGCTATGTGCCCACGATGCAGAAATGAAGCAGAAAATTTCTGCAGCATTTCTGCATCTCCCTGGCAGAAAAAACGCATGCAGATTGTACATGCGTTTTTCCTGCAAAATACATGCGGATCCGCATGCGGGTTCACATGCGTTTCCGCATGCTGATTGACAAGCGCTTTCCAGGCGATTAGCATCACTTGGAAAGTGCTTGACAACTAGGTCACACTATATAAATCCATGCAAACAGCAAACAGCAAACAGCAAACAGCATGGATTTATACAGTGTGAACCGTAAAAATTAAAACAAATAAAGCTATACTCACCCCCGATGCCCCGGTGTGGCTGCAGCGCTCGTTCCTGGCTGGTTCCCGGCTGCCGGCATATCGCGAGACAGAGCGGTGAAGGGCCTGCGGTCACATGACTGTGACGTCACCGCAGGTCCTCAAGCGATGCCGGCATTCAGAGAAAAGCCTTCGGAAAGGTGAGTATAAACTTTATTTGCTATTTTATTCTTTTTTTACAGGTACAATGGTACCCAGGTCTGGATGAGAGTCTCCTCTCCTCCAGAACTGGGTACCATCCGCACATAGAGACGCATAGAAGCCGCTTGTAAAAATGTACAGTCGCGGTTTCTATGCGTTTCAATGCAAGTCAATGGCGGGAGTTCCGCTGCTCTTCCGCAAAATTAAATGACATGCTGCGGATTTTTGTCCGCAGCATAAACGCTGCGGAAAAATCCGCAGCATGTGCATAGAACATGCGGAATCCCCTTGGGGACCATGGGGTGCGGATTACCTAGCGTTTCACAAGCGTTTCCGCTGCGGAAATTCCGCAGCATAAACGCTTGAAAAACGCTACGTGGGCACCCAGCCTTAGACGTAAGTGTGAGATCTATGGAGGCCCACATGTGCCCGGGCTTCATAGGACATCGTCTATTTTACAATACACTGAAATACTATAGTGTTGCAGTGTATTGAATAGGAGATCAAGACATCGCAGGGTCAAGTCTTCTAGGGGGCGAATTAAAAAAGTAAACGTTAAAAATTATTTTTTTACAAGGCTTATATAATGACCTTTTCCCTCAAATGTAAAAGAAAAAAAATACCTATTTGGTATTGCTGCATGTGTAATCGCTGCAGCAATTAAATATAAAAATATTTATCCCATACGGTGAATGTCAAAACAAAAAAAAAACTGACATGTGAATGAGGACAGCCTGGGGCGTAATAGTATACACCAGGCTGTCACCCCCTGTTCAGCGCGGGCTCTGACGCTGAGCCCGCACTGAACCGGGCACATGTCAGCTGATTCTTACAGCTGACATGTGCCCGCAACAGCCGTGGGTGGCATCGCGATCCACCCGCGGCTGTTAACATGTTAAATGCCGCTGTCAATCTCTGACAGCGGCATTTAGCAGCGCCGCGCCAGAAGCGCGTCACTTACCCCGCCCATCGGTGACCCCGTCACGTGATCGTGGGTCACCTAGTGGTCGGCGTTCATAGCACAGGACCATTTCTGCTACACAGAGGTGATATGCTCATCACCTCTATGTAGCAGAGGCGATCGGACAGTTGCTGCTTCTAGTCTCCTATGGAGACTATAGAAGCAAGCAAAAAGTGTAAAAAAATGTTTTTAAAAATATAAAAAAAATCAAAAAAATATAAAACTTCAAATCACCCCCCTTTCGCCCCATTCAAAATAAAATAATAATAAAAAAACACATACACATATTTGGTACCGCAGCGTTCAGAATCGCCTGATCTATCAATATAAAAAAATAATTAATCTGATCGGTAAACGGCGTAATGAGAAAAAAATTCTAAACGACAGAAATATGTTTTTTGGTCGCCGCAACATTGCAATAAAATGCAATAACAGGCGATCAAAACATCGGATCTAACCCAAAATGATATCAATAAAAACTTCAGCTCGGCGCGCAAAAATAAGACCTCACCCGGCCCTAGATCATGAAAAATGGAGACACTATGGATCTTGGAAAATGGCGCCATTTTTTTTTTTTAGCAAACTTTGGATTTTTTTTAACCATTTAAATAAAAAAGAACCTATACATGTTTAGTGTCTACGAACTCGTAATGACCTGGAGAATAATAATGGCAGGTCAGTTTTAGCATCCAGTGAACGTGGTAAAAAAAATAAAAAAAAAAACATCTGTGGTATTGCACTTTTTTTGCAATTTCACCGCACTTGGAATTTTTTTCCCGTTTTCCAGCACACGATATGGTAAAACCAGTAATGTCGTTCAAAAGTACAACTTGTCCCACAAAAAATAAGCCCTCACACGGCCATATTGACAAAAAAATAAAAACGCTACGGCTCTGGGAACAAGGGGAGCAAAAAAAGAAAATACAAAAACGGAAAATCCCAGGGTCCTTAAGGGGTTAAAGGTAATATAGGGCAAGCCTGGACCTTCTTATGCTTCCATTGCTTTCTTACTACTGAAGTATATCTGTAACGGCACCGCACCCTTGTTTCTTATATTTCCAGTACTGTAAATCATTTATTTTGAGACTATACAAATAAAGATTATATTTTAACCCTTCAAAGACACAACAAATATTTTATAGTATTGTAGCTCCACATTCCAAGAGTCATTATGTTGTGTCTGGAAAACCCCTTCAACAATCAGGTGGACATGTAGGAGGACGAGTCTGCTTACAATAAACCGCTATGTCCTTATGACACACCAGTCACAAGATCGACAAACTCATGACAAAAAATATGTGCAAATGTATCTAGAACAGGGGACCCCAAGCTTTCTTACCTCGAGAGCCGCATTCTGTATGAAGAATTCTTAGAAGCCCCCGCTGTTGCCCCCTGACATGTAATACTGGGCACCATGGTGGCTCAGTTGTTAGCACTGTTGTTTTGCAGCCATGGCCGCATTGGGCATCTGTCAAAAATTTGCCCCAAGTAAACCCTCCATGGGTCTCTCCAGCGATTTCATAGTTAGATGCCTTTACTGCCGCTGCTCGGGGGTCGTCTCCGGCAGGGTCCACCCTCCTTTTAATGTTTGGCACATGAAGGAAGTGCAGTTACCAGTACATCGGGCATGAGCCGGATCCCCAGCATCATCGGTGGTGGCCGTGCCCGGCGCCTGCACACTGGCACAGTGGTGGACATGTGAGGTAGGGGGGGCAGCAGTGATGTAATAAAGAGATATAAAGCTTTATAGCAGCGGACAGAGGTGTATAATCCTGACGGTTGCATGTCTGGTTATCACAGAGGCGCATCTCTGATGGACAGATAACAGCAGAAGCCGGAATCAATGGGGATAAGCGGGTAGAGCGGAGCAGTAACTTCCTTCCAAAGCAGGAATCAGGCTCTATACACAGCAGAGTCCTGTACTGTCATTCTTCATCCCACCTCCACTCTACAGGGCTCCGAATCCTTGTTACCTTGTAGGTAGTCATTGTGCAGTATAGCATTACTCTCATCTGTTCCATCATCTTCATGGGTATTTCCATGGGGTTTCCTCTGCATCCATGACAGCTGTGTGCAGCTGGGGATTGGGTCAGATAAAGCTCCTCTTCTTTGGAGCTATTTCCCATACTGAACTTCCTCTCCTGTCCTGTACTCTCCCCTCCCTTCTGTTCTCCTCTCCTCCACTCCCTCCCTTTTCCTCTCCATTCTCCACTCTCTCCCTTCTCCTCTCCCTCCATTCTCCTCTCCTCCACTCCCTCCCTCTCCCTTCTCCTCTCCTCCACTCCCTCCCTCTCCCTTTTTCCTCTCCTCCACTCCCTCCCTTTTTCCTCTCCTCCACTCCCTCCCTTTTTCCTCTCCTCCACTCCCTCCCTTTTTCCTCTCCTCCACTCCCTCCCTTTTTCCTCTCCTCCACTCCCTCCCTTTTCCTCTCCTCCACTCCCTCCCTTTTCCTCTCCTCCACTCCCCCCTTCTCCTCTTCTCCACTCCCTCCCTTCTCCTCCCCTCCACTCCCTCCCTCTTACTTCTCCTCTCCCTCCCTTCTCATCTCCTCCACTCTCTCCCTCTCTCTTCTCCTCTCTCTCCCCTTCCTTCTCTTCCACTCCCTCTCTCACCCTTCTCCTCTCCTCCACTACCTCCCTACCTCTCCCCTCCCTTCTTCTCTCCTCCACTCCCTCCCTTCCTCTCCTCCCCTCCCCTCCACTCCTTCCCTTCTCCTCTCCTCCACTTCCTCCCTTCCTCTTCCCTCTCCTCCACTTCCTCTCCCCTCTCCTCCACTCCCTCCCTTCCTCTCCCCTCTCCTCCACTTCCTCTCCCCTCTCCTCCACTGCCTCCCTTCCTCTCCCTTCTCCTCCACTTCCTCTCCCCTCTCCTCCACTCCCTCCCTTCTCCTCTCCTCCACTCCCTCCCTTCTCCTCCACTCCCTCCCTTCTCCTCCCCTCCACTCCCTCCCTTCTCCCCTCCACTCCCTCCTCCTCAACTCCCTCCCTTCCTCTCCTCCCTCCCTCTCCCCTCTCCTCCCTTCCTCTCCCCTCTCCTCCCTCCTTTCCCATCCCCTCTCCTCCCTCCCTTCCTCTCCCCTCTCCTCCCTCCCTTCCTCTCCCCTCTCCTCCCTCCCTTCCTCTCTCCTCTCCTCCCTCCCTCTCCTCCCTCCCTTCCTCTCCCCTCTTCTCCCTCCCTTCCTCTCCTCTCCCCTCTCCTCCCTCTCCCCTCTCCTCCCTCCCTTCCTCTCCCCTCTCCTCCCTCCCTGCCTCTCCTCCCTCCCTTCTGTGGCACCCCTGAGGGTTCAGTCGCCACAGGGGTACTGCACCTCAGCTTGAGGTGTGATATCTCCTCTTCCAGGTAAGGATGGAACACTTCTTGGGATACTACTTCACCACTCAACACTACACCACTCCTGTCCTGTAGGGGGCCTAAATGCACCAGGGTGCTGCACCGGCCCGGGATATAGGAGATGGGGGGGAACCAAAGATAGGGGGAACCATGTAGTGGGTGAGGGTGGAGGACACACTTTTAGGTAACACTTACTAATTCATATTTAATCTACAGCCATCTTAGGTTCAAGGTCTTTGATTGTGATCTTCATCAGTGATAGTGGTCTCCGTCTCTGATTGTGGTCACCCACCAGAGTTCAGTAATAGGCCTCATCCTACCGAAGATACACGATCCTCGTCCTCTGGCCTTGAGGCGAGGAGCGGGTCTGAGTTAACCACTGCCTCTACCCGGTCAAGGTCCCTACCTAAGAAGGCCTGGAGGGGAGCAGAGGAGACAAGCTCCACGGGCAAAAGGATCCCAGGGGGATACGGACGGAGCGGCATATGCCACCTGTATTTCTTACTCTGGCCTAGTCAGAAGGACTCCTGCTGCAAGAGGGGTGACCGGCCCCCGATATCTGACTCTGTTACTTCACGTCTCAGTCAGAAAAGCCCGGAGGCTTAGTGGATCCCAGGAGGGATACGGACGGAGCGGCATACGCCACCGGTAACTCTCTACCTGCGTTTATCCAGTGGGACCCAGCCTTACACCTAGTTCTAACCACACATACAGTCAGGAGAAGACTTAGTGGGAGAACTCACCAAGGAGAGGAACACACCCCAGAGGGGTCTCGACAGGTGCTCCTGATCTACCTGGAAAGTGCTGGACCCCCTTCCCGGTGGCCGCAGTACGCCGCGAGGAGCAGAGGGAAACTTTGCAGCTATAATTCATCTGAATGTGAGTAAAAACCCTGTATGACTTCACACCCCACTTCAGCCTGTTATTTCCTGTGCGGCACTGCACCCACCATTCATCATCGCACTGCCCTAAGGCCTGCTCCACCTGCGGGGAGCAGTCCCATCTAAGCTGCCCCTTTAACACCGGCCTCAGTGGACTGAAGCAGCGCTGGTGTCTGTCACCGGAAACCGTAGGTGGCGTAGTCGGAAAACACCACTCAACCCTGAAAGCCCATAAAATCTTTTATGTGACCGCCCTGGGCACGGACCGGGTCCCGCCCCCTCCAACAGAGACTGTCCGTGCAGTGGTGTCCGTCAAAACGGATGGGACGTCCCTGGGAGTGCCCGTCAGCCAGCTGCTCTAAAAGAAGGAAGAGAAACAGAACACACCTTGCAGCCAAGATGGACGCAGCAGAAGAGAAGTCCTCTGAGGCCTCCGACGCTGTTCCACGAGCTGCCACCTTCCTCGGCATGAAGGGTATACACCTGACCCCGGAGGAGGCCGAGTTCCTCCGAGGAGAAACCCAGGACCTGACCCGGAGGGTTGAAGAGGCCCAGCGATTGGTCGCCGCGGAGTGGAGAGAGGCGGTGCTGCAGAGGATCCGGGCCCGCCGTCAGAGCTCCTCATGTCGATCCATGGAGGCCGCAGCCCAGGCGGAGGAAGCCCAGGAGGCCGCGCGCAACCCAGGAGAAGGTAAGGTAGAAACCCTTATCCCGGGCGCGGGACGCACTGTACCGCTCCTAAGCATCCTGCCAGCACCCCTGTCCCCGGGCGCCATCGTATGGGAGCAGCTATCGGCTCTGGAGGCTGAGGCCCAAGCCACCGCCGTCACCGGAGACCTGTTATGCCTCCCGGCTCCTGGCCCAGAAAGTCCTGCGTTTCATGGGGAATCCACCTGCCCCAAGCCGGACTGGTCCACATTAGTAGAGGGTCCGCAGCAGCTTCCGCTTTTGCCGCTCCCTGCACCTCCAGTCACCTGCCCGCCGGCAGACAAGTATGTCTGGGACAACCAGGGGGGTGACCTGATGGGCTTCCCCCGGGAGACCCAGGCTGAAGCGCGGAGGAGGGAGGAGACGTGCCGTGAGCAACTCCTCCAATTTGACAAGGAGCGACGCCAGAAGGAGGTCCGCTGCGAGCGCTTGGAGGTACGTACCAAGGCCGCAAAGTCGCGGGCCCGCCAGGCAGAGGCCACCCGTCCAAGCCCCCGGGAGGAGGGCCTAATTGTGCGATTCCACCAGGAGGCCGGATGGGGCTTCATTCGCAGCCCACAGTTCCACCGAGATGTCTTTGTGAACCGGCGGGACATCGAGCCGCCACCCTGACCGGAACCTCTACCCGGGCAACTTGGTGTCCTACACCCGCCACCACGGGGAGCGTGGGTGGTATGCCCTGGACGTCCACAGGGTGTTCAAAGGGGATGCCCCCACTTACCTGCCCACAGAGGACCGGTCAGGCTCAGTCGGCAAAAATGAGCCTTTTCCCCGATGGGGATACCGCTTTTGAGCAGCCCCGGGAGAAGCATCTCCCTGTTGTGTGAACAAGTTGAGTGAACAGTTTTGTGTATTCCTTTTTCTTCACCCGGATTTAAGTTTGAAGAGACATTTGTCCCTGCGGACACTAGTCTGATGCCTCAAAGCCTTCTGTAAGCCCCTTTACCCTGGGAGATGGGGGACTCGGAGTCGGGTCCTGAGATGGAGAGATGGGGTGCAGCCGTGGCCCGGACCCGCTCCGTGCCCAGGGCCCTGTGGCACCTGGTGAAGGCCACCAGCGCCGCTGCAGTCCGCCGAGGCATGGTGTTATGGCAGCCGATGTTGTTACTACTCCCCACAGGCGGAGCAGGGCCTCGGGGCAGAAGGACGGAATGGAGGGGGTAGTAGTCCAGGAGGTCTGGTGCTGCGTGATGCGGTGTAGTGCAGAATAAAGAGGCCGGAGGCCATAGGGGTGAACTTCCAAGGCTTTACTCACGAAAGAGATGGCAGTAGGAAGGCAACTTGCTGCTCCTTGCGGAGTTCTGCGGTCACCAGAGACGAGGGGGTCCGACAACCTCCAAGTAAGTCCAGTGTTAAATCAGGACCCCACACCAGAGTGTTCCTAGACTTCAGACCGGGTCCTTTCCTGTCTGTGTGTGTGTAGATAAGCCGGGTCTCCCTCTGAACTTCACTCACAAAAAGGGTACGGGTGGCAGCGCCATTCCTTCCGTTACCCGGTGGGATCCTCAGGGCCTACCGGGCTTCCCTGACCAGGACGTAGAGTAACAAGGTCAGGTGTCGGGGGCCGGTACCCCTCTTGCAGCCGGAATCCCTCTGAATAGATCAGGTAGGCGAGGACAGGTGGCGTATACCGCTCCGTCTGCATCCTCCCCGGGATCCATTTGCGGTGGAGCTACACTCTTAAGCTCCGGGCCTTCTTGGTCATGGTCCTTGACCGGGTTGAGACATACATCATCTGCAACCTGCCCCTTGACCCAAGGCAAGGGTACGAGAGCCGTGTCTCCCTCCGCTGCAGGCCCACACAGGATCCACGCTCAGGGGGGGAAGATCACGATGCAAGAGACGTCAAAGAACCAAAAAAAAGACCATGAGCCAAGATGGCTGTGTATTAAATATGAATTATTAAGTGTCACTAAAATGTGAGTCCTCCACCCTCACCCACTAAATTGGTTCCCCTATCTCTTGGTTCCCCAGTCTCCTGAATGCCAGTAGGGGCAGCACCTGGTGCCTTCTAGCCCCCTCTGGTGGGAGAAGTGTGGTGTTGGATGTGGAGGTAGCGTTCTGATCATCACACTGTTCTTACCTCAGAGGAGGAACACTACACTCCATGAAGTGCAGCATCCCTGTGGTGGTCGAACCCTCAGGGGCGCCACACTAGCAGTAGACAGACTCCCAATTGTATATAGTTTTGCATCTATTTAGGTGCTCCCTATTGGTTTTATGCAAAAAAACGCTTCTACTTCTACCTGAGACCTCAGAAGTAAAACCTGTCTGGAGTGGCTCTCTAATGGAGGTCCAACTCGGGATCTTCATGCCCTGCAGCCACCCGGGGGCCTACGTTGAGGGTTTGCGACAGGTCCCTCATGCTGCTGAACTGACACTTTTCTAAAATGTTTTCTACTGATCTGTCTACATGCATAATGTCTCTTTACTGTTTTTCTACATTTATACTATATTATATTTATATATATATCATGCAACGTTAAACTGTCCTTACCTCCCATAAAGGGAAGATTGTTATTGTTATACTAACAATTTGAAATGTCTGTACCACTTTTTACTCTTTTGCAGCCCGCGGACGTGCTGTGTTTCACCAGGGGGGAATCTGGGGCCCCTGAGGGTTCAGTCGCCACAGGGGTACTGCACCTCAGCTTGAGGTGTTGTATCTCCTCTTCCAGGTAAGGATGGAGCACTTCTTGGGACCCTACTTCACCATTCAACACTACACCACTCCTGTCCTGTAGGGGACCTAAATGCACCAGGGTGCTGCCCCGGCCCGGGATATAGGAGATGGGATGGAACCAAAGATAGGGGGAACCATGTAGTGGGTGAGGGTGGAGGACACACTTTTAGGTAACACTTACTAATTCATATTTAATCTACAGCCATCTTAGGTTCAAGGTCTTTGATTGTGATCTTCATCAGTGATAGTGGTCTCCATCTCTGATTGTGGTCACCCACCAGAGTTCAGTAATAGGCCTCATCCTATCGAAGATACACGATCCTAGTCCTCTGGCCTTGAGGCGAGGAGTGGGTCTGAGTTAACCACTGCCTCTACCTGGTCAAGGTCCCTACCTAAGAAGGCTTGGAGGGAGCAGAGGAGACAAGCTCCACAGGCAAAAGGATCCCAGGGGGATATGGACGGAGCAGCATATGACGCGCCCCTGGGCCTGTGTCGCGCTGCGTTGCGCACGCGGGAGCTTACCCGGAGCCGGATCTCTTGAGGGTTGTAGTCTCGTGGCGGTGACCCGGTCCGTGCCCAGGGAGTCAAACTGAGCGGCGATGTAACAGCGGTAGATGTAGGACGACTACGCCACCCGTTGAATGCAGCTATGGAGCTGCCGCTGCAGGACAGTCCGCTGAGGCCGGTGGATGGATGGTGCAGCGTAGATGGTATAACCCCCAACGGGAGGGGTATGGCCTCAGGGCAGCAGATGTGGATGATGGGGGTAGCAGGAACCACTCAGAGACGGTGCGGTGTAATTCAGGGTCTTTACTGGTAACGATAGACCCTCCCGGAGTACTTGCTAGTGAACGGGGCCTGGTCAGTCCTTGAGCAGATGGGATCTCCCCTGGCCAGGCGGAGTTGTAGGCCTCCCAAACTGACTGTACTCTTCTGGCTACCTTGCTAGAAGCGGATATAAGTAGCCCACGTCCCTGAGTGTACCGTGTGGTGCTCACCCGTATGGCCGGCGACTCGGGGCCTTCTAATGGCTTCCGCTCCACGATGGCGGTGCTGGTCCCACGCGTGTGACCGTGCCTTCGGGTTTTTGGGCCTGAGGACCTGAAATCCCCTGCCGGTCGGCTTCTGCTGCTGGGTAAGAGTTAGTCCCCACAGCCTCGGACGCCGGGTCCGGTAAGAAAGCTTCTCAGTCAGGGCGAGCTCTGCAGCTGCCAGCCCCTGACTCGTAGTAGTATTGCTTCTGCTGTTTCTTGTCTCTACTCTCCTTGACTACTAACCCTGCTTCAGCCCCGGGTTTATATAGGGGAAGTTCTTCCCCTCCCAAGACTGGGCAGGAGGTGTGGCATGCACAGGATCCCTGACCAAAGGACCTCCCACCTGCTCTCAGACATAACATTACATTACTGTGGAAACCAGACCCCTGGGGTGCCACATTCCCCCCTAGTAAATTTTAGTACTCCGGGACTAAACACATTTTAGAAAAACATAACAAGATATAACAACAACAATACAATAAGAAACACATAAAGGTGGTCACGGCATGTCCGTAACCGGGTGCAGTCTTTGAAGAAAGCAAGGTGTCCATTTCACCAAAACAGGGAGACGTAACCAGGTAGGGGTCTGTCCTACCCCGAGTCCTTAACAGTCTCTAGTCCATCCTGGGTTACGCTCCAACTATGTACAAGGATTCCCGGTAAATCCACCAAGGATTCCTAAAAATAACTGGAAACACAAAATTATACACAAGCAACAATACACAGATAAACATAAATAAAACAATTTATACACTTCAAATCCTCCAGCGTGCGGGTAACTGGCCTCTAGTGGCCCTAGTGGACCTACGGAGCTGACTGTCTGGCCCTGAACTACAGGGTGTAGGAGCTGTCAAGGGTAAACTGGGCAGCTGTCTACCGGCTCTTTGTCTCACTAGGGGTACGGCAGGCTCACTATAAGCAGAGGGTTGATCCTCCTGTTCTGCTTGTGTGGAGTCTTCTGCCTCCTGGACCGGCTGTTCTTCCAGCTCTACCTGTTGCTCCGTAGGTGCTTGGGATGCTGGTTGGAGGAAGGTGAGTACGGGTACCACAACTGCACCATTGACTTGAGTCCAAGACCGAGGGAAGTCCCCGAGCACAGTACTAACCATATCTTCCCTTTCCTCTACGGGTCGATGGTCTTCTTGTTCCTCTTCAGGGTTCCTCAGTTGTTCGGGACACTTCTTCAGGTGGTCCCGGGATACAATGGCTGTGGCTTCCCCTCCGTCTTTACTGATGGTACAAACCTTCGGGTTCTCGTGGCTTGAGGGCAGTACGGTGTACGGGTCCTTCTCCCACTGGTCGTCCAACTTGTGGAGCCGTCTCTTCCTCTTCAAGACCTGCTCTCCGGGTACCAGGGGAACAGCGGGAGCATACTGGTTGTAAGTTTTCTCTTGTCTTTCCCTAGCCTGACAGAGACTTCGCTCCACGCTCTCCTGTACTCTCCGGTACTGCTGCTGCCTCTCTGTGTCCCAGTCTGTTTCTGGTGAAGTGTCCTCGGGTGTCAGGACTCCCATTTCCAGGTCAACAGGTAACTTACCAGGTCTTGCCCTCATTAGGTAAGCCGGGGTACAGTTGGTGGAACCTACCGGGATGTGGTTGTATAGGTCCACCAGATCGGGCAACTTCTCAGGCCACAGACTGCGTTCTTCCAGGGGCAACGTTTTTAGAAGATCCATTACCACCTGGTTCATTTTCTCACAAAGTCCATTAGTTTGCGGATGGTAGGGTGTCGTCCTTATCTTCCGGCAGCCATACAGATTGCAGAATTCCTGGAAGACCTCCGCTTCAAAGGCAGGTCCCTGGTCCGTCAGCACTTGGTCCGGGTACCCGTGTGGACGGCAAAAGTGCTGCTGGAAGGCTCTAGCTGCTGTTTGAGCCGTTAAGTCCTTGACGGGGACGACAACCAGAAACCGGGAGTAATGATCCACGATGGTTAACACGTAGACGTAGCCACTTCTGCTTGGGGTCAGTTTTACATGATCCAAGGCTACCAGTTCCAACGGTTGCCGGGTGACGATGGACTGCAGGGGAGTCTTCTGGCTGGCACGGTCCTTCCTTCTCAGGTTGCACGGGCCACAGTCTCTGCACCACTTCTCGATGGTTCCCCTCATGCCTACCCAGTGGAACCGCTCGCGCAGCAGGAACTCCAGCTTCTTCCACCCGAAGTGTCCAGCTCCGTCGTGGTATGCCTCCATCACCATGGCTGCGTCTCTTTGTGGCACCACTACTTGCCAGAGTAATTCATGCGTCCGGGAGTTAACCATTCTGCGGCACAACTTCCCTTTGTAAAGGAACAGTCGACTCTTCTCTGCCCATAGTTGTTTGGCTTCCTCCGGAGTGTCTGGTTCAAGGCGAGCCTCCGGCCGAGTCAGCATCTCCTTCACCAGTCGGACGGCAGGGTCGCTGTCTTGCGTTTCCGCCCAGTTGTAGTGGGGTAAGGGGTTCAACGTAGCAGCCTGCTTACTCCTTACCCGGTGGGAATACTGGATAGTCCCATGACGGTGGAACGCAGGGAGTTCAACTTCTTCCAGTCCCTCCGGATCTTCTCCTCCGTCCGGCAGGTTGGGCATCCTGGACAGGGCGTCCGCGTTGGTATTGGAGCGTCCTGCCCGGTATTTGATTGTGAACTCGTAGTTGGACAGACGGGCCATCCACCTCTGCTCCAGGGCACCGAGTCTTGCCGTGTCCAGGTGTGTCAACGGGTTGTTATCCGTGTACACGGTGAACCGGGAAGAAGCGAGGTAATGCTTAAAGCGCTCGGTGACTGCCCATACTACGGCCAGGAACTCTAGTTTAAATGAGCTGTAATTCTCGGGGTTCCTTTCGGTGGGTCGCAGTTTTCGGCTGGCGTAGGCGATTACTCGTTCCTTCCCCTGCTGGATCTGGGACAGTACGGCTCCTAGCCCGATGTTACTGGCGTCTGTGTAGAGGATAAAGGGCTGGCTATAATCCGGGTACGCCAGGATTTCGTCCCCCGTGAGGGCCATTTTCAGCTGGCGGAAGGACTCTTCTTCCAGCTCCTCCCATTTGAAGGGCGGCTTCTGGTTCTTGGCCTTCCGGGACTGGCCTATCAGGAGGTCCTGCATAGGTGCTGCCTTTTTGGTGAAACCGGGATTAAACCTTCGGTAGTAGCCTACCAACCCGAGGAACTGCCGCACTTCTTTTACGCTGGAGGGGCTTGGCCATTCCTTAATTGCGGTGATCTTATCAGGGTCGGGAGCCACTCCGTCAGCGCTCACCACGTGTCCCAGGTACTGCACCTTTGGTTTCAGGAGGTGACACTTGGAGGGTTTCACCTTTAGGCCGTAACTTGCCAGAGCTTCGAACACTTCCGCCAGGTGTTTCAGGTGGTCCTCATACGTCTTGGAATATACGATGACATCGTCCAGGTACAACAGGACCGTCTCGAAGTTTCTGTGGCCCAGACAACACTCCATTAGTCATTGGAAGGTTCCCGGTGCGTTGCAGAGTCCGAACGGCATGCAGGTGAACTCGCTAAGTCCCATCGGGGTGGTGAATGCGGTCTTCTCCCGGTCCGCCTCTGCTACAGGAACCTGCCAGTACCCACTAGTGAGATCCAAGGTAGAGAAGAAGTTAGCAGATCTTAAAGCAGCCAATGACTCCTCTATCCTTGGTAAGGGGTACGCATCCTTGTGTGTGATACGATTGATTTTCCGGTAATCTACACACATCCTCATGGTGTTGTCTTTTTTTCGGACTAAGACTAGTGGAGCTGCCCAGGGGCTACAGCTATCCCTGATCACCCCAGCCTCCTTCATGTCTCTAAGCATCCCCTTGGCGTGTTGGTAGTGGGCAGGGGGTACGGGTCGATACCTCTCTTTTATAGGAGGATGGTATCCCGTGGGGATGTGGTGTTCTACCCCCTTGACTCGCCCGAAGTCTAACGGGTGTTTACTGAACACTCTCTCGTACTCCTGAACCACCCGATAGACTCCTTGTTTCTGGTGTGCGGGAGTGGAGTCAGTACCCAGATGTAGCTGCTGACACCAGTCCTCCATGTTTTTCTTAGAGCCGTTACCTTCCTCCGGATGAGATGGAGGCAAGGGTTCCACAGATTGTATAGAATTTTGGTTAATGGTATATAATTTGGCTAGCGTGGCATACCGGGGCAGGTACACTTCCCTCTCCCCGATATTTATTATGCGAACGGGCACCCTCCCATGGCGTACATCAACCACCCCCCGTGCTGTCAAAATGGTGGGCCTACTGTCCAAGTAAACTGGTTCTACCATTGCCTGGTAATCTCTACCTCTCAGACCAATAGCTGCCCGGCACCAAATCATCATTTCACTTTTTGGGGGCATGGCAATAGGAAAAGGGTCACACATTCTTACGCTACCAATCTCACCGCCGGAGAGTTCCACCTGTTGCCGTCGCATCAGTGCCCGGATCTCTTTCTGGAGCACCCGCTGCTCGCCGGAGCTGGCGTTCTTGGCAACCTGCTGTAAAAGGAAAATCACCTCTGCAAGACAATTTTCAATTACATTAGTTCCTAGAGTTATTTTTGGGTGACTCTCATGTTTGTCAATATCTACAATGATCAGTCCCTGTGCTGCCAGTTCGACTCTACAGATTTTGATGGTCACCTCTTTAAATCCGATCTGTGGCACGGGCTGGCCATTGCTGGCGATGATACTCAAGTCGTCGTCAGGGTAGCGGGTAATATCCGAGTCATTCCAGTACTGCTTAAAGAGCACGTACGGGATGGTGGTGACCTGTGACCCGGTGTCCAGTAGGGCACTCATGGGAATGCCATCCAGTACCACAGGCAAGACTGGACGTCCTCCCACATATCTGTCGCGCCAGTTCGATGGGCCTGGTGATCTTTTTCCTGGGGGTTGGCCCTCTACCCCAGGTTGTGCCCGTTTAAAGAACAGTACCTTGCCATATGTCCAAGTTGATTGCAGCGGCGGCAGATGGGTCGTCCGTCCTCGCTGTATCGGTCACTGGGTCTTCCTCTGGCCGGTGGGGTCCTCCTTGGTCGACGCCACGGGATGTCCTCCGGTCCGGATGCCAGCTGGATCTTCCCTGGGGTGAAAGCCTGTAAAGACTGCACAGTTCGGGTTAGCGCAGCAACGCTCTTAGCTAGCTCTTGGACCTGATGGTGTAGGTCTGGAGCCGGGTCATTGTCCAAAGCCTGCGCATCAGCTCCCACAGGCCCTGCCGACAAGGGCGCCGCCTCCTGGTGGTAAGTGATAGCAGGGCGCTTGTGGGTCACCACGCCACCCGGTGCCGGTTCTCGGAGCACCCGGATGGCTCTGTCCTTGAACTGTGCAAAGCCCAGATGGGGATCCTGTAAGGCCATTGCCCGCAACTGGGTTCGGTGGGTATTACAATACAGTCCCTCTATAAACTGTTCGGTCAACAGCCTGTCCTCGTTTCCCACTCCATCAGGGTCGGTCTGCTTAATGGCCCTCAGGGCCTCTTGTAGGTTTAGTGCATAGTCCCTTATACTCTCATGCGCTCGCTGCTTGCACCCGTAGAATCTAAGCTTAATCTCGGCTGAGGTGCGGGTATCAAAGGTGTCCTTCAGCCGGGTTAGTATCCCTGCGACAGTCTTCCTCCCAGGTGGCCAGGATTTTACTTCCCTTTTGGCTGCCCCGGTTAGTTGGGCCACCAGGATGCTCACTTTTTGCTCTTCTGTGAGGGGGTACACCTGGAAGAGGCTATCCAGCTTTTCTCTAAAGTCATGCAGGGTATGTGATTCCCCTGAGTACTGGGGTAGCCAAGCTGCTCCCGGGATATAGGGCATGGTGAAGGGCATAACTGCAGCAGCGGTAGCGCTGGCGGGGGTTGAGGCAGTGAAGCTCTCCTCCGTATCCGACATCTTCCTCCCCCCTAGTGGACCGTGGCCTACCTTGCGATGATCCTCTTCCGTAGGCCGCGGCTCCGCAGTGGATCGTCAGGGTTGAGGACCTTCCGTCGCGCTCCTGTGACGTCGGCGTCTGCTGGGCTCCTTCCAGGACCTTACGCAACGTCCGGACGTGAGGCGGGGCTTCAGTTCTCGCGCGCTTTCGGAGTCCACGCCCCTCTTCTTCCCGCGCGGCGTCCTCAAGATGGCATCCAATGGCGGGAAAACTCCACGGATGGCGGGAAGAAGGCTGAAGATGGCGCCGGATGGCGGGAATCTTCACCACAGGTAAGTTTGAAAAGTCTCTTTTTCAGGCACGCAGTACCCGGTGGTTGCGGGCACGAAATCCTGCCGACTACGCCAAAGTTGACGCGCCCCTGGGCCTGTGTCGCGCTGCGTTGCGCACGCGTGAGCTTACCCGGAGCCGGATCTCTTGAGGGTTGTAGTCTCGTGGCGGTGACCCGGTCCGTGCCCAGGGAGTCAAACTGAGCGGCGATGTAACAGCGGTAGATGTAGGACGACTACGCCACCCGTTGAATGCAGCTATGGAGCTGCCGCTGCAGGACAGTCCGCTGAGGCCGGTGGATGGATGGTGCAGCGTAGATGGTATAACCCCCAACGGGAGGGGTATGGCCTCAGGGCAGCAGATGTGGATGATGGGGGTAGCAGGAACCACTCAGAGACGGTGCGGTGTAATTCAGGGTCTTTACTGGTAACAACGATAGACCCTCCCGGAGTACTTGCTAGTGAACGGGGCCTGGTCAGTCCTTGAGCAGATGGGATCTCCCCTGGCCAGGCGGAGTTGTAGGCCTCCCAAACTGACTGTACTCTTCTGGCTACCTTGCTAGAAGCGGATATAAGTAGCCCACGTCCCTGAGTGTACCGTGTGGTGCTCACCCGTATGGCCGGCGACTCGGGGCCTTCTAATGGCTTCCGCTCCACGATGGCGGTGCTGGTCCCACGCATGTGACCGTGCCTTCGGGTTTCTGGGCCTGAGGACCTGAAATCCCCTGCCGGTCGGCTTCTGCTGCTGGGTAAGAGTTAGTCCCCACAGCCTCGGACGCCGGGTCCGGTAAGAAAGCTTCTCAGTCAGGGCGAGCTCTGCAGCTGCCAGCCCCTGACTCGTAGTAGTATTGCTTCTGCTGTTTCTTGTCTCTACTCTCCTTGACTACTAACCCTGCTTCAGCCCCGGGTTTATATAGGGGAAGTTCTTCCCCTCCCAAGACTGGGCAGGAGGTGTGGCATGCACAGGATCCCTGACCAAAGGACCTCCCACCTGCTCTCAGACATAACATTACATTACTGTGGAAACCAGACCCCTGGGGTGCCACACATACACCACCTGTATTTCTTACTCTGGCCTAGTCGGAGGGACTCCTGCTGCAAGAGGGGGGACCGGCCCCCGATATCTGACTTTGTTACTTCACGTCTCAGTCAGAAAAGCCTGGAGGCTTAGTGGATCCCAGGAGGAATACGGAGGGATACGGACGGAGCGGTATACGCCACCTGTAACTCTCTACCTGCGTAGACCCGGCCTTACACCTAGTTCTAACCACACATACAGTCATGAGAAGACTTAGTGGGAGAACTCACCAAGGAGAGGAACACACACCAGAGGGGTCTCGACAGGTGCTCCTGATCTACCTGGAAAGTGCTGGACCCCCTTCCCGGTGGCCGCAGTATGCCGCGAGGAGCAGGGGGAAGCCTTGCGGCTATAATTCATCTGAATGTGAGTAAAAACCCTGGATGACTTCACACCACGCTTCATCCTGTTATTTCCTGCGCGGCACTGCACCCACCATTCATCATCGCACTGCCCTGAGGCCTGCTCCGCCTACGGGGAGCAGTCCCATCTAAGCTGCCCCTTTAACACTGGCCTCAGTGGACTGAAGCAGCGCTGGTGTCTATCACTGGAAACCGTAGGTGGCGTAGTCAGAAAATACCACTCAACTCTGAAAGCCCATTAAATCTTTTATGTGACTGCCCTGGGCACGGACCGGGTCCTGGCCACGACTGCAACCCCGAGACACCTACACCGACCCGGCTCCGAGTAACCCCATTTTCAGGGAGGGCCTCACACTTCCTCTCCCCTCTCCCTCCCTCCCTCCCCCCTCCCCTCCCCCCTCACTCTCCCCCTCCCTCTCCCCTCTCCCCCTCCCTCCCTTCCTCTCCCTTCTCCTCCTCCCTCCCTCTACCTTCTCCTCCCTCCCTCCCTCCTCCTCCATCCCTCTCCCTCTCCTCTCCTTCCTCCCTTCCTCTCCCTTCTCCTCCCTCCCTCCTCCTCCCTCCCTCTCCCCTCTCCTCCCTCCCTCCCCCCTCCTCCCTCCCTCTCCCCTCCCTCCCCCCTCTCCCCCCCCCTCTCCCCCCCCTCTCCTCCCTCCCTCTCCCTCTCCTCCCTCCCTCTCCTCCCTCCCTCTCCCTCTCCTCCCTCCCTCTCCCTCTCCTCCCTCCCTCTCCTCCCTCCCTCTCCTCCCTCCCTCTCCCTCTCCTCCCCTCTCCCCTCTCCTCCCTCCTTCTCTCCCTCCCTCTCCCTCCCTCTCCCCTCTCTCCCTCCCTCTCCCCTCTCCTCCCCTCTCCCCTCTCCTCCCTCCTTCTCCCCTCCTCCCTCCCTCTCCCCTCCCTCCCTCTCCCCTCCCTCTCCTCCCTCCCTCTCCTCCCTCTCCTCCCTCCCCACTCCCTCTCCTCCCTCCCTTCCTCTCCTCCCTCCCTCTCCTCCCTCCCTCCTCTCCTCCCTCCCTCCTCTCCTCCCCTCCCTCCCTTCCTCCTCTCCTCCCCTCCCTCCCTTCCTCTCCCCTCTCCTCCCTCCCTCTCCCCTCTCCTCCCTCCCTCCCTCCCCTCTCCTCCCTCTCCCCTCTCCCCCCCTCCCTTCCTCTCCCCTCTCCCTTCCTCTCCCCTCTCCTCCCTCCCTTCCTCTCCCCCCTCCCTCTCACCTCTCCTCCCTCCCCTCCCTTCCTCCTCTCCTCCCCCTCCCTCCCTTCCTCTCCCCTCTCCTCCCTCCCTCTCCCTCCTCCTCCCTCCCTCCCTCTCCCCTCTCCTCCCTCCCTCCCTCTCCCTCCCTCTCCCCTCTCCCTCCCTCTCCTCCCTCTCCCCTCTCCCCCCTCCCTTCCTCTCCCCTCTCCTCCCTCCCTTCCTCTCCCCTCTCCTCCCTCCCTTCCTCTCCCCTCTCCTCCCTCCCTCTATCCCCCTCCCTCTCACCTCTCCCCTCTCCTCCCTCTCTCCCCCCTCCCTCTCCCCTCTCCTCCCTCCCTCTCCTCCCTCTCCCCTCTCCTCCCTCCCTCCCTCTCCTCCCTCCCTCTCCCCTCTCCCTCCCTCCTTCCCTCTCCCCTCTCCTCCCTCCTTCCCTCTCCTCCCTCCTTCCCTCTCCCCTCTCCTCCCTCCCTCTCCCCTCTCCTCCTCCCTCCCTCCCTCTCCCCTCTCCTCCCTCCCTCCCTCTCCCCTCTCCTCCCTCTCCCCTCCCCTCCCTCCTTTCCTCTCCCCTCTCCTCCCTCCCTCTCTCCCTCTCCTCCCTCTCCTCCCTCTCCTCCACTTCCTCTCCCCTCTCCTCCACTTTCTCTCCCCTCTCCTCCACTTCCTCCCTCTCACCTCTCCCTTCTCCTCCACTCCCTCCTCCTCCCCTCCACTCCCTCCCTTCCTCTCCACTCCCTCCCTCTCACCGCGCCCTCTCCTCCACTCCCTCCTCCTCCACTCCCTCCTCCTCCACTCCCTCCCTTCCTCTCCACTCCCTCCCTTCCTCTCCCCTCTCCTCTCTCCATTCCTCTCCCCTCTCCTCCCTCCCTTCCTCTCCCCTCTCCTCCCTCTCTCCTCCCTCCCCTCCTCCCTCTCCCCCCTCCCTCTCCCTCTCCTCCCTCCTCTCCCCTCTCCTCCCTCCCTCCTCTCCTCCCTCCTCCCTCTCCCCTCTCCTCCCTCCCTCTCCCCTCTCCTCCCTCCCTCCTCTCCTCCCTCCCTCCCTCTCCCCTCTCCTCCCTCCCTCCCCCCTCTCCTCCCTCTCCCCTCCCTCCCCTCCCTCTCCCCTCTCCTCCCTCCCTCTCCCCTCTCCTCCACTTCCTCTCCCCTCTCCTCCACTTCCTCCCTCTCACCTCTCCCTTCTCCTCCACTCCCTCCTCCTCCCCTCCACTCCCTCCCTTCCTCTCCACTCCCTCCATTCCTCTCCCCTCTCCTCCCTCCATTCCTCTCCCCTCCCTTCCTTCCCCTCTCCTCCCTCCCTTCCTCTCCCCTCTCCTCCCTCCCTTCGTCTGCCTTCTCCTCCCTCCCTTCCTCTGCCCTCTCCTCCTCCCTTCCTCTGCCCTCTCCTCCCTCCCTTCCTCTCCCCTCTCCTCCCTCCCTTCCTCTCCCTCTCCTCCCTCCCTTCCTCTCCCTTCTCCTCCCTCCCTTCCTCTCCCTTCTCCTCCCTCCCTTCCTCTCCCTTCTCCTCCCTCCCTTCCTCTCCCTTCTCCTCCCTCCCTTCCTCTCCCTCCTTCCCTTCTCTGCCTCTCCTCCCTCCCTTCCTCTCCCCTCTCCTCCTTCCCTTCCTCCCTCCCTCCTCTCCTCCCTCTCCTCCCTCCCCTCCACTTCCTTCCTCTCCTCCCTCCCTTCCTCTCCTCCCTCCATCTCCTCCACTCCCTTCCTCTCCTCCTCCCTTCCTCTCCCTCTCCTCCCTCCCTTCCTCTCCCTTCTCCTCCCTCCCTTCCTCTCCTTCTCCTCCCTCCCCTCCTCCCTTCCTCTCCCTCTCCTCCTTCCCTTCCTCCCCTCCCTCCTCCCTCCCTCTACTCCCTCTCCTCCCTCCCCTCCACTTCATTCCTCTCCTCCCTCCCTTCCTCTCCTCCCTCCCTCTCCTCCACTCCCTTCCTCTCCCCTCTCCTCCCTCCATCTCCTCTTCTCCCTCCCTTCCTCTCCCCTCTCCTCCCTCCATCTCCTCTCCTCCCTCCCTTCCTCTCCCCTCTCCTCCCTCCATCTCCTCTCCTCCCTCCCTTCCTCTCCCCTCTCCTCCCTCCATCTCCTCTCCTCCCTCCCTTCCTCTCCCCTCTCCTCCCTCCCTCTCCCCCCTCCTCCCTCTCCCCCTCTTCTCCCCTCTCCTCCCTCTCTCTCCTCCCTCCCTTCCTCTCCCCTCTCCTCCCTCCCTTCCTCTCCCCTCTCCTCCCTCCCTTCCCTCTCCCTCTCCTCCCTCCCTTCCTCTGCCTCTCCTCCCTCCCTTCCTCTGCCCTCTCCTCCCTCCCTTCCTCTGCCCTCTCCTCCCTCCCTTCCTCTCCCCTCTCCTCCCTCCCTGTCCTCTCCCCTCTCCTCCCACCCTTCCTCTCCCTTCTCCTCCCTCCCTTCCTCTCCCTTCTCCTCCCTCCCTTCCTCTCCCTTCTCCTCCCTCCCTTCCTCTCCCTTCTCCTCCCTCCCTTCCTCTCCCCTCCTTCCCTTCCTCTGCCCTCTCCTCCCTCCCTTCCTCTCCCCTCTCCTCCTTCCCTTCCTCCCCTCCCTCCTCTCCTCCCTCTCCTCCCTCCCCTCCACTTCCTTCCTCTCTTCCCTCCCTTCCTCTCCTCCCCTCCATCTCCTCCACTCCCTTCCTCTCCTCCCTCCCTTCCTCTCCCTTCTCCTCCCTCCCTTCCTCTCCCTTCATCTCCCTCCCTTCCTCTCCCTTCTCCTCCCTCCCTTCCTCTCCCCTCTCCTCCTTCCCTTCCTCCCCTCCCTCCTCCCTCCCTCTACTCCCTCTCCTCCCTCCCCTCCACTTCATTCCTCTCCTCCCTCCCTTCCTCTCCTCCCTCCCTCTCCTCCACTCCCTTCCTCTCCCCTCTCCTCCCTCCATCTCCTCTTCTCCCTCCCTTCCTCTCCCTCTCCTCCCTCCATCTCCTCTCCTCCCTCCCTTCCTCTCCCCTCTCCTCCCTCCATCTCCTCTCCTCCCTCCCTTCCTCTCCCCTCTCCTCCCTCCATCTCCTCTCCTCCCTCCCTTCCTCTCCCCTCTCCTCCCTCCCTCTCCCCCCTCCCTCTCCCCCCTCCTCCCTCTCCCCCTCTTTCTCCCCTCTCCTCCCTTTCTCTCCTCCCTCCCTTTCTCTCCCCTCTCCTCCCTCCCTCTCCCCCTCTTTCTCCCCTCTCCTCCCTCCCTTCCTCTCCCCTCTCCTCCACTTCCTCCCTCTCACCTCTCCCTCCTCCTCCACTCCCTCCCTTCCTCTCCACTCCCTCCCTTCCTCTCCCCTCTCCTCCCTTCCTCTCCTCCCTCCTCCACTTCCTCCCTCTCACCTCTCCCTCCTCCTCCACTCCCTCCCTTCCTCTCCACTCCTTCCCTTCCTCTCCTCCCTCCCTTCCTCTCCTCCTTCCCTCTCCCCTCTCTCCCTTCCTCTCCTCGCTCCCTCTCCCCTCTCCTCGCTCCCTCTCCCCTCTCCTCGCTCCCTTCCTCTCCCCTCTCCTCCCTCCCTCTCCCCTCTCCTCGCTCCCTCTCCCCTCGCTCCCTTCCTCTCCCCTCTCCTCCACTTCCTCCCTCTCACCTCTGCCTTCTCTTCTCCTCCACTCCCTCCTTTCCTCTCCCCTCCACTTCCTCCCTCTCCCCTCTCCTCCACTTCCTCCCTCTCCCCTCTCCCTTCTCCTCTGCTTCACTCCCTCCTTTCCTCTCCTGCACTCCCTCCTCTCCCCTTCTCTCCTCTCCTCATGTGTGTCATACTCTGCTCTCTGCTCAGCAGCCAGTGGTGGAGCCTTTATAACCTTTACTCACCTCACTGTACTCACCGCACCCTTGTAGTACTTAGCCATTCAACCACCTAATACTGTGAACTCTGCTCTGCTGACACATACCTTTTACAGTACCACACACAATAACACAGCATACAGCAAATATCAATACATAAAACAATGCAACAGCTTAAAGAATAAGGGTGCAATCCAGCAGCACATCACATATTCTAAACATTAATATAGTCCCCATCTTTGGGGTATTGCAGTAAAGTGTAAGTGCTAAATACTGAAGACTGTGCTGTCCTCGGCACTAAAGTGGAACTGCAGAAATACAAATTGCATAGAAGCATATGTTCTGTACATTGAAAAGACATTTTAAGACCATGTAATATCAGAATAGTGCAAAAGTTTTCCTCCCACACTCTAAAGACATACTGATAGGGAATTTACATTGTGAGCCCCTTTGGGGACAGCGCTGCGGAATATGATGGCACTACATAAACAAAACATAACAAATAAAGTTCTTGCATCATAAATGTTCTTTACATTTTCTTCAACCATAGAAATGCAGTGGCTCATCAAGGCGGTGGTGGGGGAGGTAGGGCATTTACACCAGGCACAGCCGGCAGAGGGCACCGTGCAGCCGCCTAATGTGGCGACCCGAGCTGTCTCCCTTGCCGTGGCATTTTGCCGTTCCCTGGGTTGGGATTCTCCTGTTCTTCGAGCCAGTTGTCAAACTGACAGCTGGCTGAGAGACATAACCAACAAAAAGAACATATTGGAGAGAAAGTTTATATGTGGAGGGGAAGAACCCACTAAATGAGAATAGATACCTCAGTATACCTGTAAGTAATCTCCAAAATGATACAAAAGGGATTATGATCACAAAAATATATACTTAATTGAAAAAAATTCATTCATATAATACGCAATATTAGTCAAATATAAATGGGGAGGGGAGGGGACAGCTAAAGAGAGGAGCAGGGTAAGATGAAAAATCCTGGCTGAGCTGAGAGAACCTGTAACACGCCAGCTCCATCAAGTAATTGCACTCACGTCTTTCAGGCACAAGTACGATTGAAACCCTGACTGCCAGCACTTCCGGGGTCAGGGCGACATTAGCAGTGCGATCAGCTGACTGACATGCTACTGACATCACTCCTGGGCCACAGAGGAGGATGGTCGGCGATGAGGTAAGTGGTCCAATGGAGCCAAAGATAAAGAGGAGTATGGAGGATTTTTGGTGGACAGCATGGAGTAAAAAAGTGTGAGGGGACAGTATGGGGGGATAAAAATGTGAGGGGACAGTATGGGGTGGGAGAAAAATGTGAGGGGACGATATGGGGGGAGAAAAGTGTGAGGGGACAATATGGGGGTAGAAAAGTGTGAGTGGACAGTATGGGGGAGAAAAACGTGAGGACAGTTTAGGCGGTAAGTGTGAAAAGGCAGTATGGGGGAGAGAGGCCTAGTGTGGAAAGGGGGCAGCATGGTGGGGGACACTTAACCCTAGAACGCATACCTGGGGCCTAGTAGGCCCCCCCTGTTAATTGTTTTCTATTTTCTGCAAGATTACTTTAGTTAGAATTTTGAAACTCTAGGTATTCCTCAGGTATATAGTTGTTTGTCATTTTTGTTTGAGTTATTCCATGCCCCAGGTATGTGAAAAAGTAGATTTTTATGGTCTTGTGTTCTAGGGTTAAGAATAGGTACAGTGTGGTGGTTATTAGTAATAAGGGCATGCAGTGGCAGTTATAGTTTCTAAGGCCGGATAGTGTGGAGGCTATACTTTATAGGAGAGAGCAGTATGGAGGCCATGTACCATAAGAGATAGTGTGGGGCAATTATTTATTCAGGGGCACAGTGTAGGATAGATATTTTTATTCAGGAACATTATAGTCACACTGTTATATTGAAGGCCATCATGTGGGGATATGCTGCTGAAGACCAGAGAAGATGGAAGTCTGTAGAGATGAGCTTTGGATGTCCAAAGTCATCATCTAAAGATGTCTGGAAACAATGGAGAAGAAAAGGAGAACGACTCCAATCAGAGATGTCACCTATAAGTTACCTGGATGTAAAAGGTTTATTTGTGATACTGACTACATCTCATCAGTACTGTGGTTCCTGTGTGGTCCATAGTCTGATGATGACTGATAACAACAATTCCTAGTATCTCCTTACCATTGTTAAGGACAAATGTATTGTATATAGGGCATTAAAATTGATCGTCGTACTAAGCTTGGCAATGTATTCCTGTACTGACGGTGGTTCTGGTGATGTATTCATGTACAGATGAGGCAGTAGCAGACAGAGATAGAAGAGGGTCCCTGTGCAAGAACTATATGTGGGCCCTTTGCTGTCCAATAGCTCATCATTATACACAATTCCACCTGCTTTGGAGGTGGAAGTGGGCCCCAATGGCTCTTGCACAGGTTGCATCAATGATATATCCTAATTGCTGGCGACATCTACTCTAATCCTGGACCTCCTTCCACTAATATATATAACTCCTTTCCTGCTATACATAGAAACCCTGCTAACATAATCAACATTCAGTGCATGCCTTCTCCTATCTCTTTTAATTGTGCCCTCTGGAACTTACAGTCAGAGAGTAACAAACTTCCCTACATCCATTACTTTTTCATCTCTAATTCCCTTTCTCACTAAAACATGAATCCAGCAGCCAGACACTACCACCGCTGATGCTCTCTTATATGATAGGCTATAATTTTCACATACCCCCAGACCTGAGAGCAGACAAGGTGTAGATGTCTGCTACTTTTATTACAATGTGCTTTTCAGGTTATCCCCTCAGGTAACTTCACTTATTTTTCTTTCCTTTGACATCCACACTGTCAGACTCTTCAAATCCTTCTCTGTGTGAGTGGCGATTTTGTATCCAGGCAAAATCAACCAGTTCCTCAATCACTTTGCCACCTGGCTTTCACACTTTCTATCCTGTGACATTCTCACTCTCATCATGGGGGCCTTTAACATCCCCATTGATGACCCGCTCTCCCCACCCGCCACTCATCTTTTTTCTATAACTTCCTCCTTCAGTCTTTTCACATCTCACTAACTCTCCTACTCATGAAGATGGAAATATTCCGGACCTGGTCTTCTTTTGGCTCTGTTCAGTGAATGACTTTATCACGTCCCCTCTCCAGCTTTCTGAACATAACCTTCTTTCCTTCTCAAAAACTCTCTACACACCCAGTACACCCTCACATACCACACATACAGAAAACTATGTGGCATCAATACCCAGCAGCTTATGGACAATCTACAGACATCTTTACCTCTGATCTCGTCCCTCTCCTCTCCAGACTCGGCATTGTCACATTATAATAATACACTGCAGAGTGCTCTGAATGAAGCAGCTCCGGCTACAAGCTGAAAGACCCAACACAGACTACGGCAACCTTGGCGGCACCCTCTGCAAACACATTTTCTCCAGCGTTGCTCAAGGTGTGCCACGCATCAGTGGAGAGAAGCATGTTTGGCAGCAGACTTCATTTGCTATAAGTTCATGCACAAAACGTATAACTGTGCTCTCCATCTGGCCAAACAAGTCTACTTTACCACCCTCATCACATCAATAGCCATCAATCCAAAATGACTCTTTGAAACTTTCCACTTCCTCCTGTGCCCTAAAGTACAGGCCCCAGTCACCAACCTCAGCGCTGACTATCTGGCCACTTATTTCCTACAAAAAATCAACCACATCCGTCAGGACATTTTTGCATAATCCCCCCAGAACCTGGATCTCCTTCCCTCCCGCACCTCAAAAAAACGCTTAAATAACGCTTGGTAATACGTGCCCCATGGACCCAATGATAATCCGTGCTGTGCACATGCTGCGGAAATTTCCACTGCGGATTATTGTTGCGGAAAAATCGACAGCATGTCCATTATTTTTTTGGGGGAACGCGGCGTAATTGCCGCCATTGACTTGCATTGAATCACTTAATATCCGCATGACTACATGTGCACATGCGGATATTAAGTGATTCAATGCGCGGATGGTACCCGGGTCTGGAGAAGAGGAGACTCTCATCCAGACCCGGGTACCATAGTACCTTTTAAAAAAAAGAATTTAAAATAAAAAATATACATTATACTCACCTTCTGATGGCCGCCGGTCTCCTGTACGGTGCGTCCTGGCTCCCCGGCGGCTCGCGATGGTGTAAGAGGACCTTCCATGACGTCATTTAGTCATGTGACAGATCACACGACCGCTGAAGTCGGTGGTCGCGTGACCTGTCACATGACTAAATGACGTCATGGAAGGTCCTTTTACACCATCGCGAGCCGCCCGGGAGCCAGGACGCACCGTACAGGAGACCGGGGGCCATCAGAAGGTGAGTATAATGTTTTTTTTTTTATTCTTTACCATTATTATTCTTTTTCTACTGAAACTACCCTCACTAAAGTCTCTAATGATCTACTAACAGCTAAATCTAATGGTCATTGCTCCCTGCTGATTCTCCTGGATCTCTCTGCAGCATCTGACACTGTGAATCACCAGCTCCTCCTCACTATGCTCCTACCTATAGGCCTCAAGGACACCGCTCTCTCCTGGTTCTCTTCCTACCTCTCTGCCCGCTCCTTCACTGTATCATTTGCTGGCTCTTCTTCCTCTTAGGCTGTGTTCACACGATGCGTATTTCATGCGTTTCCGCGGCGTTTTTGCAGTTGCGTAAACGCCGCGGAAACGCATGAAAAACGCATGGTAGAAGGGCAGCAATGTTCCCCAATGGAAATCCGCATGTGCTGTGCCCATGATGCGGATTTTTCCGCAGCGTTAACGCTGCGGTCAAAAATCCGCAGCATGTCAATTAATTTTGCGGAAACGCGGCGATTTCGCCGCCATTGACTTGCATTAGAACGCGCCAATTCCGCAAGACAGCATTTGTACTTGCGTAATTGGTGCGTTCTAATGTGCGGATGGTACCCGGGTGTGGAGGAGAGGAGAGTCTCATCCACACCCAGGTACCATTAAAAAAGCTGTAAAAACAAGAAAAAAATAAAAAATAAATGTATTCTTACCATCTGTCGGCCCGCGCAGCGCTCCCGCTTGGTTCCCGGCACTTGCAGTGAGTTGTAGGACCTGCGGTGACGTCAGAGTCATGTGACGGGTCACGTGACGCTGACGTCGGCAGGTCTTTCAATTCAAAGTTGCCGGCGAGGGAGAACAGATTGAGCAGGACAGCGCGGGCCATCGGAGGTAAGTATATACACTCTCTCGGGTCACACTATATAAATCCATGCTGTTTGCATGGATTTATATAGTGTGACCTAGTTATCAAGCACTTTCCAGGTGATGCTAACATCGCCTGGAAAGCGCTTGTCAATCTGCATGCGGAAACGCATGTGAATCTGCATGTGGATCCGCATGTATTCTGCAGGAAAAACGCATGCACAATCTGCATGCGTTTTTTCTGCCAGGGAGATGCAGAAATGATGCAGAAATTTTCTGCTTCATTTCTGCATCGTGTGCACATACCCTTACTGTTTGGTGTTCCAGGGCCTTATACATTGCAGGAGACACTGGGGCATATACAGTGCCTTGTGAAAGTATTTGGCCCCCTTGAACTTTTCTACCTTTTGCCACATTTCGGGCTTCACACATAAAGATATAAAATTCTAATTTTTGGAGGAAGAATAAACAACAAGTGGGACACAATCGTGAAGTGGAACGAAATTTATTGGATATTTTAAACTTTTTTGAAAAATTAAAAACTGAAAAGTGGGGCGTGTAACATTATTCAGCCCCCTTGAGTTAATACTTTGTAGCGACACCTTTTGCTGCCATTACAGCTGCAAGTCGCTTGGGGTATGTCTCTATCAGTTTTGCACATCGAGAGGCTGAAATTCTTGCAAAACAGCTCGAGCTCATTGAGGTTGGATGGAGGGCGTTTGTGAACAGCAGTTTTCAGCTCTTTCCACAGATTCTCGACTGGATTCAGGTCTGGACTTTGACTTGGCCATTCTAACACCTGGATACGTTTATTTTTTAACCATTCCATTGTAGATTTTGCTTTATGTTTGAGATCATTGTCTTGTTGGAAGATAAATCACCGTCCCAGTCTCAGGTCTTTTGCAGACTCCAACAGGTTTTCTTCCAGAATGGTCCTGTATTTGGCTCCGTCCATCTTCCCATCAATTTTAACCATTTTTCCTGTCCCTGCTGAAGAAAAACAGGTCCAAACCATGATGCTGCCACCACCATGTTTGACAGTCGGGATGGTGTTTTGAGGGTGATGAGCTGTGTTGCTTTTACGCCAAACATATCGTTTTGCATTGTGGCCAAAAAGTTCAATTTTGGTTTCATCTGACCAGAGCATCTTATTTCACATGTTTGGTGTGTCTCCCAGGTGGCTTGTGGCAAACTTCAAACGAGACTTTTTATGGATATCTTTGAGAAATGGCTTTCTTCTTGCCACTCTTCCATAAAGGCCAGATTTGTGCAGTGTACGACTGATTGTTGTCCTATGAACAGACTCTGCCACCTCAGCTGTAGATCTCTGCAGTTCATCCAGAGTGATCATGGGCCTTTTGGCTGCATCTCTGATCAGTCTTCTCCTTGTTTGAGATGAAAGTTTAGAGGGACGTCCGGGTCTTTGTAGATTTGCAGTGGTCTGATACTCCTTCTGTGACACCCCAGGGGTCTGGTTGCCACAGTGATAGAGATATTACGTCTGAGAGCAGGTGGGAGGTCTCTTGGTCAGGGATCCTATGCATGCCACACCTCCTGCCCAGTCCTGGGAGGGGAAGAACTTCCCCTATATAAACCTAGGGCTGAGGCAGGGTTAGTGAGTAGAGAAGAAGTAGAGACAGAGAAAAGAAGCAAATATAGGAACAGAACATCAGGAGCTCTGTGGGAGCAGTGTTACAAGGAGTCAGGGGCTGGCAGCTGCAGAGCTCACCCTGACTGAGAAGATTTCTTACCGGACCCGGAGTCCGAGGCTGTGGGGACTAACTCCTACCCAGCAGCAGAATCCGTCAGGCAGGGGATTCCAGGTCCTCTGGCCAAGAAACCCGAAGGCACGGTCACACGCATGGGACCAGCACCGCCGTCGTGGAGCGGAAGCTACTAGAAGGCCCCGAGTCACCGGCCATACGGGTGAGCACCACACGGTACACTCAGGGACGTGGGCTACTTATACCCGCCTCTAGCAAGGTAGCCAGAAGAGTACAGTTAGTTTGGGAGGCCTACAACTCCGCCTGGCCAGGGGAGATCCCATCTGCTCAAGGACTGACCAGGCCCCAATCGCTAGCCAGTACTCCGGGAGGGTCTATCTTTGTCACCAGTAAAGACCCTGAACTACACCGTACCGTCTCCGAGTGGTTCCTGCTACCCCCATCATCCACGTCGGCTGCCCTGAGGCCATACCCCTCCCGTTGGGGGTTATACTATCACGCTGCACAATCCTACCACCGGCCTCAGCGGTCTGCCCTGCAGCAGCAGCTCCTTAGCTGTACTCAACGGGTGGCGTAGTCGTCCAACATCTACCGCTGATACATCGCCGCTCAGTTTGACTCCCTGGGCACGGACCGGGTCACCGCCACGAGACTACAACCCTCAACAGATCCGGCTCCGGGTAAGCTCCCGCGTGCGCAACGCAGCGCGACACAGGCCCAGGGGCGCGTCAACTTTTGGCGTAGTCGGCAGGATCTCGTGCCCGCAACCACCGGGTACTGCGTGCCTGAAAAAGACTGTTCAAACTTACCAGTGGTGAAGATTCCCGCCATCCGTGGAGGTTTCCAGCCATCCGGCGCCATCTTCTACCTTCTTCCCGCCATCCGCGAAGTTTTCCCGCCATCCGGCGCCATCTTCTGCCTTCTTCCCGCCATCCGTGGAGTTTTCCCACCGTTGGACGCCATCTTGAAGACGCCGCGCGGGAAGAAGAGGGGCGTGGACTCCGAAAGCGCGCGAGAACGGAAGCCCCGCCTCACGTCCGGACGTTGCGTAAGGTCCTGGAAGGAGCCCAGCAGACGCCGACGTCACAGGAGCGCGACGGAAGGTCCTCAACCCTGACGATCCACTGCGGAGCCACGGCCTACGGAAGAGGATCATCGCAAGGTAGGCCACGGTCCACTAGGGGGGAGGAAGATGTCGGATACGGAGGAGAGCTTCACTGCCTCAACCCCCGCCAGCGCCACCGCTGCTGCAGTCATGCCTTTCACCATGCCCTATATCCCGGGAGCGGCCTGGCTACCCCAGTACTCAGGGGAGTCACATACCCTGCATGACTTTAGAGAAAAGCTGGATAGCCTCTTCCAGGTGTACCCCCTCACAGAAGAGCAAAAAGTGAGCATCCTGGTGGCCCAATTAACCGGGGCAGCCCAAAGGGAGGTAAAGTCCTGGCCACCTGGGGGGAGGACTGTTGCAGGGATACTAACCCGGCTGAGGGACACCTTTGATACCCGCACCTCAGCCGAGATCAAGCTTAGATTCTACGGGTGCAAGCAGCGAGCATACGAGAGTATAAGGGACTATGCCCTGAACCTACAAGAGGCCCTGAGAGCCATTAAGCAGACCGACCCTGACGGCGTGGGAGACGAGGACAGGCTGTTGACTGAACAATTTATAGAGGGTTTATATTGCAATGCCCACCGAACCCAGTTGCGGGCAATGGCCTTACAGGACCCTCATCTGGGATTTGCACAGTTCAAGGACAGAGCCATCCGGGTGCTCCGAGAACCGGCACCAGGTGGCGTTGTGACCCACAGACGCCCCACTACCACTTACCACCAGGAGGCGGCGCCCTTGTCGGCAGGGCCTGTGGGAGCTGATGCGCAGGCTTTGAACAATGACCCAGCTCCAGACCTGCACCATCAGGTCCAAGAGCTAGCTAAAAGCGTTGCCGCGCTAACCCGAACTGTGCAGTCTTTACAGGTTTCCACTCCAGGGAAGATCCAGCTGGCATCCGGACCGGAGGACATCCCGTGGCGTCGACCAAGGAGGACCCCACCGGCCAGAGGAAGACCCAGCGACCGATACAACGAGGACGGACAACCCATCTGCCGCCGCTGCAATCAACCCGGACATATGGCAAGGTACTGTCCTTTAAACTGGCACAACCTGGGGTAGAGGGCCAAACCCCAGGAAAAAGATCATCAGGCCCATCGAACTGGCGCGACAAATATGTGGGAGGACGTCCAGTCTTGCCTGTGGTACTGGATGGCATCCCTATGAGTGCCCTACTGGACACCGGGTCACAGGTTACCACTATCCCGTACGTGCTCTTCAAGCAGTACTGGAATGACTCGGATATCACCCGCTACCCTGACGACGATTTGAGTATCATCGCCAGCAATGGTCAGCCCGTGCCACAGATTGGATTTAAAGAGGTGACCATTAAAATCGGTAGAGTTGAACTGGCGGCACAGGGACTGATCATTGTAGACATTGACAAGCACGAGAGTCACCCAAAGATAACTCTAGGAACTAATGTAATTGAAAATTGTCTTGCAGAGGTGATTTTCCTTTTACAGCAGGTTGCCAAGAACGCCAGCTCCGGCCAGCAGCGAGTGCTCCAGAAAGAGATCCGGGCACTGATGCGATGGCAACAGATAGAACTCTCCGGTGGTGAGATTGGTAGCGTAAGAATGTGTGACCCTTTCCCTATTGCCATGCCCCCAAAAAGTGAAATGATGATTTGGTGCCGGGCAGCTATTGGTCTGAGAGGTAGAGATTACCAGGCAATGGTAGAACCAGTTTACTCAGACAGTAGGCCCACCATCTTGACAGCACGGGGGGTGGTTAATGTACGCCATGGGAGGGTGCCCGTTCGCATAATCAATATCGGGAAGAGGGAAGTGTACCTGCCCCGGTATGCCACGCTAGCCAAATTATATACCATTAACCAAAATGCTATACAATCTGTGGAACCCTTGCCTCCATCTCACCCGGAGGAAGGTAACGGCTCTAAGAAAACAATGGAGGACTGGTGTCAGCAACTACATTTGGGTACTGACTCCACTCCCTCACACCAGAAACAGGGAGTCTATCGGGTGGTTCAAGAGTACGAGAGAGTGTTTAGTAAACACCCGTTAGACTTTGGGCGAGTCAAGGGGGTAGAACACCACATCCCCACGGGAGACCATCCTCCCATAAAAGAGAGGTATCGACCCGTACCCCCTGCACACTACCAACACGCCAAGGGGATGCTTAGAGACATGAAGGAGGCTGGGGTGATCAGGGATAGCTGTAGCCCCTGGGCAGCTCCACTAGTCTTAGTCAAAAGAAAGACAACACCATGAGGATGTGTGTAGATTACCGGAAAATCAACCGTATCACACACAAGGATGCGTACCCCTTACCAAGGATAGAGGAGTCTTTGGCTGCTTTAAGATCTGCTAACTTCTTCTCTACCTTGGATCTCACTAGTGGGTACTGGCAGGTTCCTGTAGCAGAGGCGGACCGGGAGAAGACCGCATTCACCACCCCGATGGGACTTAGCGAGTTTACCTGCATGCCGTTCGGACTCTGTAACGCACCAGGAACCTTTCAACGATTAATGGAGTGCTGTCTGGGCCACAGAAACTTCGAGATGGTCCTGTTGTACCTGGACGATGTCATCGTATATTCCAAGACTTATGAGGACCACCTGAAACACCTGGCGGAAGTGTTCGAAGCTCTGGCAAACTACGGCTTAAAGGTAAAACCCTCCAAGTGTCACCTCCTAAAACCAAAGGTGCAGTACCTGGGACACGTGGTGAGCGCTGACGGAGTGGCTCCCGACCCTGATAAGATCACCGCAATTAAGGAATGGCCAAGTCCCTCCAGTGTAAAGGAAGTGCGGCAGTTCCTCGGGTTGGTAGGCTATTACCGCAGATTCATCCCCGGTTTCACCAAAAAGGCAGCTCCTATGCAGGACCTCCTGATAGGCCAGTCCCGGAAGGCCAAGAACCAGAAGCTGCCCTTCAAATGGGAGAAGTTAGAAGAAGAGTCCTTCCGCCAGCTGAAGATGGCCATCACGGGGGATGAAATCCTGGCGTACCCTGATTACAGCCAGCCCTTTATCCTCTACACCGACGCAAGTAACATCGGGCTAGGAGCCGTACTGTCCCAGATCCAGCAGGGGAAAGAACGAGTAATCGCTTACGCCAGTCGAAAACTGCGACCCACCGAAAGAAACCCTGAGAATTACAGCTCATTTAAGCTAGAGTTCCTGGCAGTGGTGTGGGCAGTCACTGAACGCTTTAAGCACTACCTCGCTTCTTCCCGGTTCGTCGTGTACACGGATAACAACCCGTTGACACACCTGGACACGGCAAGACTCGGTGCCCTAGAGCAGAGATGGATGGCCCGCCTGTCCAACTACAAGTTCACCATCAAATACCGGGCAGGATGCTCCAATACCAACGCGGACGCCCTGTCCAGGATGCCAAACCTACCGGACGTAGGAGAAGATCCAGAGGGACTGGAAGAAGTCGAACTCCCTGCGTTTCACCGTCATGGGACTATCCAGTATTCCCATCGGGTAAGGAGTAAGCAAGGCGCTACGCTTAACCCCTTACCTCACTACAACTGGGCGGAAACGCAAGACAGTGACCCTGCCGTCCGGCTGGTGAAGGAGATGCTGACTCGGCCAGAGGCTCGCCTTGACCCAGACGCTCCGGAGGAAGCCAAGCAACTGTGGGCAGAAAAGAGTAGACTGTTCCTTTACAAGGGGAAGTTGTGCCGCAGGATGGTTAACTCCCGGACGCATGAACTAATCTGGCAAGTAGTGGTGCCACGACGAGACGCAGCCATGGTGATGGAGGCATACCACGATGGAGCTGGGCATTTCGGATGGAAGAAGCTGGAGTTCCTGCTGCGCGGGCGGTTCTATTGGGTAGGCATGAGGGGAACCATCGAGAGGTGGTGGCCCGTGCAACCTAAGAAGGAAGGACCGTGCCAGCCAGAAGACTCCCCTGCAGTCCATCGTCACCCGGCAGCCGTTGGAACTGGTAGCCTTGGATCATGTAAAACTGACCCCAAGCAGAAGTGGCTACGTTTACGCACTAACCATCGTGGATCACTACTCCCGGTTCTTGGTTGTCGTCCCCGTCAAGGACTTAACAGCTCGAACAGCAGCTAGAGCCTTCCAGCAGCACTTCTGCCGTCCACACGGGTACCCGGACCAAGTGCTGACGGACCAGGGACCTGCCTTTGAAGCGGAGGTCTTCCAGGAATTCTGCAATCTGTATGGCTGCCGGAAGATAAGGACGACACCCTATCATCCGCAAACTAATGGACTTTGTGAGAAAATGAACCAGGTGGTAATGGATCTTCTGAAAACGTTGCCCCTGGAAGAACGCAGTCTGTGGCCTGAGAAGCTGCCCGATCTGGTGGACCTATACAACCACATCCCGGTAGGTTCCACCAACTGTACCCCGGCTTACCTGATGAGGGCAAGGCCTGGTAAGCTACCTGTTGACCTGGAGATGGGAGTCCTGACACCCGAGGACACTTCACCAGAAGCAGACTGGGACACAGAGAGGCAGCAGCAGTACCGGAAAGTACAGGAGAGCGTGGAGCGAAGTCTCTGTCAAGCTAGGGAAAGACAAGAGAAAACTTACAACCAGTATGCTCCCGCTGTTCCCCTGGTACCCGGAGAGCAGGTCTTGAAGAGGAAAAGGCGGCTCCACAAGTTGGACGACCAGTGGGAGAAGGACCCGTACATCGTACTGCCCTCAAGCCACGACAACCCAAAGGTCTGTACCATCAGTAAAGACGGAGGGGAGACCACAACCATTGTATCCCGGGATCACCTGAAGAAGTGTCCCGAACAGCTACGGAACCCTGAAGAGGAACAAGAAGACCCTCGACCCGTAGAGGAAAGGGAAGACATGGTTAGTACTGTGCTCGGAGACTTCCCTCGGTCTTGGACTCAAGTCAATGGCGCAGTTGTGGTACCCGTACTCACCTTCCTCCAACCAGCATCCCAAGCACCTACGGAGCAACAGGTAGAGCTGGAAGAACAGCCGGTCCAGGAGGCAGAAGACTCCACACAAGCAGAACAGGAGGATCAACCCTCTGCTTATAGTGAGCCTGCCGTACCCCTAGTGAGCCAAAGAGCCGGTAGACAGCTGCCCAGTTTACCCTTGACAGCTCCTACACCCTGTAGTTCAGGGCTAGACAGTCAGCTCCGTAGGTCCACTAGGTCCACTAGAGGCCAGTTACCCGCACGTTGGAGGATTTGAAATGTATAAATTGTTTTATTTGTGGTTACCTGTTTTTCTTGTTGCTTGTGTATAATTATGTGTTTCTAGTTATTTATAGGAGTCCTTGGTGGATTTACCGGGAATCCTTTGTACATGGTTGGAGCGTAACCTAGGAATGGACTAAAGACTGTTAAGGACTCGGGGCAGGACAGACCCCTACCTGGTTACGTCTCCCTGTTTTGGTGAAATGGACACCTTGCTTTTCTTCAAAACTGCACCCGGTTGCGGACACGCCGTAACCATCTTCATGTGTTTTTCTTATTGTATTATTATTGTTTATACCTTGTTATGTTTTTCTAAAAATATGTTTAGTCCCGGAGTACTAAATTTCACTAGGGGGGAATGTGACACCCCAGGGGTCTGGTTGCCACAGTGATAGAGATATTACGTCTGAGAGCAGGTGGGAGGTCTCTTGGTCAGGGATCCTATGCATGCCACACCTCCTGCCCAGTCCTGGGAGGGGAAGAACTTCCCCTATATAAACCTAGGGCTGAGGCAGGGTTAGTGAGTAGAGAAGAAGTAGAGACAGAGAAAAGAAGCAAATATAGGAACAGAACATCAGGAGCTCTGTGGGAGCAGTGTTACAAGGAGTCAGGGGCTGGCAGCTGCAGAGCTCGCCCTGACTGAGAAGATTTCTTACCGGACCCGGAGTCCGAGGCTGTGGGGACTAACTCCTACCCAGCAGCAGAATCCGTCAGGCAGGGGATTCCAGGTCCTCTGGCCAAGAAACCCGAAGGCACGGTCACACGCATGGGACCAGCACCGCCGTCGTGGAGCGGAAGCTACTAGAAGGCCCCGAGTCACCGGCCATACAGGTGAGCACCACACGGTACACTCAGGGACGTGGGCTACTTATACCCGCCTCTAGCAAGGTAGCCAGAAGAGTACAGTTAGTTTGGGAGGCCTACAACTCCGCCTGGCCAGGGGAGATCCCATCTGCTCAAGGACTGACCAGGCCCCAATCGCTAGCCAGTACTCCGGGAGGGTCTATCTTTGTCACCAGTAAAGACCCTGAACTACACCGTACCGTCTCCGAGTGGTTCCTGCTACCCCCATCATCCACGTCGGCTGCCCTGAGGCCATACCCCTCCCGTTGGGGGTTATACTATCACGCTGCACAATCCTACCACCGGCCTCAGCGGTCTGCCCTGCAGCAGCAGCTCCTTAGCTGTACTCAACGGGTGGCGTAGTCGTCCAACATCTACCGCTGATACATCGCCGCTCAGTTTGACTCCCTGGGCACGGACCGGGTCACCGCCACGAGACTACAACCCTCAACAGATCCGGCTCCGGGTAAGCTCCCGCGTGCGCAACGCAGCGCGACACAGGCCCAGGGGTGCGTCAACTTCCATTTCAATATGATCGCTTGCACAGTGCTCCTTGAGATGTTTAAAACTTGGGAAATCTTATTGTATCCAAATCCGGCTTTAAACTTCGCCACAACAGTATCTCGGACCTGCCTAGTGTGTTCCTTGGTCTTCATGATGCTCTCTGCACTTGAAACAGACCCCTGAGACTATCACACAGCAGGTGCATTTATACGGAGACTTGATTACACACAGGTGGATCCTATTTATCATTACCAGTCATTTAGGACAACATTGGATCATTCAGAGATCCGCACTGAACTTCTGCACTGAAAGTAAAGGGGCCGAATAATATTACACGCCCCACTTTTCAGTTTTTAATTTTTTTAAAAAGTTTAAAATATCCAATAAACTTCGTTCACTTCACGATTGTGTCCCACTTGTTGATTCTTCCCAAACAAATTAGAATTTTATATCTTTATGTTTGAAGCCAGAAATGTGACAAAAGGTAGAAAAGCTCAAGGGGCCAAATACTTTCACAAGGCACTGTACATAGCAGGAGGCGCTGGGACATATACACTGCAGGAAACACTGGGGCACATACATCGCAGGAGACGCTAAGACATACAGTACAGACCAAAAGTTTGGACACACCTTCTCATTTAAAGATTTTTCTGTATTTTCATGACTATGAAAATTGTACATTCACACTGAAGGCATCAAAACTATGAATTAACACATGTGGAATTATATACTTAACAAAAAAGTGTGAAACAACTGAAAATATGTCTTATATTCTAGGTTCTTCAAAGTAGCCACCTTTTGCTTTGATGACTGCTTTGCACACTCTTGGCATTCCCTTGATGAGCTTCAAGAGGTAGTCACCGGAAATGGTCTTCACTTCACAGGTGTGCCCTGTCAGGTTTAATAAGTGGGATTTCTTGCCTTATAAATGGGGTTGGGACCATCAGTTGTGTTGTGCAGAAGTCAGGTGGATACACAGCTGATAGTCCTACTGAATAGACTGTTAGAATTGGTATTATGGCAAGAAAAAAGCAGCTAAGTAAAGAAAAATGAGTGGCCATCATTACTTTAAGAAATGAAGGTCAGTCAGTGCGAAAAATTGGGCAAACTTTGAATGTGTCCCCAAGTGCAGTTGCAAAAACCATCAAGCGCTACAAAGAAACTGGCTCACATGAGGACCGCCCCAGGAAAGGAAGACCAAGAGTCACCTCTGCTTCTGAGGATAAGTTTATCCGAGTCACCAGCCTCAGAAATCGCATGTTAACAGCTGCTCAGATTAGAGACCAGGTCAATGCTACACAGAGTTCTAGCAGCAGACACATCTCTACAACAACTGTTAAGAGGAGACTTTGTGCAGCAGGCCTTCATGGTAAAATAGCTGCTAGGAAACCAATGCTAAGGACAGGCAACAAGCAGAAGAGACTTGTTTGGGCTAAAGAACACAAGGAATGGACATTAGACCAGTGGAAATCTGTGCTTTGGTCTGATGAGTCCAAATTTGAGATCTTTGGTTCCAACCACCGTGTCTTTGTGCGACGCAGAAAAGGTGAAGTGATGGACTCTACATGCCTGGTTCCCACCGTGAAGCATGGAGGAGGAGGTGTGATGGTGTGGGGGTGCTTTGCTGGTGACACTGTTGGGGATTTATTCAAAATTGAAGGCATACTGAACCAGCATGGCTACCACAGCATCTTGCAGCGGCATGCTATTCCATCCGGTTTGCATTTAGTTGGACCATCATTTATTTTTCAACAGGACAATGACCCCAAACACACCTCCAGGCTGTGTAAGGGCTATGTGACCAAGAAGGAGAGTGATGGGGTGCTACGCCAGATGACCTGGCCTCCACAGTCACCAGACCTGAACCCAATCGAGATGGTTTGGGGTGAGCTGGACCGCAGAGTGAAGGCAAAAGGGGCAACAAGTGCTAAGCATCTCTGGGAACTCCTTCAAGATTGTTGGAAGACCATTTCCGGTGACTACCTCTTGAAGCGCATCAAGAGAATGCCAAGAGTGCGCAAAGCAGTCATCAAAGCAAAAGGTGGCTACTTTGAAGAACCTAGAATATAAGACATATTTTCAGTTGTTTCACACTTTTTTGTTAAGTATATAATTCCACATGTGATAATTCATAGTTTTGATGCCTTCAGTGTGAATGTACAATTTTCAAAGTCATGAAAATACAGAAAAATCTTTAAATGAGAAGGTGTGTCCAAACTTTTGGTCTGTACTGTATACATATCAGAAAACGCTGGGTCATATACATCACAGGAGACGCTGGAGCATATACATGGCAGGAGATGCTCGGGCATATATACGTGGCAAAAGATGCAGGGGGATATTGATTGCAGGAGATGCTGGGGCTGCCACTGCAGTCTTCATTAGTGGAACTGGAGCACAGAACTCTTCCTCCAGACTCTGGGACCTTGATTTCCAAATGAAAATTGGAACTCTGGGACCTTGTGGAGTGTGTCAGTGACTGCCTTCTGGACATCTGTCAAGTCAGCAGTCTTCCCCATGATTGTGGAGCCTACTGAAACAGACTAAGGGACCTTTTTAAATGCTTAGGAAGCCTTTGCAGGTGTTTTTTGTTAATTATTCTAATTTACTGAGATAATGGCTTTTGTGTTTTCATTGGCTGTAAGCCATAATCATCAACATTAACAGAAATAAACACATGAAATAGATCACTCTGCGTGTAATGACTCTATATAATAGATCCCTCTGCGTGTAATGACTCCATATAATAGATCCCTCTGCGTGTAATGACTCTATATAATAGATCCCTCTGCGTGTAATGACTCTATATAATAGATCCCTCTGCGTGTAATGACTCTATATAATAGATCCCTCTGCGTGTAATGACTCTATATAATAGATCCCTCTGCGTGTAATGACTCTATATAATAGATCCCTCTGCGTGTAATGACTCCATATAATAGATCCCTCTGCGTGTAATGACTCCATATAATAGATCCCTCTGCGTGTAATGACTCTATATAATAGATCCCTCTGTGTGTAATGACTCTATATAATAGATCCCTCTGTGTGTAATGACTCTATATAATAGATCCCTCTGTGTGTAATGACTCTATATAATAGATCCCTCTGTGTGTAATGACTCTATATAATAGATCCCTCTGTGTGTAATGACTCTATATGAGTTTCACTGTTTGTATTGAAAAACTGAAATAAATTAACTTTTTGATGATATTCTAATTTAGTGAGATGCACCTGTATGTGATGTCGATTCTCAGTCATTCTTAACCCCTTAAGGACAAGGTGATTTTTTCATTTTTGCGTTTTCACTTTTTTTTCCTCCCCTTATTCCAAGAGCCATACCTCTTTTATTTTGCCGTCAATGTAGCTGTGTAAGGGCTTGTGTTTTGCGGGACGAGTTGTACATTTGAAAAACACCATCCAGTTTATCATATGATTTAATGGAAAGCAGGAAGAAAAATTCCATGTGTTGCAAAATAGCAAAAAAAAAAGTGCAATTCCACAATGTTTTTTTTTTTTCTTTTTATTTCCACTGTAAAAATGACCCGGCAATATGATTCTCCAGGTCAGTACGATTACACAGATACCAAACATGTATAGTTTTGGTATTTTTTTTGTTGTTGCTGAAGAAAAATTCATTAAAACCGAAATACTGGCGTTTTGATTTTTTTTTCTCATTACGCCGTTTACCAATTAAATTAATTTATTTTATATTTTGATCGGACATTTATGAACGCAGCGATACCAAATATGTTTTTTCACATTTTTCATTCTACGGCAAGTTCTCCAGATATGATAGTTACACTTCTCCATAGAACTTTATGAGCACCAACTATCTCATGGATGAGAAAGTCTGTATTCACTAATGACCCATTATACCTGTGAATTAAGAATTAGTGATCAGTCCAGGAAGAGAAAGAAGAAAATTTCTCTAATAAGATTTTTAAGTCACACGACCGTTTTTTTCCAGATCCGAGAAAAACGGTCCATTATTCTGATCAGAGTGGGATCAGTTTTTCTCAGACAAGGAGAAAAAAAAAAAAAAGGTTTCTCTATTTTCTCCACTCTGTCAATCCGTGAAAATCAGACTGCACTCAGATGTCATCCGAGTGCAGTCCAATGTTTTCCACGGACCCATAGACTTGCACTGCCGATTTTGATCCAACACTCGGACATGTGAACGATTTTTTCTGTGGAAACAAATCTAACTTGGGCACTGTCCCATAGAATATCATGGGTACAAGTGAAAATCGGTTGTGTGCACGAGTCCTTAACCACTTCGCGCCAGAGCCTGTTTTTGCCTTCGTGACCGGGCCAATTTTTTCAATTCTGACCACTGTCACTTTATGAGGTAATTACTCTGGAACGCTTCAACGGATCCCCCTGATTCTGAGATTGTTTTTTTGTGACATATTGTACTTCATGATAGTGGTAAAATTTCTTTGATATCACTTGCGTTTGATTGTGAAAAAATCGGAAATTTGGCGAAAATTTTGAAAATTTTGCAATTTTCAAACTTTGAATTTTCATGCCCTTTAATCAGAGAGATATATCACACAAAATAGTTAATAAATAACATTTCACACATGTCTACTTCACATCAGCACAATTTTGGAACCAAAATTTTTTTTTGTTAGGGAGCTATAAGGGTTAAAAGTTGACCAGCGATTTCTCATTTTTACAACAAAATTTACAAAAACATTTTTTTTAGGGACCACATCTTATTTGAAGTGACTTTGAGGGGCCTTTATGACAGAAAATACCCAAAAGTGACACCATTCTAAAAACTGCACCCCTCAAGGTGCTCAAAACCACATTCAAGAAGTTTATTAACCCTTCAGGTGCTTCACAGGAATTTTTGGAATGTGGAAGAAAACAATGAACATTTAACTTTTTTTCACAAAACTGCTACTTTAACCTCAAATTTTTAATTTTCACAAGGGCAGCCAGAAAAAATGGACCCCAAAATGTGTTGTGCAATTTCTCCTGAGCACGCTGATACCCCATATGTGGTGCAAAGCCACTGTTTGGGCGCACGGCAGGGCTTGGAAGGTAAGGAGCGCCATTTGACTTTTGGAATGGAAATTTGACTGGAATGGATAGCGGACGCCATGTTGCATTTGGAGAGCCCCTGAGGTGCCTAAACAGAGGAAACCCACAACAAGTGACCGAATTTTACAATCTACTCCTCTGTATAAATTAATCTAGTGGTGGGAAAATAAGTAGATAGGTAAATGGTCACTAAACCCATAGATGAATTCCCACAGAGGTGTCATTTCTATAATGGGGTCACTTCAGGGGGGATTATGCTGTTCTGGCACTTTTCAGAGTACCAGAGCTAAAGAATCCCCCCTGAAGTGACCCCATTTTGGAAATGAAACCCCTCTGGGAATTCATCTATGGGTTTAGTGACCATTTTAACTCAATGGATGATTTCCAGAAACAAGCACGCAATGGAAGGTTTAGATTCTGGAGAACCCCCCCTGGAAATTAAGTGAGCTCTACTCGAATGTGTCATTCACTAAATGAACCAAATGTTTGAATGACAAATTGGGATACATTTTTACAGTTTAAAAACGTGGTTCTGTGTGGAAGATTTTAAAGCAGTCAGTGACGCATAAGGCTGGCAATGATGGGCATTGTGGGCAATAGTAGCGGGTATCACGCCTCATTCCTCTCTTAGTACATACACGACATCTTTTCTGGGGGTTCCTTCTTGTTTCCGTTGCTGGAATAAGTGCAATAAAATGTCGCTCAGTGAGTCTTTTCACATCCTCAGATTCTAATGGATGAGCGGGGCTAACACTTTGAAAGACAAGATTTTCAATTACCTTTTCTTGATAATCAAGAAAAGGATCTGAATTTCCTGCTTTTTTGTACAACACAAAAGAATTGTATGTGGCCACCTGAAACAAATAGATAACCAACTTTTTATACCAGGTATAGGACTTTCTTGATACCTGGTATGGCTGTAGAACCTGGTCTGCAAGGTCCACACCCCCCATGTGTTTGTTGTAGTCAATGACTGACACAGGTTTTTGCTTCGTAGTGGTGGATCCTAGTTCTACAGTGGCCCTTGTGACATCTGTGTGGATCGAGCTGAGGACAAAAATATCCCTCTTATCCCTATATTTCAGGGCAAGCAGCTCTCCGTTGCGTACAGCCCCTGACTGCCCCTTTTGAAACTTTTGGTTGAGCAATGGTTGTGGAAACCCCTGACGGTTTTTACGGATGGTCCCACAAGCCCCGATGTTGTGTTCAACCAGACTTTTAAATAGGGGTATGCTGGTGTAATAATTGTCTACATATAGATTGTAGCCTTTTTGAAAAAATGGACTTATCAGCTCCCAAACAATTTTTGCAGATGTCCCCAGATAAGTAGGGCATCCTGGTGGGTTTAGTTGGCTATCTTTCCCCTCATATATGCGAAAAGCGGATGTGTATCCGGTTGAACTTTTGCACATTTTATAGAGCTTTATTCCAAACCTTGCCCTTTTAGATGGGATAAATTGCTTGAGGTGCAGTCTTCCTTTGAATTTTACAAGGGACTTGTCTATAGAAATATTTTGTGTTGGGGTGTAGAGGCTTAAGAATTTTTCTGACAAATTTTCAATGATGGGTCTAATTTTATATAACCTGTCATGTTCTGGGGCATTTCTGGGCAGGCATTGACTATTGTCGTTAAAATGCCAAAACCGCATGAGCATTTCATAACGGGTCCTAGGCAGAATGACTGAAAACATAGCGGTGGCTTGGACAGGGTGGTTGGACCAGTAGGATCGAATGCTCGGTTTTTTAACAAGCCCCATGGCAAATGTAAGTCCTAAAAATTTTTTTATTTCCGGGACATTAGTTGGTGTCCATAAATTTGCCCTAGCATAGTAAGATCGGGGATTCTGGCTTATGAATTGGGACGCGTATAAATTTGTTTGCACGACAATATGCTCTAGCAAGCTGTCTGTAAAAAACAAATTAAAAAAATGAATTGGTCCAAAATCTTCCACCTCCACATTTATACCAGGAATGGCGTTGAAATCAGGGCTGAATGGAGCAGCCGAATCTGAAGCCTCCCATCTGGGAAATGCTAGATCATGTGGCAAAGCCCCTTGTACACTGGGGTGCGCCAATTCACTAGTAGCAGGGACAGCGCTTGTACTGGGCAGTGTTCCCTGATTTGGAGACGTTTCTCCAGTAGCGCTATTTGCCCCTATTGCTGTACTGGTCCTTGGGCTTGAGGATGGAACAGAATCACTGCTCATTTCTGAGCTCTCAGTGTCGCCGCTACTAAAGCCCTCAAAATCCATATCTCCATCTGAGATTGCGCTGTCATCAGTGTCAGAACACAGCAGGGCATACACCTCCTCTGCGGTATAAGTCTGACGGGCCATTTTATTTTTATATTTTTTGACTGGACTGAACGGACCGGACTGAACGGACGGGACCGGACTGGACTGACCGGACTGATCTGACAGGACTGACTGACTGATGTGACAGGACTGACTGACTGATCTGACAGGACTTACTGACAGATCTGACAGGACTGACTGACTGACAGATCTGACAGGACTGACAGATCTGACAGGACTGACTGACTGACAGATCTGACAGGACTGACTGACTGACAGATCTGACTGACTGACAGATCTGACAGGACTGACTGACAGATCTGACAGGACTGACAGGACTGACTGACAGATCTGACAGGACTGACTGACAGATCTGACAGGACTGACTGACTGACAGGACTGACAGATCTGACTGACAGATCTGACTGGACTGACAGATCTGACTGGACTGACTGATAGATCTGACAGGACTGACTGACTGACAGATCTGACAGGACTGACAGATCTGACTGACAGATCTGACTGGACTGACAGATCTGACTGGACTGATCTGACAGGACTGACTGATCTGACAGACTCACTAACCCTAACTCTTACTTTCTTTTTTATTTTTTTTTTGTTTTTACTTTCACAGTGGCAAGGCTGACAGCTCTTGTCACACTGTTTCTCCTCTGCTCTCTCACTGAGATCGGAGGAGAAACTGCATTTATCAGGCAGATCGCCCGGGAAAGTTTGTTGCTAAAACAAACTTCCCTGGTGATCTCTCTGATTGGCTGGTGTGACGCTGACATCATCGAGACCTGAGCCAATCAGGTCTCGATGATGTCAGAGGTCACAGCACCGGGATCCCCGCCGCTGACAGGTATGTGGGGGGTCCCGATCGCCGACCACCGGCTGTCCCTATCTTTTAAATGCCGCGATCGCTATGGATCGCGGCATCTAGAAGATAGGAACAGGTTAACATCATGGGGACCTGATCCAATCAGGTCCCCATGATGCCACATGTCAGAGCTATCGCTCTGAACCGGTACCGCAGCGCTAGCAGGACCCTGGGGGTCCTGAGCGCTGCGGGACCACCCACCGTTTTTAAACGTCGGCGCTGCACAGAGCCCAGGCAGCGCCGACGTTTATGTACAGTGGGCGGTCCTGAACCGGTTAAAGGGATAACCAGGAGCGTAAGTAACAAGAGCACAGAGAAACCAATAAACTTCTCCGAAAACATTCACTGCCTGGTTCATTATTGCATTTGCTTTTGTTGTTTTCATTTGTTTTGCGCTTTTTTTTTTTTTCTGTTTTCACCAAATTCATCTCTCCATTTGTGCCTTTTTTTGAAGTCTATTTTATGTGTTTTCACCTATTTATGGTTTCCAGATATTTTCGCCTGATTCATTATTTGCAAAATTTGTCGCAATTGTACTCCACCCTCACCCGTCCTCCCCACCGGATGGGTTTTATGTACACTACTGTCAAATTTTTGCAAGATTTTGCAAACCGTTCAAGATTTGGCTTCAAAAGTTGCAAAAAATGGTTAAACATTAAAAAAAAAAAAAGACTACTTTTCACTTAGTGCAAAAATCATCAACGTGCACGTCATTTTGATGAATTCAATGAAAAAAAAAAAAAATCAGGGAATACCACAAGCTAAAAATAATTAAAGCGACATAAAAAAAACCCTCTAGGCCCTTACTGCCCACTTTTTAGCAGTTCCTTGATAGGGCAAATATCAGGAAAGAATGCAAATTGTCTTTTCAGAGAGGAAAATTATTTGAACACTAGGGCCACCTAGTGGTTGTAATAATCCTAACAGTCAATATCGACCCATTAACGAGCTTTGCCATGACTTAGGATAAGATGCCAATTTCCATTGGCAGACATGTGTTTCGGGGTATTTGCCCCTCATCAGTGCAAGGCAAGATATATGATATAGCTAAGTAAAAAGCCTGACAGGTGGTCTAAGGGGGGAAAGGAAGCATGAAACTACTGGTGTTGTCATCTTAGCCAGGGGTCGGAAGGAAATGTCAGTACTCCGATGAAGAATTCATAGGAGATTGCTAATTTTTTTTTACAATTAATTGTGATTTATTTTTTTTCCGACTGCAATAATGAAGTGGTGCGGTGTAATGTACAAGCAACTCAAGAGAATCTGTCACAAAGGTTTTCCTCCACATCTGAGAGCAGCATGATGTAGGGGCAGAGACCCTGATTCCAGAGATGTGTCACTTACAAGGCTGCTTGCTGAAGTTTGGATAAAATCACAGTTTTCTCGGCTGCAGATTTAGAAGTTCTCTGAATGCTGAGCCCTGTATAACCTGCCCAACACCACTGATTGTCAGCTTTGTGTGTACACTGTGCATAGGCAGAAAGCTGCCCAATCAGTGATGAGAGGGGAAGCATCAATATGGTGATATTACGTGTGTCCAGTAGAGGCCGCTCCTGGCAAGATAGTACTCAAAGTTTATGCTGCTCTTGAAGTGGCGCCACCTGGTGGCCAGCTTTGAGGCTGGATAAATATATAATGACCAAAATGATCAAGAAGTTGTTAATATTTATTTAATTTATACAAAAGAAAGGAGGCTTACTGCAAAACTATTTGGTCACAGTTTACACGCGGAACATATAAAAGTAGAATCAGCAACTGAAGGTATTTCTGGAACTTTATCATTGATAGTTTTGAAAAAAAAACACATTTTTTTGCTTAAATACATATAATTGGAGCTAAAAATCATTTTTGCAATTGGGTGCTGGTAAAAATGTTGTACTGTTTGCCTTCTATAACCTGTGCTACATACTGTCTATTGCTGGCTGCAGAATGAGTTAACTGGGAACCTGTCATTGAGCTCTTTCTTATGGTCTGACAGGAGAGATTGTGACACATTATGTCTCTTTCTGAGCTGATTTATGACCACAGACCACATTAGTGATGAATGTGCCGGGAAACAAAGGAGCCTGTAAAAGCCAAACAGCGCAACATTTTTAATGAAACCCAATAGCAAAAATGATTTTTAGCCCAAAATACATGAATTCAGGTAAAAAAAACAAAACAAAGGTGGACAAGCCCTATAACATTGGATATTAGTATTTGATTGGTAAGGGTCCGTCCCCTGAATCCCATCTGAATCTAGAAGCAATGGCGCTCCAGTGAGCCCCCGACCTCTTCATTGTTTCCGGGGTCTCATAGATTTGGGATTGGTACCGCAGCTCAGGACCATGAACTTCAATGGGACTGATCTGCAGTGAGGATAATAATAGTAAAGTGCCAGGAAACCCTTTAAAATGGTTCTTCGGGACTATTCTATTGATAGCTTTTCCTCTACAGCCTCATCAGTTAGGGGTCCAATGATTTACATAGCGGCTCGTCCATCCTCCAACGATCAAACATTAATGGCCGATCATAAGGATGGGCCATCGGAGTTATGGTGTCCCTATGAAGGGGGTTTCTTTTTTCCAAACTGGCCAGAGGGAAGGTATGGTTGGAAAAGAAAGACGAGTTACTTAAGTCTCTGAATCCCTGCCGCTCCAGTTCTGCTGCTCCAGTGGTCTCCTCTGGGACCAGAAGTGATGACATCCCGTCCATACCCTCAATTGACCACTGATTGACCGCAGGGGCAGGTGACTGCTGAGAGGGTCTTGAAGACATCCCACCCATCATGCCACTTACCCTGCAGCCGATCAGTGGTCTCGTGACTTCATGGACACAGTGGTCTCGTGACTTCATGGACACAGTGGTCTCGTGACTTCATGGACACAGTGGTCTCGTGACTTCATGGACACAGTGGTCTCGTGACTTCATGGACACAGTGGTCTCGTGACTTCATGGACACAGTGGTCTCGTGACTTCATGGACACAGTGGTCTCGTGACTTCATGGACACAGTGGTCTCGTGACTTCATGGACACAGTGGTCTCGTGACTTCATGGACACAGTGGTCTCGTGACTTCATGGACACAGTGGTCTCTTGACTTCATGGACACAGTGGTCTCGTGACTTCATGGACACAGTGGTCTCGTGACTTCATGGACACAGTGGTCTCGTGACTTCATGGACACAGTGGTCTCGTGACTTCATGGACACAGTGGTCTCGTGACTTCATGGACACAGTGGTCTCGTGACTTCATGGACAGGAAATCATCACTTCCAGATCCAGCAGAGACCATTGGATCCTTTTCCAACCATCCTTCCCCTTTGGCCACTTTGGAAAAATGAAGCCCCAAAACCCCAGGAGTTCTACTTTATAGTGTCCCTCAAAGACCCTTATATTGATCACTACAGGATGGAGGAAATGGCTCATCAAGCATAAACACATTCAAAAAGTCAAGTGACCCATAGGGCCAGGTATAGATGTGCGGACATTTTGGTTTTGATTTATTTTTTCCTAATAAAACAGAAAACAAAGCAGCAAGGAGGGATATGATGATTTATGACCAGGGGTGTAGCTACAGGAAGCAGAGGATCAGGTGGCACCTGGTCCCTGGTGCCCGAGAGGGCCCAAAAAAGTCCCTCTGTCCCATATGAAGAACCCTATAATACTAATACTCTATATTAGATGGTGGGTGGGGGCTTTTTGCAAATTTTGTATTGGAGCCCATATTACACGTCTGGTTATGACCAATGGAAAGCTGGACATGATTAACACTATTTGTCCTTAAAGGAGTTGTCGTATTTGGGACAAGATATACCTTAAAGACGTTGTCCATTAGCTGGACAACCCCTTTTTAAAGAAAGTAGTACCCTTTATAAAATAAAAAAACACTATACACTCACCTCCCCTACCGGCGCTGTTCCAGCGGTGTCGGCGCCGGTGCTCCGCCGGCTTCACATCACGTCACATGAGCCCTGCAGCCATTCATTGGCTGCACTCTTGCTAATTCTTTTTGTCCGTGCTTTATCCGATGTGTGAACCTTGGACAAACAGAAGAAGTGAGGTCGCAGCAGACACTAGTGTCGGATGATTGGCTGCAGTGCTCACGTGGCATAACAATGTGATGCGAGCCCAGGGAAACCCGGTGCCGACACCGCTGGAACAGCACAGGTAGGGTAGGTGAGTGTACAGTGTTTTTATTCAATAAGGGGGACTACTTTATTTAAAAAGGGTTGTTTAGTTAGTGGACAACCCCTTTAAATCTCCAAAATATGGGGATATCACTTTTTTGGAGACCTGTTTCAAGTCCGGTCACGTGCTTCTAGGAATGGAGTGGTGGCCTCGGTAATTTTCTGAATTCCAATTCAAAAGATTGGAAAGGTACGTCATGCACCGCTACCTCTCCATTGCCATGAAGGGGCCATACATTCTTTTAAATGACAATAACCCTTTAAATATTTTGCCTTCGACTACTACAAATCTGACGAGACTTTCCCCCGTTGGGTCAATGCAGATGGTCATTTGCATCAAATTGACTTTCCATAAAGAGGGTAGGAAAACATCGCTTTCAGCCACACCCTAATTTGCTTATTAAGGTCAGCTGGTGCAATAAATTACATGTCCCTGGCCGACCACCACTGCCGCTCATCAGTCTGGGGAAGCCCAAGCAGCTCGTCTTTGAGCAACTCTTCAGACTCGTTTGTTCCACTAAACATTTTTGAAACTATTTCCAAAGTCGATGCATCCTCCGGAGCTCTGGCTCTAACTTCCGATACATCGGTCCAGAAAATCATGCAAGGAATTCTGAACTAGCCAACGATGGTCCTAAGAAGCTCCTCAGCCTCGGAGGACATGTGCTCAGGATGGGTGATATATCTTTAATATGTCTTCAAGAAGGTGGTAGAAGATCCCACTGGTGGAGATAAGTAAGAGGAGACCTTCTACGGATGATCAGGATAAAGGGATGGAAATACCCGCCACTCGAAAACCATGTGTCTTCGAAACGAACATCATACTACTTTCATGGACATCAATGTGAGATCCATGAGGTTGACGCCGTCGAATGGTTGCCAACCAGCAGATCTTCAGCACCTACAAAATTGAACAGTGAGTTATAGTGGGAGTTGTAGTGTCCTCCCACAAGTGGCTCTCAATACCAATGGCCAAAGTCTTGGAGTTTCCACATTTTTGTCTCGTTTCACAAAAATCAGTCAAGACCCGTTTAACATCATAGGGTTTACAGTACAAATTATGTCCTGAGTAGTCCAAGAACCCTGAAGACCCCAATATACCCCGGGACAGGATTTCACAATCAGTGGATTTGCCACGTACACAGGCCACATGTCCAATTACGCTACTTGCCCATGAGGTTGGATTTAGGAGTGTAGACCTGCCAAGTCCAGCAAGAAGAGGGTCTCATCTATTACATTCCACCCTAAGGTGACGTGTAATCCCTTTGTCTGTATCCCGGAGGGTGTATGGAGTCCGGAGAAGATGGCGGATCACGGATCAGACACTGCGCCACTCATTTGGATAACAGAGTGATTACCCCACTTTGCGTGGCGTCAGTTTCTTGGATGGGGTAACACAGTGATTTTCCTTGCTCCTGTTGGGGCATTTTGTTCGTTCCGTTCAAGAGAGGGGATGCTGGCCCACCATTTGCGTTGCCAATCATCTCAATACCCACTGCAAAAAAAAACAAACAACCTGTTGTGAATTCAAAGGTAGATGACTATATAACCATAATCCTGCAATTGAGTGATCCAAAGAGCGGGTTTCTTAGTGCATGGACACCACTTCCGGGCCATTCAGGAGGGACCATGGATTAATATGATTTTCTTCCCACTGCCACCACTAGAGGGAGCTTAATGCACAGGGAGCTGCATAAATCCCTATGGAGTGAGAGCCCCCCTAGTGGCAGACACAAGCATTTCATCACATATGATTATGAAGGGAGACTTGGGATTGCAACTGTTTCAGAACATAGAACTAATAAAATGAAATAAACGTAAATTATATGGGCAGTTTCCTCACTATTAACCCCTTCAACAGCCCAAACCACCAGGTATATTAGGTGCAATTCCCTAGACCCCTTTAGGGGTATTAAAAAGGAACCTATAACACTCTAGTCATCCATACATAATGGATACTACTCTGGTGAGCGCAGCTATTGACTTACCTGCAGTCTCCGTCTGAGGGACCGATTCTGAGGATCTCTGTAAGTTAAGAAAAGAAAAAACTTTCAGCATATGGTGAACTTAAAGAGGTATTCCCGTCTCCAACATCCTATCCCAGTATGTGGTAGGTGTAATAATAATAATATCAGCAAATATCTCCAATTAGAAATGTAGTATAGTTCTTCTGATTTGCTATGTCTCTTTCCTCATGTGCAGGCATTGCAGAACCTTAGGTATCCATGGTCACTGATATAGTGACAGTCAGTTAGCTAGTTGCTAGTGGTTGTAACCATGGATACCTAAGGTTCTGCAATGTCTGTTCATGAGGAAAGAGACATAGTGAATCAGAAAAACTATACTACATTTCTAACTGGAGGTATTTGATAATATTATTACACTTATTACATATTGGGATAGGATCTTGGCCATGGGAATACAACTTTAAGTATAAAGTAAACTCGGAAATGTTCCTTCTTGGAATGAAATCCAAATAGATGTTTAGTTAGAGGGGATCTGCCATTAGGGACCCCCATCGATCAGCACAGTGAAGGACCGCGGCAGTCCATGATTATTGTACAGACATATCGGCATGACTCGAACCCCCGCTAATAAATCATTGCAGCATACGGCTGCACAGTCCAGTGTGTCCTATGTAGCAATGGAAGGATTGTACCATGAAGCCGCACAGAGCCCATATGATGTGCGATGTACACTACCGTTCAAAAGTTTGGGGTCATTTAGAAATGTCATTATTTTTGAAAGAAAAGCACTTTTTTTTTCAATGAAGCTAACATTAAATGAATCAGAAATACACTGTATACATTGTTAATGTGGTAAATGACTATTCTAGCTGCAAACGTCTTGTTTTTATTGCAATATATACATAGGTGTATAGAGGCCCATTTCCAACAACCACCACTCCAGTGTTTTAATGGTACATTGTGTTTGCTAACTGTGTAAGAAGCTAATGGATGTTTAGAAAACCCTAGAAAACCCTTGCACAAGTATGTTAGCCCAGCTGATAACGGTTTGGCTGATTTAAGAAGCTATAAAATTGACCTTCCTTTGAGCTAGTTGAGAATCTGGAGCATTACATTTGTTTGTTCTATGAAACTCTCAAAATGGCCAGAAAAAGAGAACTTTCATGTGAAACTCGACAGTCTATTCTTGTTCTTAGAAATGAAGGCTATTCCATGCGAGAAATTGCCAAGAAAGTGAAGATTTCCTACACCGGTGTGTACTACTCCCTTCAGAGGAGAGCACAAACAGGCTCTAACCAGAGTAGAAAGAGAAGTGAGAGGCCGCGCTGCACAACTGAGCAACAAGACAAGGACATTAGAGTCTCTAGTGTGAGAAATCGACTCCTCACAGCTCCTCAACTGGCAGCTTCATTAAATAGTACACGCAAAACGCCAGTGTCAACGTCTACAGTGAAGAGGCGACTCCGGGATGCTGGCCTTCAGGGCAAAGTGGCAAAGAAAAAGCCATATCTGAGACTGGCTAATAAAAGGAAAAGATTAATATGGGCAAAAGAACACAGACATTGGACAGAGGAAGATTGGAAAAAAGTTTTATGGACTGACGAATCAAAGTTTGAGGTGTTTGGATCACACAGAAGAACATTTGTCAGACGCAGAACAACTGAAAAGATGCTGGAAGAGTGCCTGACGCCATCTGTCAAGCATGGTGGAGGTAATGTGATGGTCCGGGGTTGCTTTGGTGCTGGTAAAGTGGGAGATTTGTACAAGGTAAATGGGATTTTGAATAAGGAAGGCTATCACTCCATTTTGCAACGCCATGCCATACCCTGTGGACAGCGCTTGATTGGAGCCAATTTCATCCTACAACAGGACAATGACCCAAAGCACACCTCCAAATTATGCATGAACTATTTAGGGAAGAAGCAGGCAGCTGGTATTCTATCTGTAATGGAGTGGCCAGCGAAGTCACCAGATCTCAACCCCATTGAGCTGTTGTGGGAGCAGCTTGACTGTATGGTACGGAAAAAGTGCCCATCAAGCCAATCCAACTTGTGGAGGGGCTTCAGGAAGCATGGGGGGAAATTTCTCAAGATTACCTCAGCAAATTAACAGCTAGAATGCCAAAGGTCTGCAATGCTGGAATTGCTGCAAAGGAGCATTCTGTGACGAAAGCAAAGTTTGAAGGAGAAAATTATTCTTTCAAATAAAAATCATTATTTCTAACATTGTCAATGAATGGTAGTGTATGTGGAAAAATTTGCCCCCTACCATGACTCCGAAAAACAGCGTCTGCGGATACAGATTTGTATGTAAGAGAAAAGAAAATACCTTTGTACGTACTACATGACCCCAAAGGCAGTTTATGGCAGCTCGGAGGCTGGTGCTGCACTGCAGTTCCATAGGTAACACATGAGACCCCCATCCTGAGCAATAACCTAATGAAAAACTCATCTCTGCTACATCCTTAGAAAGAAACCAACCACTGATAAGAAAAGTTTTAACCTAGAGATGCAACCTGAAGCTCCTCACAGAGGGGCATTTGGACCCCCTGAAGCACCAGGGCCCGGGTGTGAGTGATACCTCTGCACCCCCTATAGTCAGACCCCGCTATACTAGTAGCATTCTGTATTTAGTCCAGAAATCTTCATATCACCCAGACCCAATCATACATCATTAGTATCACCCAGGACAGAATCTCACCTTGCTCTTTATCATGCGACCTGAAAAACAGTAAAAAAGAGAAAATCCATGAAACATAAAAATAACAAAGCTGGAAAATTACATAACAACATTCTTAATCTGTGCAACTGTCCCATGAACCCAAGGGTGAAAAAAATTAGACAAAATTTAGAATAAGAGGTTATGGGGGTCTTTAGGGGTGTCGTTACGGAGCATCTGGGGGGGGGTGCGTAGCCGTCAGGTTTCTGTAGAAGCCAAAACTAGACTTACGAGCTGCGGCAGATGGGTTCTCCCTTCCCAGAATGGAGAATAAATGTTTTGTCATTGGGGGTCCAATTACTGAGAAGCCCACCAATCCAGAGAACAAAGGTCCTAAAGTCCCCGGTGTGACTAAAGTGTTACTGAGCATGTGCGACCATGGCTCCCATCAACTGTCCATGAAATGTGTACAGGAGTTCTAGTCTATAGTGGTCGCACATGCTCAGTAACGCTTTTATTCATACAGGGGACAATGACTTCCTATTATCTGGATTAGGGGGCCGGACCCCAATAATGAAACACTCATCATTTGTCCTGTGGGTAGGTGTTAAAGGGAACCAGCATTAGGAAACCATAGGAGGTGCAGGATGGGGCAAGGTATATCAGTATCAGTGCACTTGCAGTCCTCGGCTTCTCTTCTTTTCTCCCCATTTGATTGACAGTGGAGACAGAGGCTCTGCTGCATGATGCCAGCTCGGCTCTTCACTGTCAATCAAGAAACAAAATTCAACACTGAACAGAGAGATACAAAAAGGAGCCGAGTGCACTGCTGGGTGCATCATTATCAGTGCACTTGCAGTCCTCAGCTCCTCTTCGCTTCTCCTCGCTCGGTGCTACCTCCTGGTTCTTGATTGATAGTGGAGACAGAGACTCTGTTGCATGAAGTCAGCTCTGCTCTACTGTCAATGAAGAAGTAGAGGGCGTCACTGAAAAGGGAGAAAAAAGAGGAGCTGATAACTGCAAGTACATTTGTAGGGAATCAGTATCAGTGCACTTGCAGTATCCACTTAATGCCACTTAGTGCCGCTCTCTGCTTCCTGATTGATAGTGGAGAGCAGAGAAGACATTGGGCAGCAGAACGTCTATCTCCACTGTCAAAGAAGTGGAGGTTGACGCCAAATGGGGAGAAGCAAAGAGGAACAAATGACTGCAAGTGCACCGATACTGACACACCGCCCAATGCACTTGCATGTCTAATTTGCATATAAATAAAATATCAACATAAGCTCAGACCAAAGAGTGATATAAAACAACATACGCACCGAAGCGCTTCAACAGCGACGTTTTAATGCAAATCACAGCTATAATTATGGTCACAATGAAAAGCGCCACACCGAGGATGATCCAGATGGTCTTCGCATCTGCAAGGAAATAAAGTCATAGCCACGTTTAGTACTTGTGGTTCTAGTCTGGTCCTTTCCACAAAGCTCTTGTGTGCTTCATGTTGGATTATTTTTTTTTATATCGGTTTAGTAGTAATAAGTAACTATGGGGGCCATAGTATAACTTGGAATAGAGCTCCACATGGCCATGACTAGTAGTAAGTGACTGGGGGAAATGTTACAATTATTACGGTGAAACCCGGGCAGCACAGGACAAAGGAGGAAATCCTGAACTTGATAATATCAAGGCGTCTATGTAATGGAAGAAGGACTCACAGGCTTTCTCTATGTGTGGGTAGGGGAAGCAGGACTCACAGGCATTCACTATAACTGGGTAGGGGAAGCAGGACACAGGCATTCACTATAACTGGGTAGGGGAAGCTGGACACAGGCATTCACTATAACTGGGTAGGGGAAGCAGGACACAGGCATTCACTATAACTGGGTAGGGGAAGCTGGACACAGGCATTCACTATAACTGGGTAGGGGAAGCAGGACACAGGCATTCACTATAACTGGGCAGGGGAAGCTGGACACAGGCATTCACTATAACTGGGTAGGGGAAGCTGGACACAGGCATTCACTATAACTGGGCAGGAGAAGCTGGACACAGGCATTCACTATAACTGGGTAGGGGAAGCAGGACACAGGCATTCACTATAACTGGGCAGGGGAAGCTGGACACAGGCATTCACTATAACTGGGCAGGGGAAGCTGGACACAGGCATTCACTATAACTGGGCAGGGGAAGCTGGACACAGGCATTCACTATAACTGGGTAGGGGAAGCAGGACACAGGCATTCACTATAACTGGGCAGGAGAAGCAGGACACAGGCATTCACTATAACTGGGCAGGAGAAGCTGGACACAGGCATTCACTATAACTGGGCAGGGGAAGCTGGACACAGGCATTCACTATAACTGGGCAGGAGAAGCTGGACACAGGCATTCACTATAACTGGGTAGGGGAAGCAGGACTCACAGGCATTCACTATAACTGGGTAGGGGAAGCTGGACACAGGCATTCACTATAACTGGGCAGGGGAAGCTGGACACAGACATTCACTATAACTGGGCAGGAGAAGCAGGACACAGGCATTCACTATAACTGGGTAGGGGAAGCAGGACTCACAGGCATTCACTATAACTGGGTAGGGGAAGCTGGACACAGGCATTCACTATAACTGGGTAGGGGAAGCAGGACACAGGCATTCACTATAACTGGGTAGGGGAAGCAGGACACAGGCATTCACTATAACTGGGTAGGGGAAGCAGGACACAGGCATTCACTATAACTGGGTAGGGGAAGCAGGACACAGGCATTCACTATAACTGGGTAGGGGAAGCAGGACACAGGCATTCACTATAACTGGGCAGGGGAAGCAGGACACAGGCATTCACTATAACTGGGTAAGGGAAGCAGGACACAGGCATTCACTATAACTGGGTAGGGGAAGCAGGACACAGGCATTCACTATAACTGGGTAGGGGAAGCTGGACACAGGCATTCACTATAACTGGGTAGGGGTAGCTGGACACAGGCATTCACTATAACTGGGTAGGGGTAGCTGGACACAGGCATTCACTATAACTGGGCAGGGGAAGCTGGACACAGGCATTCACTATAACTGGGTAGGGGAAGCTGGACGCAGGCATTCACTATAACTGGGTAGGGGAAGCTGGACACAGGCATTCACTATAACTGGGCAGGGGAAGCTGGACGCAGGCATTCACTATAACTGGGTAGGGGAAGCTGGATGCAGGCATTCACTATAACTGGGTAGGGGAAGCAGGACGCAGGCATTCACTATAACTGGGCAGGGGAAGCTGGACGCAGGCATTCACTATAACTGGGTAGGGGAAGCTGGACACAGGCATTCACTATAACTGGGTAGGGGAAGCAGGACACAGGCATTCACTATAACTGGGTAGGGGAAGCTGGACACAGGCATTCACTATAACTGGGTAGGGGAAGCAGGACACAGGCATTCACTATAACTGGGCTGGGGAAGCAGGACACAGGCATTCACTATAACTGGGAAGGGGAAGCAGGACACAGGCATTCACTATAACTGGGCAGGGGAAGCTGGACACAGGCATTCACTATAACTGGGCAGGGGAAGCTGGACGCAGGCATTCACTATAACTGGGCAGGGGAAGCTGGACGCAGGCATTCACTATAACTGGGTATGGGAAGCTGGACGCAGGCATTCACTATAACTGGGTAGGGGAAGCTGGACGCAGGCATTCACTATAACTGGGTAGGGGAAGCTGGACGCAGGCATTCACTATAACTGGGTAGGGGAAGCTGGACCCAGGCATTCACTATAACTGGGCAGGGGAAGCTGGACACAGGCATTCACTATAACTGGGTAGGGGAAGCAGGACACAGGCATTCACTATAACTGGGCAGGGGAAGCTGGACGCAGGCATTCACTATAACTGGGCAGGGGAAGCTGGACACAGGCATTCACTATAACTGGGCAGGGGAAGCTGGACACAGGCATTCACTATAACTGGGTAGGGGAAGCTGGACACAGGCATTCACTATAACTGGGTAGGGGAAGCAGGACACAGGCATTCACTATAACTGGGTAGGGGAAGCAGGACACAGGCATTCACTATAACTGGGTAGGGGAAGCTGGACACAGGCATTCACTATAACTGGGTAGGGGAAGCTGGACGCAGGCATTCACTATAACTGGGTAGGGGAAGCTGGACGCAGGCATTCACTATAACTGGGTAGGGAAAGCTGGACACAGGCATTCACTATAACTGGGTAGGGGAAGCAGGACACAGGCATTCACTATAACTGGGTAGAGGAAGCAGGACACAGGCATTCACTATAACTGGGTAGGGGAAGCAGGACACAGGCATTCACTATAACTGGGTAGGGGAAGCTGGACACAGGCATTCACTATAACTGGGTAGGGGAAGCTGGACGCAGGCATTCACTATAACTGGGCAGGGGAAGCTGGACACAGGCATTCACTATAACTGGGCAGGGGAAGCTGGACACAGGCATTCACTATAACTGGGTAGGGGAAGCTGGACACAGGCATTCACTATAACTGGGTAGGGGAAGCTGGACACAGGCATTCACTATAACTGGGCAGGGGAAGCTGGACACAGGCATTCACTATAACTGGGCAGGGGAAGCTGGACACAGGCATTCACTATAACTGCGTAGGGAAAGCTGGACACAGGCATTCACTATAACTGGGTAGGGAAAGCTGGACACAGGCATTCACTATAACTGGGCAGGGGAAGCTGGACACAGGCATTCACTATAACTGGGCAGGGGAAGCTGGACACAGGCATTCACTATAACTGGGCAGGAGAAGCTGGACACAGGCATTCACTATAACTGGGCAGGGGAAGCTGGACACAGACATTCACTATAACTGGGCAGGGGAAGCTGGACACAGGCATTCACTATAACTGGGCAGGGGAAGCTGGACACAGGCATTCACTATAACTGGGCAGGGGAAGCTGGACACAGGCATTCACTATAACTGGGCAGGGGAAGCTGGACGCAGGCATTCACTATAACTGGGCAGGGGAAGCTGGACACAGGCATTCACTATAACTGGGCAGGGGAAGCTGGACACAGGCATTCACTATAACTGGGTAGGGGAAGCTGGACACAGGCATTCACTATAACTGGGCAGGGGAAGCTGGACACAGGCATTCACTATAACTGGGCAGGGGAAGCTGGACACAGGCATTCACTATAACTGGGCAGGGGAAGCTGGACACAGGCATTCACTATAACTGGGTAGGGGAAGCTGGACACAGGCATTCACTATAACTGGGCAGGGGAAGCTGGACACAGGCATTCACTATAACTGGGTAGGGGAAGCTGGACACAGGCATTCACTGTAACTGGGTAGGGGAAGCTGGACACAGGCATTCACTATAACTGGGCAGGAGAAGCTGGACACAGGCATTCACTGTAACTGGGCAGGGGAAGCAGGACACAGGCATTCACTATAACTGGGTAGGCGAAGCTGGACACAGGCATTCACTATAACTGGGCAGGGGAAGCTGGACACAGGCATTCACTATAACTAGGTAGGGAAAGCTGGACACAGGCATTCACTATAACTGGGCAGGGGAAGCTGGACACAGGCATTCACTATAACTGGGCAGGGGAAGCTGGACACAGGCATTCACTATAACTGGGTAGGGAAAGCTGGACACAGGCATTCACTATAACTGGGCAGGGGAAGCTGGACACAGGCATTCACTGTAACTGGGCAGGGGAAGCAGGACACAGGCATTCACTATAACTGGGTAGGCGAAGCTGGACACAGGCATTCACTATAACTGGGCAGGGGAAGCTGGACACAGGCATTCACTATAACTAGGTAGGGAAAGCTGGACACAGGCATTCACTATAACTGGGCAGGGGAAGCTGGACACAGGCATTCACTATAACTGGGCAGGGGAAGCTGGACACAGGCATTCACTATAACTGGGTAGGGAAAGCTGGACACAGGCATTCACTATAACTGGGCAGGAGAAGCTGGACACAGGCTTTCCTTTTGAGTGGGTTGGGAAAGCAGAAATCACAAGTTTTCTTTAGGCATGGGCAGAGGAAGCAGGACTCACAGGCTTTCTCTATATGTGAGTGAGGAGAAGTAGGACTCACAGGTTTTCACTATAAGTGGGCAGAGGAAGCAGGACTCACAGGCTTTTTTATGTGTGGGCAGGGGAAGCAGGACTCACAGGATTTCTCTATGAGTGGGGAGGGGAAACAGGACACAGGCTTTCTTCATGAGTGAGCGGAGGAGCAGGACTCACAGGCTTTCACTATAAGTGGGTGTGAGAAGCAGGACTCACAGGCTTTCACTATAAGTGGGCGGGGAAGCAGATCTCACAGGATTTCTCTATGAGTGGGGAGAGGAAGCAGGACTCACAGGCTTTCTTCATGAGTGGGCGGAGGAGCAGGACTCACAGACTTTCTCTGAGTGGGCGTGGGAAGTAGGACCCATAGGGTTTTTCTATTTGTCGGAGGGCCAAGCAAGATTCTCAGGCTTTCTCTAAGTGTTCAATTATTAAGACTGTCCACTTACACGGCATCAGGACATGGAAAATCTCCTGGTATGCCTAGGATTCTACATGGATATGTTATATAGCTCAATACACAAATACAACAATATCATATAGGAAAGTAGTGTACATCAGAACCGACCGTAGTTTGAGATAAACTAAATGATACCCAGAGGGAGTAAATATAAGCAACCAATATTTATTGAAAAAATTTTCTTATTAAAAACACATGACATTTAAAAAATGGGAAAACCACCAGGTGGCACCATAACCCACAACAGTAGTTAGTTAGCACAGGTCTAACCTATAGAAACTACACCACTATGTAACATATTGCTGTGACTACACACAACCAAAGCCTAAAGTAGTGTGGTGTACACATGCCCACTACTCTATCACCCACCACACCAATACAATTATTGCTAACAAAGATAGATTACCTGCTGTGGGTTAGAGGGCGTCACATACCCTATGCATGTTTCGGCTCACTTCTTCCGGGGTTACCCGGAGTAACTACTGTTGTGGGTAGAATGCTGGCCACAAGCCGGCATTCACAGGAGGCTCGTAATGGCAGACACAGGGGTCATCAGCAGACAACCAGTCGACACCCAGCGATCACGTGACAGGGGCGCCGATGGGCAGGATGAATGACACGCTTCTGGCCGATGCGTGTTAAATCCCACTGTCAGTGATTGGCAGCAGGATTTAACTGGTTAACAGCTGCAGGCAGAGCAGCCATCAAGTACTGGGAAAGATGTTGCCATGTAAGGTGTGGGAAAGACTTAGTGCAACACAAAGGGAAGAGGGAAAGGGAGCCCAGACTCTAGGGAAAGGGGGAAGTGGAGACCTCCTAGGTTGATCTAGCATCACCCTGTCTCCCCTAAAGTCCCAGTATTGGCTCTTCACCAATCGCAGCACGTGTACCTCGCCCTGTCTTTCCCTGGTGTTTGGCTCAAGCTAGAGAAGGGAGGAGATGAGCACTAGTCGATCTCCACTAAACACTATAAACAACAAGGGTGAACAAACAGGGAGAAATTGCTTATCTTAGCTTTAGATGACTCTAGACAAATGTGCACACGTCCTCAAGCTCCAGAGAGGACGAAGTACTGCTCTTGCTAAAGCCTTCAGAAGCAGTAATGAATATTTGCCGGCACCTCCCTCTCAGACACACCAGGTATTTATACACCCAGGCCAGGGTGTTAATTAGCCAGAGGGAGGTAGCCGCTGGGTCCTAGAGACAGCCTCTAAGAAGATGTCTGCAATGCCAAACGTAGAGATCTCCTGCAACCAACTGCAGGGCGACTGTCTGTCACTTCTCACACACCTGTGACAGATGTGAGCTCAACGTGCGACCCAACATCAAAGGCAGGGACACTACTTTTGACGTACAGGTATGTCAAAGGTAATGAAGGGGTTAAAGTTCTAAAAACGAACCCTTTAAAAAGAAATTATCACCTACTAAATGTCAGAAAGTATAAAAATTTTCTGAAATATTAATAATTAGAAAAAACATAAAAAAAATATATAAAAAATCTTGCCAAATCTGGAAATGAAGGCTCTGGCACTTTAAGAAAGTGAGGCTGAAGATACGGCTTTATGTTGTCTACGTATTCATACAGCTATGTGAGACTTGCTGCTTCCTGGAGACTGGGAGTGTGCAGCATGTAAACGCAGGAGAGATCTGTGCTGATGTCTTACTGAAATACTGGAGAAATGCAAGCTGGATTCCTTCTGTGTATTATGGATCAGGAGACCACTAGAACCACAGCAGGTGAGGTAAATCCTATCATAGCTTCTCCCCTCTGTTGTGGCTGTCTGTGTACAGAAGGTAGTGAGAGATTAACCCTTTATAAGCAGCCGATTCTTTCTTTGGCAGATTAACCCTTTGCAGGCAGCTATGACCTCCTCTGGTACACTGTATTTGCGAAGAGTCATATAACTTCATCTACTTTTGGTTTCAGGATGAGGCCACCAGAGAGTGTTGCATCATAAAAGTTGCTTCACACAGACTGCGAAGAAAACCTTTTATGTTTTCTTTTGGTATAGTGATATTGCCTTTGAACACCCACATGTTTTTAGAGTGTGGTAGAAACCAGTATGAACATGGAGAAAGCATAAAAACTCCATTACTGAGTTCATTTTCAGATTTGAAACCAAAACCCTAGAGCTTGATTGCAACAGTGCAAACCGCTGAGCCACCGTGCGGCCACATCAGAGGGGGGAAGCGGCACTGATGACATCCTCTCAACAGGTGATTACCAGGACACGTGTATGGCCGGAGGGTATCACGCAACTGTACGTACTATTCATAAGAGTAGGAGATGGGCACAACACTCGCTGGCAGGTATCGTACGCCCCTCCTGACAGGCACCTGTCAACTGGACGGCATCAGCGGCGCTCACCTTCTAATGTAGAAGTGAGCGGCACCGGAGCAGCTTTGTAAAGGAAAAGATGCTAAAGAAAATCAAAGTAGGGCCCCCTCATCTATTACTTTTTGGGAGATTTTCTTACAATGTCAGCCACAAAATACCGCCTTATATTGCCGGGACAATAGTGCGATATAAGTAATACTTTCACATAATGATATCTAATAATGTTTTAGTTTGCTAAAACACAATCACATAGACTTCAGTTTGCCACCCTTTAAAGCCATCCGTGAGGGAGGGATTTATTTTGCAGCGTGCGGTAAAGAATCTTTGCTCTGCATCGCCCTCTAGTGACATGCTGAGCCAAATTTAATTGAACTTTAAGTCCCCATGTAACGGAAATGCTGTGGATTTTACCTGCAGATTGTCGCAGATAAAATCCGAGGATGAATACAACGGCAGGCAAATGGGTGAGAGTTTACAAACATCCCATAAAAAGGGTTACCCACTTTTTAATTTCATTTAGAGAATATGTTTTAGTTATTTAGATCAATAGTACAAGTAGGATAAGTGAGGCTGACCGCTGCAACCGCCACCAGGAATTTTCAGTGTTCCAAAATCCTCACCTGGTGGGCTCTCCTCTGGTCCTGGTGTAGTGGGGTCAAGAGACAGAGAAGGTTCACAGATCTGACATACACCTATTCCATCATACAAGGCACAGGTTTGCCCTTCTGGACAGCCACAGACTGTGTCATGGGTGGCGGAACATGGCTCCTTCTCCTCTAAGCTCTTGCCTGCAAAACAGAAGGGGTTAATCGGGAATAAGAAAAACACTGAGGACTGTTTAATATACTAAATCTTCTGTATTTGTAAGGATTAACTGGACCTTAAATGATGCCCTCACTGGAAAACATTTTTGCTATTTTTGGTACAAATCAATGATGCAATTTTCCTGGGATGGCTAGTAATTTCCAGAAAAATGGTGCAATATTGATAAATAAGGTTCATTTTCCATTGAGATTTTGCTATCACTGTGATGGAAGCAGAGGACTGAGAAACGTCCGGGTCTCCGCACAGTAATGGAACCCTTTACCAACCTAAGGCTATGTTCATACGTTGCGTTGTTGCGGAGTTTTTTTTTTTATGTAAATTAAAAGCTGCTTTTTACAGTACCAGCAAAAGCTATGAGATTTCAGAAATCTCATGCACACGATTGATTTTTTTTGGGTTCTGACTGAATTGGAAAACTGCAGCAAGTCAATTCTTTAAATGTTTTTGCAGTGTTTTTTGGTGGAAAAAAATGCAAGAACAGCAGGATGTGAAACCCATTTATTTTTGTGATTTTTCCCAATTTGGAACCATAATGTAGACCGTAATCCGCAAGGGCATGCCCCCTATAGTCTGTCATTTATATTAGTATCTTATATGTAACCCCTTCTCATGTACAGCATCGGGCAATCAATGGTGTTCTAAAAATAAATAATAATAATAGTGTCTTGTTATCCTCACATGAGAATGGATGTTTGTATTAGTACAGTTTAATTAAATTAGTGATATGTATTAAAATAAACAATGTCCTCCCAAGTCAATGCCCTCCCAACTCAATGCCGTACTATCTAATTGTCCTCCAAATTCAATGCCCTCCCAACTAACTCAATGCCCTCCCAACTCAATACCCTACCAACTAACTCAATGCCCTCCCAACTCAATACCCTCCCAACTCAATGCCCTACCAACTCAATACCCTCCCAACTCAATACCCTCCCAACTCAATACCCTCCCAACTCAATGCCCTCCCATCTCAATGCCCTCCCATCTCAATACCCTCCCATCTCAATACCCTCCCATCTCAATGCCCTCCCATCTCAATGCCCTCCCATCTCAATGCCCTCCCAACTCAATGCCCTCCCATCTCAATGCCCTCCCATCTCAATGCCCTCCCATCTCAATACCCTCCCAACTCAATGCCCTCCCATCTCAATACCCTCCCAACTCAATGCCCTCCCATCTCAATGCCCTCCCATCTCAATGCCCTCCCAACTCAATGCCCTCCCAACTCAATGCCCTCCCATCTCAATACCCTCCCAACTCAATGCCCTCCCATCTCAATGCCCTCCCATCTCAATGCCCTCCCAACTCAATACCCTCCCAACTCAATGCCCTCCTATCTCAATGCCCTCCCATCTCAATGCCCTCCCAACTCAATGCCCTCCCAACTCAATGCCCTCCCAACTCAATACCCTCCCAACTCAATGCCCTCCCATCTCAATGCCCTCCCAATATCTGACAGTAAACAATACTAATTCAACTTCTCCCTGCTGTTTCCACATTAAAAAATGTTTTGTGGTTTCACCTAAGTCTTTCATTGGTGGCCTAACACCTTGCATTGCTCCTATTTGCAAGGTGGAAGCAAAATTAAAGTTTAGTATCCTGAAAAATGCAGCAAAATCTGCTCTACGTATGCAGGTTCTTTACTGCCAAAAGAGCAGCAAAAAAGCAACATGTCCACATAGCCTAACCAAGACAATATGGCCTTAGCTGCATCGCTACGACTATAAACAGGCCAACATAACCAAGTGACATGATGTTTCTACGTAGTCAATATCGAGGCCGCATAGACTTCACACTGGATCATCAGGTGAGAAAACTAAAAACGTACGGAGTTGTCCAGCGTAAACAAGTTATCACCTATCCATAGGATAGGTGCTTGTGGATCGTGGGGGTCCGACCATTGGGACCTGCACCGATTGACATAACGGGGAGTGGCAGTGCGTATGCATTCAATCCCCATGGGGTTCCTGAGCGCTGTTCTTGACTTTTTCTGGCAGCGCAATAGAAAATTAATGGAGCTGCAGTCGGGCGCCATTTTGAAATGGCCATAAAAATTCCCCAATCAGAAAGTTAATACGACTCCTGTATATAAAGGATAACTTGTTTTCACTGGACAACTCCTTTAAGGGCATGTTCTCTTTTGTGTAATTTTTGACCTAGCAATAAAATGTCGGGACACCATGACTTAATCTACACCTAAGTCAATGGGGTTTGTCGGTGCCAGTTATGAAATGGATCCAAATCTGTGTTATGGCTTCCATCAGTGATGGTGGTCAACACAACGCGAATGTGAACAGAACCTTAGTAATGTGCAGGTTGGAGGATGTTAAATTTGTGCCAAATATCTTTATAGGGGTCAGAACTTCATCTTTGTTTCACACAGCCTGATGTATCATGGCGCACCTAAGCAAACGGCGTAGCTCGGCTGCTCATATACTACATATAGGAGAGGCGGCGACGCTCTATAGTCGCTCCCACATGGCACGCTGGATTATACAAAGCTTTAATGAGCCCCTATAAAGATATTAAGCCGAGTTTGGTTCTTTTAGAGTCTTCAGATTATTCTTGGAGGCCCAATACTTGAGTCGTCCCGCTCTAGTTCCTTACTGCAGGGATAGCAGGTTCTGCATCTGGTTTGGTAGTTCCAGTTTGACGAGTAGGTCCCCTCCCTGCACGGCAGGCACAGCGTTTCTGTAGACAGCGTACATGTCTCTTTGCGATAAAATCCTGTGAAAGACAACACAAGACAATCAAAAAGACGAAAAGTGAGAAGATAAATTTGTCCCAACTCGCTAGACACTTTTTACAACCAAAAACAACATCTGTCACAAAACTGAATATAGTCACTCCAAGCAATTTATGTAACAACACACATCATCCCTTAAAGCCGCAAACAGGGATAAACTGGAGACACGACACAATTGAAAGCTAAAAAGCATATTTTATTATTGAATTCATTAAAAATATTTTTTTCACACACACATTAAAAATTAAGCAGGAAAATGTTTTTATCAGCTATGCAGGAACAAATACGTGGGTCCCAAACCAAGGGCTAAATATATGAGCTAGTTAGACTAAAAGCATATATTATGAGATATTGCGAGGTATTATCCTACAGCTCAAATTCAATGGACTAGTATCAAAGTTAGAACGAAGGAACATAAAGTGCTAGTGCTCAGTATCCACCTGTAGAAACTTACAGTACTGGTACCTCATATAGAGACTATATGAACCGCATATGCCTGTTGCCCAATCTATATAAAGAAAATTACCTACTGGTATAGTCTACCCACTTTGTTAAGTATACTACCATTGTCAAGGTCCTGTTAGTAAAGGTCCACAATCATGTGGATCCAAAACGGCAAGTCACCGAGACCACAATAAGGCATAAAAGGAAGGGGACATTACCTATAGCCGAGTGGAGACGACGCCGTTTCGCCACGCTTCTTCCAGGGAACGCCCCTTGGAAGAAGCGTGGCGAAACGGCGTCGTCGGGGTGCAGCAGCAGGAACTGTGGGCCATATACTCTCTCTCCACTCGGCTATAGGTAATGTCCCCTTCCTTTTATGCCTTATTGTGGTCTCGGTGACTTGCTGTTTTGGATCCACATGATTGTGGACCTTTACTAACAGGACCTTGACAATGGTAGTATACTTAACAAAGTGGGTAGACTATACCAGTAGGTAATTTTCTTTATATAGATTGGGCAACAGGCATATGCGGTTCATATAGTCTCTATATGAGGTACCAGTACTGTAAGTTTCTACAGGTGGATACTGAGCACTAGCACTTTATGTTCCTTCGTTCTAACTTTGATACTAGTCCATTGAATTTGAGCTGTAGGATAATACCTCGCAATATCTCATAATATATGCTTTTAGTCTAACTAGCTCATATATTTAGCCCTTGGTTTGGGACCCACGTATTTGTTCCTGCATAGCTGATAAAAACATTTTCCTGCTTAATTTTTAATGTGTGTGTGAAAAAAATATTTTTAATGAATTCAATAATAAAATATGCTTTTTAGCTTTCAATTGTGTCGTGTCTCCAGTTTATCCCTGTTTGCGGCTTTAAGGGATAATGTGTGTTGTTACTTTTTACAACCATCAAAGAAAGTGCAAAAATGTCTCAAATACGGAAAAATGTATTTACAACAATTTTTTGGTGCACTTTGTGACCCGACGCACACTTGTTTCCTTCAATGTCCCTCCAAACGTAGCGCTGTACACTCCAATTATCTTATTAAACTGTATTTAAAGGGGTTGTCCACCTTGGGAGGTAATTTTTCTTTTCTTACTTATATGCATGTACCATAGTTTTTGCCAAAAAACATTTTTCGTAATTTGGTTTATAAAATCAGAAACACTGCAAACTTTTAATGAATCCGAATTGCAAAAAAAATTCTATTAAATGGGTTGTCCACAACTTTTAATATTTGGCCATTCTATTTTTATGTTGAAAATAAGTATCTTTGTAAATACCTTGCTTTGCAGTTACAGCCTGTGAGCGGCGCTATCCTTGGCCAATTATTAATAGTAGTGGACAACCCCTTTAAGCCCCAAATACATGCATTTAAGAAAAAATAAAAACATTATTGTCCCCAGAGATGGACATCCCCTTTAATGTTTTTTTTATAAGGGGATTTTTTTTTTATTTTGTTTATGAATTAATTGCTTATTAATGGATTGAAAGAACTTGAACTTCTAGTGAATTAAAGGAAACCAGTTAGAAGCTAATTACATTCCTGGGTAGGGTAATTAAAGCCTTGTTCACACACACCTTCCCGGCCACAAATAGATTTTCCTTTGCTGAGAAAATGAACTTTGAAACTTTAAGAATTCCCGGCGTCTGCATCTATCTTCCGCATTATTCTCTGTAATGCCCCCTCCTGTGCTTGATTGATGTCTCTTCTGCTTAGATCACTTAGGTCACTGGTACCTCACTTAAGATCTCTGTAGTATACTCCCTTCGGTTGGCAAAGACATCGCTGTACAGGAGGGAAGTGCTGAACATGTACAGGATCTGCCTGGCGCATGTGCAAAATTTTCTGTGTAATATCAGTGATAAAGCTGCACAGACATCAAACAAGCCCATTACTAGCTGGAGAAAAATATGGAGGACCAAAGTACTGACCGTGAATATGATCACCCAGGGTGCACTTGCAGATTTAAAATATAACTGTCATTTTAAGAGAACTTGCAGTAGAATGTCAGTATTGTCTCTAGCTCCTCCCTTTTATAGAATCTTATCGGCACCAAGTGTCATCTCCCATCTCTATAATGTGGAAATCTGTCTTTACTGAATACAGATTTTTACAGATTTTACCCATGTAATGAGAATGAAAGATTGGTCCAGGAGAAGAAAGAAACAGATTTCTCCTGAAAGATATAGTACAAAGTTATTTATTTTCATGTATATTGTTTAAAAGAGCTAAAAAACTTTTTCTTGCCAAGATATTCAAATTATTTTTGCACCTTTTTTTCGAGATACATGGAGCTTCATTTTTATGTTATTTTCATCTTTTCATACTCTCTTTTATAATTTATTTTTTTGCCGATATTGGGTATATAGGTGGTAAAATAAAGGAAACACGTGTCTGTGTTTCCCATTTTTTTATGACCACAAAGGACCACTGAAATACAATTTTAAATTTGTTACTCTTTCTGTAGCAATTTTTTTACATATTGGACACTTTGTTTTATTTTTTTTTTACTGCAACCCCTGGCAAAAATGATGGAATCACCGGGCTCGGAGGATGTTCATTCAGTTGTTTAATGTTGTTGAAAAAAAGCAGACCACAGACATGGCACAAAACTAAAGTCATTTCAAATGGCAACTTTAGGGCTTTAAGAAACACTAAAAGAAATCAAGAAAAAATATGTGGTACTCAGTAAGGGTAATTTTTTTCAGACCAAGCTGAGGGAAAAAATTATGGAATCATGAAAAACAAACACACAAAAGAACACTCCAATACATCACTAGTATTTTGTTGCACCACCTCTGGTGGCATGGACTTAATGAGTGACAAACAGTACTCTTCATCAATCTGGCTCCAACTTTCTCTGATTGCTGTTGCCAGATCAGCTTTGCAGGTTGGAGCCTTGTCAAGGACCATTTTCTTCAACCTCCAAAGATTTTCAATTGGATTGAGATCTGGACTATTTGCAGGCCATGACATTGACTTCTTTCAAGGAATATTAAATTAAATAATTCATGCTGAGCTGCTGGATATTAGAAATAAGAAAAAAGAGAGAAAAGAAAAGTGGGGATAAAATCAATAAAAATAATTTATTTAAATAAGATTAAAATTCGTAGACAATAATTTCTGTGAACAGTGATTTCAAGAACCGCTGGGTAGATTAGATATGAGAGACAAGATGAAGTCCGTTTGATAGTAGAAAACAGCCAAGAATGTCAGAGTGGCCAATAGATTTACATAGAGCGACCCTGGATGGAGAAAAAGGTGCGTGGGTTAGACTGGATCAATGTTCCAAATAGTGGACTAGCTAAGAGGAGACTGGTGTATTTATCTTATTGGCTGTAAGTTAGATTTCCTGACAGTTTGTGCTTATTGCGGTTTTGCCGATGACTAGGTGTACACAAAAAAAGCCCTCAAATATAGGCAAGGCCAGAAAAGAAATATAGAAAGTTTTCTACTATCAAACAGACTTCATCTTGTCTCTCATATCTAATCTACCCAGTGGTTCTTGAAATCACTGTTCACAGAAATTATTGTCTACGAATTTTAATCTTATTTAAATAAATTATTTTTATTGATTTTATCCCCACTTTTCTTTTCTCTCTTTTTTCTTATTTCTAATATCCAGCAGCTCAGCGCGAAATTATTTAATTTAATATTTTACCCTCTTGAACAATTGTGGTTGTGTTTACAATTCGCTGCAGTCCTGCCGGTCATACCTTTGGAGCGCCACTGTATTATCTTTCTTTGAGCTTCTTTCAAGGAATGTTTTCACAGTTTTTGCTCTATGGCAGGATGCGTTATCATCTTGAAAAATGATGTCATCATCCCCAAACATCCTTTCAATTGATGGGATAAGAAAACTGTCCAACATATCAATGTAAACTTGGGCATTTATTGAAGATGTAATGACAGCCATCTCCCCAGTGCCTTCACCTGACATGCAGCCCCATATCATCAATGACTGTGGAAATTTGCATGTTATCTTCATGCAGTCATCTTTATAAATCTCATTGGAACGGCACCAAACAAAAGTTCCAGCATCATCACCTGGCCCAATGCAGATTCGCGATTCATCACTGAATATGACTTTCATCCAGTCATTGTTATGATCTGCTACAGGGACTAAGGAAAGACAGGAGATCTGTCCCTACAATAGAACTAAACTAGATCCCTACGATGTAACGGGGAACCTGATCCTGCGATCAGACCCGCTAAAGTCCTCGGCTAGTCTGTACGAAGACCTATAGATGTGAGGGAGGGATCCCTACAAGAACTAGGGACTGGGATAAGTTGGACACCTCCTAGCAGAAATAGTAGCAGTCAAAGACAAACAAACAACAAAAAGCATAGAGGTCAGAAGACCTAGCAAAACTAACAGAGAATGGCAACAGAGTACCAAGCTAGCTCAAGAGTAGTAAATACAATGAAGTCCAGCCAGGCCAGGAGGGCGGAGCCGGATTAAATAGGCAAAAAATGTTCATGTGACCAGCAAACTTAAAAAAACCTAACAGGAGAGTTCTAACAGTACCCCCTCTTCTAAGAGGATCCTCCGGATCCCCTAGGCCCAGGCTTACCAGGAAACCTCCTGTGAAACGCTCTGACAAGTCTGGAAGCAGAAACATCATCCGCCCTCACCCATGAGTTATCCTCAGGTCCGAAACCCTTCCAAGCGACGAGATACTGCAAACTCCCTCTATACCGTCTAGAATTTAGGATGCGGGAAATTTCATATTCCCCGTCCTCCACCACCGGAGGAACAGTGGCAGAGGCATCACCATCCGACACATCAGCTTTTTTCAACAGAGAAACATGAAACACCGGGTTAATCTTCCAGGACATAGGAACCTCCAACTTAACAGCAGATTGGTTAACTATCTGAAGCACCTTAAAGGGCCCTACGAACTTGGGACCCAATTTTTTAGAAGGAATCCTCAATCGCAGATTCTTAGAGGACAACCAAACCATGTCACCAACAGCAAACAAAACCTCTTGCCGTTTCCTATCAAAGTACCTCTTAGATTTTTTGTTAGCCTCCTGAAGATTACCACGCACATCCGTCCAAACTCTCTCCAAATCACCGGAAAAACTCTCCTCCTCAGGCACAGCCGAAACCAATTTGGAGAATGACCCAAAAGACGGATGTCTCCCAGAACAACAAAAAAAAGGCGAACACCCAGCAGAAGAAGATGTATGGTTGTTAAGAGCAAATTCAGCAAGTGGCAGAAACTCAGACCACCCCTCTTGATTGTCTGCCACAAAACAACGCAAGAACTGCTCAACATCCTGGTTCTTCCTTTCTGTCTGGCCATTAGACTCAGGATGATATCCGGATGAAAACGACAAATGAACTCCCAACCTGTCACAAAAGGCACGCCAAAAACGAGCCACGAACTGAGGTCCCCTATCAGAAACAATGTCAGTAGGAACACCATGTAGTCTGACAATTTCCTTGACAAAGGCCTTAGCGAGTGTCTTAGCGCAAGGCAGTTTGATGAAGGGAACCAAGTGACACATCTTGCTAAAACGGTCCACGACCACCCAGATGACCATGAAACCTTCAGAGGGGGGAAGGTCAGTAATAAAGTCCATAGCCAGATGTGTCCAAGGTGCACTAGGAACCTCCAGAGGGCAAAGCAACCCCGCAGCAGGAGCATGCGAAGACTTGGATCTAGCACACACAGTACATTGGCGCACCCACTTAATGACTTCCTTCTGCCATCCAGGCCACCAAAAACTGCGACCCATAAGTCTCTTGGTCTCAGAAATTCCTGGATGACCTGCCAACCGAGACTCATGACACTCAACAAACAAATCTCTCCTAAAGGTCCTAGGCACAAACAACCTCCCATAGGGAGTGTTAGATGGGGCATTCTCCTGAGCTTTAAGAATCTCATCCTCCAAAACGGAGTCCAAAGCAGCAATAACAACACCTTCTTGTAAAATGCTCTCCTCTTCCTCCTCAACACCGACCATGGGAGAAAAGCTGCAAGACAAAGCATCCGCTTTAACATTCTTGGTACCCGGGATGTAAGTAACGGAAAAATTAAACCGCGAGAAAAAAAGTGCCCACCTAGCCTGACGGGCATTCAAGCGCTTGGCAGCATCAAGATAGATCAGATTTTTATGATCAGTGAAAACCTGAATGGGAAATTCAGCACCTTCCAAGAGGTGATGCCAGTGTTCAAATGCGAGTTTAATCGCCAGCAATTCCCGATTACCAATATCGTAATTAAGTTCAGTCTCAGAAAATTTTTTTGAAAAAAAAGGCACAGGGATGTACTCCATCCTTGTTTTCCTGAGACAACACCGCACCGACCCCCACAGAAGAAGCATCAACCTCAACCAAAAACGGCTTAGTCACATCAGGCTGCATAAGGATGGGAGCAGAGGTGAACCTCTCCTTTAGAAACACAAAAGCTTCAATGGCCTCAGAAGTCCACTGAACCGCATTAGCACCTTTCCTGGTGAGATCGGTCAGCGGTTTGACAATAATAGAAAAATTTTTTATGAATTTTCTGTAATAATTGGCGAAACCCAAAAACCTCTCTATCGATTTCAAACCAATAGGCCTAGGCCATTCCTGTACAGCTTGAACTTTAACCGGGTCCATCTCAAAACCTTCACTGGAGATAATGTAGCCCAAAAAACTAATTCTCTGTACAGCGAACTCACATTTCTCCAGCTTAGCAAAAAGCGAATTGTCCATTAATAACTGTAATACCTCACGTACGCTCCGCCAATGAGACTCCAGATCAGGCGAATAAATCAAAATGTCATCCAAATACACAACCACATTTTTGCCGATTAAAGGTCTAAGGATGTCATTAATAAGATTCTGAAAAAATGCTGGCGCATTGGTAAGACCAAAGGGCATAACCAGATTCTCAAAATGACCCACAGGAGTGTTAAAAGCAGTCTTCCATTCATCACCCTCCTTCATGCACAACAAATTGTATGCCCCCCAGAGATCAATTTTAGAGAACCACTTGGCCCCCACTAACTGGTTAAATAATTCAGGAATCAATGGCAGTGGGTAAGGATTGCGTATAGTAATTTTATTAATCTCACGAAAGTCCAGACAAGGACGTAAACCGCCATCTTTTTTTTTTACAAAAAAAAATCCAACAGCCACAGGAGACTTGGAAGGCCTAATGTGACCGGCGGCCAAGCTTGTCTGTATGTATTCCTCCAAAGCCTTCCTCTCAGGAATAGTAAGATTAAATAAACGACTTTTAGGAAGAGTCGCTCCAGGGACAAATTCAATGGTACAATCATAGTCTCTATGGGGAGGCAAAATTTGTGACTCCTCCTCAGAAAAAACTCTCCAAAAATCCTGAATAGGTACAGGTAATTCCCCTTTTTCCACCGCAGCAATGCGCCCGTTACAACACTTGTCATAACACTTAGGGCTCCAGGACTTAATTTCATTGGTAGACCAATCCAGTACAGGATTGTGCAATTTTAACCAGGGTAACCCCAATATTACTGGAGAAGGCAAATTATCCAATACCACCAAATCCAAATTCTCTTGATGAATACCATTAATAGTGAGGGGAAATTCACAGACCTTATGAGTAACACTCTTCAAGGGAGAGCCATCAACAGAAACCACAGCAATAGGGGATGACAAAGTTTTAGGTTCTAATCTAAGTTTTTCCAAGAATCCCCCATCAATCACATTCAGAGTAGAACCACAATCCACAAATACCCGAAATTCAATTAATTCATCCTGAGCAGCAGTAGTGGCAGATAGGAATACTCCCTTAGAATTTAAACAGGCAATACGTGCATGACTGACCATTTTTTTTTCTTTCTTCATACGAAGCACACAGTTCTTAATAAAATGACCAGAATTTCCGCAATAGAAGCACAAGCCTTCAGAAAGCCTGCGGTCTTTTTCCTGAGAGCGGGGTGCCATCGCCCCAATCTCCATCGGCTCTCCATTGTCAGCACAGACCCTCTCAGGACTCGGAGCTGACATAGCAGAGGATTTGCTCTCATTAACCCTTGCACGTAGTCTCCTGTCCACCCGTATAGCTAATTGCATTGCCTCCTGCAAGTTTCCAGGTGTGGGATAAGCAATCAGTAAATCCTTAACCCTTTCACCTAGCCCTGCAAGAAACAAGCTTTTCAAAGCTGAATCGTTCCACCCCACCTGGGCAGACCACCGACGGAAGTGAGAACAATATTTTTCCACATTACCTGATCCCTGCCTCAAACGTCTCAATTCAGACTCAGCAGATGAGACACGATCAGGATCATCGTACAACAAACCCAAAGCAGAAAAAAAACTATCCACTGATCTAAAGCACGGATCACTAGGTTGGAGAGAGAAGGCCCATCCCTGAGGATCTTTGCGCAAAAGTGACATTATGAACCCTATGCGCTGTGATTCATCACCAGAGGATCCAGGTCTCAAACGAAAATACAATAAACAAGCATTTTTAAAAGAAAAAAAATCTTGTTGTTCGCCAAAAAATAAATCAGGCAGACGTACCTTTGGTTCCACAAAATGTGCTCCAGAACAGCTACTCACGTGTTGTTGGAGCTTGGCCACCTCCAGAGAGAGTCCCTGCAAGCGTTGAGCCAAATCTTGAACCGAGACCAAGATGGAAAACTGGAGGTCTTTCCTTAGAGAAATTTTTTTTTTTTTTTCTTTTAGGGCTGGACTTACTGTTATGATCTGCTACAGGGAAAGACAGGAGATCTGTCCCTACAATAGAACTAAACTAGATCCCTACGATGTAACGGGGAACCTGATCCTGCGATCAGACCCGCTAAAGTCCTCGGCTAGTCTGTACGAAGACCTATAGATGTGAGGGAGGGATCCCTACAAGAACTAGGGACTGGGATAAGTTGGACACCTCCTAGCAGAAATAGTAGCAGTCAAAGACAAACACACAATAAGAAGCATAGAGGTCAGAAGACCTAGCAAAACTAACAGAGAACGGCAACAGAGCACCAAGCTAGCTCAAGAGTAGTAAATACAATGAAGTCCAGCAAGGCCAGGAGGGCGGAGCCGGATTAAATAGGCAAAAAATGGTCATGTGACCAGCAAACTAAAAAAACCTAACAGGAGAGTTCTAACAGTCATCCACAGTCCATGATTGCTTTTCCTTATGCCCATTGTAACCTTGTTTTTTTCTGTTTAGGTGTTAATGATGACTTTTGTTTAGCTTTTCGGTATGTAAATCCCATTTCCTTTAGGCGGTTTCTTACAGTTCGGTCACAGACATTGACTCCAGTTTCCTCCCATTTGTTCCTTATTTGTTTTGTTGTGCATTTCCTGTTTTGGAGACATATTGCTTTAAGTTTCCGGTCTTGACGCTTTGATGTCTTCCTTGGTCTACCAGTACCAGTAGCCTTCAACAACCTTCCCATGTTGTTTGTATTTGGTCCAGATTTTAGACACAGCTGACTGTGAACAACCAATATCTTTTGCAACATTGCGTGATGATTTACCTTCTTTTAAGAGTTTGATAATCCTCTCCTTTGTTTCAATTCACATCTCTCGTGTTGGAGTCATGATTCATGTCAGTCCACTTGGTGCAACAGCTCACCAAAGTGTGATCACTCCTTTTTAGATGCAGACTAACGAGCAGATCTAATTTGATGCATGTGTTAGTTTTGGAAATGAAAATTTACAGGGTGATTCCATAATTTTTTCCTCAGAATTGAGTGATTCCATAATTTTTTCCCTCTGCTTGGTCTGAAAAAAATTACCCTTACTGAGTACCACATATTTTTTCTTGATTTCTTTTAGTGTTTCTTAAAGCCATAAAGTTGCCATTTGAAATGACTTTAGTTTTGTGCCATGTCTGTGATCTGCTTTTTTTCAACAACATTAAACAACTGAATGAACATCCTCCGAGCCCGGTAATTCCATAAGTTTTGCCAGGGGTTGTAGTAACAATGAATTGGATTGGCAGTCACTTTTTTATATATTTATTGTCTCCCTGTTTTTAATTTATTTTTCATTTATTTTACATATTGTGCCCCCCATAAAGTCATAAAAGACCTCTTGGGGGATATTTCAACATGTAAATCCTTTTTTCTTTTTTTTTTTACCTGATTTCCCCATGTTTTCTTGATTTCCCCATTTTCACATGACGCCTAAGCTTTTGTTCAGCACTGTGTATTCAGCAATTAGTACGGCAGAGATGGTAATAAACCGCCTCAGCCTTCTCTATGGGGAGCTCAGTTGTGTTGGACAGCCGGCTTCCTGCTACTGCAGCTGAAAGCTTCTATGTAGCTGCTTATTCTGCAGTGACGTTTTAGAATGTCACTGCAGAGTAGAACATGGACCGCTCAGACATTTAAAGTTTAAAGTCGTTAATTTTTTTCAGCAATGGAATATCCTTTTGTGACCACAAAAGATATGTGTGGACTTGTCTTCTACTACCCTACCCAGTAACATCATCATTTTGGTGATCCTAAAGCTTGTGACAGGTTCCATTTAATTTCTACATATATGAATAATATAAAGGCAATTGTTAATGCATACCTATTGCATGCGCTATCTGGAGAGCTTTCATTGGCGCTAAGGCATACCGATAAAACGGTCAACCCCAATGACAGCTAATAGCACCAAAAGTGATTGTGACTTAGACACAACCAATGTGATCCCAGAAACACAACGCTATAATTGTACAGCACTCAGTTTTGGCCCCTGGCACTGCGTTTTTACAGTGTATGGTGCCAAGGGGTTAATGCAATAACTCATCAGAGTAAGGAGGACTTGACCTTTACTACATTGTCGCTACCATTGCGCAGTGTCTGATTCAGCAAGTTACTGCTCAGTGCCACTTTCTCAAGAACTTTGGGCAGTTTCTAGAAAATTGTCTCTCCTCCGCCATAAAGTAGAAGTGAAGATTTCCTCTTTCTGAGAAGGAAGTAAGAATTCTCTGGCTTGCACAGTCTCCTACTAATACGTCACGTTTACTGTACTGTTCCCTTATGAGTATTGCTCACGTTATAGAAATTGTCATGAGTAGCTTCCAGTCGTTCCAAACAAGGATTATAGAAGCAAAGATTTTTTTCTTCATTGTTTTTTTTTTTTGTTGTTGTTTTTTTCCCCCTCTTCCTCTTCTGAAGTCGAAGCAAAAGTGAAAAAAACTTCCCCCACTTCCACTTCACTGACATAAGATAGAAGAGAAGGAGCCTCGTAGCAAATATCAAAATGAGCCCAGTTTTTACTAAGTGTTTAGTAAACGTTCATATTCTCTTAGTTTTTTTCAGTATTTACACTCTTCGATCAGCAATTTGGAAGGGAAAGTGTTTCTGCTGTTGCAGATGAATTTTCAGAATAAGACGTCCTGTGTGTACATGAGGAATAACACTATTTGCAATTTGTATCCTACATTTTTCACCATGTTTTCCCTCTGCAAAATGTACAGTGATGGCCAAAAGTGTTGGAACATCATTTCACACAAAACCCCAAAAATGGGCCGGACAAAATTGTTGACACCTTTCCAAAAAATATAGGTGAACAACTTTGTTTCAAGCATGTGATGCTCGTTCAAACTCACTTGTGGCAAGTAACGGGTGTGGGCAATATGAAAATCACACCTGAAACAAGATAAAAAGGAGAGAAGTTGACTCAATATTTTCATTGTTTGTCTGTGTGTGCCACACTAAGCATGGAGAACAGAAAGAGAAGAGAACTGTCTGAGGACTTGAGAACCAAAATTGTTAAACAATATCAACAATCTCAAGGTTACAAGTCCATCTCCAGAGATCTTAATGTTCCTTTGTACAAGGTGCGCAACATAATCAAGAAGTTTACAACCCATGGCACTGTAGCTAATCTCCCTGGGTGTGGGCGGCACAGAAAAACTGATGAAAGGTTGCAACGCAGGATAGTCTGGATGGTGGATAAGCATCTTCAATCAAGTTCCAAAGAAATTCAAGCTGTCCTGCAGGCTCAGGGTGTATCAGTGTCAGCGGAAACTATCCGTCCACATTTGAATTAAATGAAGCACTATGGCAGGAGACCCAGGAGGACCCCATTGCTGACACAGAGACATAAAAAATATATAGCCTGCAGTTTGCCAAAATCCTTCTAGGAAAGCGTCTTGTGGACAGATGAGGAGACCAAGACAGGTTTTTTTTGCAAAGCACATCATTCTACTCTTTACCAAAAATGGAATGAGGCCTCCAAAGAAAAGAACATAGTACCTATAGTCAAATATGGTGGAGGGTCAAAGATGTTTTTGGGGTCGCTTTGCACCTTGACTGTGTGTAAGGCATCATGAAATCTGAAGATCACTAAAGGATTTTGGGTCACAATGTAGTGCCCAGTGTCAGAAAGCTGGGTTTGTGCCCTAGGTCATGGGTCTTCCAGCAGGACAATGACCTTAAACAGGAAAGTAATCAGACTGGAATAGTGGAGGAGGCGAACATCCAGGAAAGTAATCAGACTGGAATAGTGGAGGAGGAAAGCATTTCTGAAAGGAATGGGACTGGAGTAGTGAAGGGGGAGCATCTAGGAGAGTAATGGGACTGGAGTAGTGAAGGGGGAGCATCTAGGAGAGTAATGGGACTGGAGCAGTGAAGGGGGAGCATCTAGGAAAGCCCCCAGAAATGAAGGAAACAAAGCGCTGGAGAGTTCTGAAGTGGCAGCAATGAGTCCTGATCTAAATCCCATTGATCACCTGGGAGAGATCTTAAAATTGCTTTTGGGAGAAGACGCCTTCAGTTATGAGAGATCTGGAGCAGTTTGCACAAGAAGAGTGGTCCAAAATTCCAGCTGAGAGGTGTAAGAGGCTGATGGTTATAGGAAGCGATTGATTGCACTTATTTATTCCATAGGGTGTACAACCAAATAATAAGTTGAGGGTGCCAACAAATTTGTCCGGGCCATTTTGGGGGTTTTGTGTGAAATTATGTCCAATTTTCCATTTTTTCAGTTTTTTTTTTTTTTTGTGTTCTTCCAATACATACAAAGGAAATAAACATGTGTATAACAAAACGTTTGGGATTGCAATAATTTTCTGGGAGAAATACTTCATTTTCTGGATCAATTTCAAGGGTGCCAATACTTTCGGCCATGAGTGTATCTCCAATTTGTAGTTGTCTCTGACCTAGTAGATGGAGACTAGATGCTATCATGTCTTCCATACACAACACACACAGACATGAGGGATATTCCTGTTTTTCTGTCACACATGTTCAGAAGATGCAGCATTCTACATTCTGCATTATACAGCAGTACTGAGCAGTGCAGCTGTGACTCTAGTATTGGGGCGAGATAAATCAATAAGTAGAAAGCAGCAGTGTGTGTGTGTCTGTGCTTCTCTCTGTCACTCACTAGGCAGCTGTAATCTGATCCCTCAGTGAGGTGGCAGTCCATCTTGCTTTGAGTAGGAAAGATTTTAACTGTTTTTCAGTTCATGAGGAAAGGAGAGAAGAAGTGGTTGATAAAAAAAAATGCCAAAACAAAGAATATCATATAACATCTCACCTGGTTGACAGCGGGCACAGCATATGTTCAATTCTTCATTTGTGAACTCTGTTTTATTGCAGGAAACTTGTTCAAGGGCAACAATCTGAGTAAAGAAAACAAATTGTTTGATATTGAACATGAGAAGAGAATTATTTTACACACCATAGACAGTAAATTATGGCTATGATGGCTGCCTCTCCCTTCCACTACTCCACTCCCATTGCTTTCCTCCTCCACTATTTCTGTCCCATTCCTTTCCTAGATGCTCCCCCCTCCACTAGTCCAGTACCCATTACTTTCCTAGATGCTTTCCCCCTTCACTATTCCAGTGCCCATTCCTTTCCTAGATGCTCCCCCCTCCACTAGTCCAGTACCCATTACTTTCCTAGATGCTTTCCTCCTTCACTAATCCAGTGCCCATTACTTTCCTAGATGCTCGCCTCCTCCACAACTCCAAACCCATTACTTTCCTAAATGCTTTCCTCCTCCACTACTTCTGTCCCATTCCTTTCCTAGATGCTCTCCCCCTCCACAACTCCAGTCCCATTACTTTCCTAGATGCTTTCCTCCTCCACTACTCCAGTCCGATTACCTTCCTGGACGCTCGCCTACTCCAATGCCCATTACTTTCCTAGATTCTTTCCTCCTCGACTACTCCAGTCCGATTACTTTCCTAGATGCTCCTCCTCCACTACTCCAGTCCCATTACTTTCCTAGATGCTCCCCCTTCACTGCTCCAGTCCCATTACTCTCCTAGATGCTCCCCCTTCACTACTCCAGTCCCATTACTCTCCTAGATGCTCCCCCTTCACTACTCCAGTCCCATTCCTTTCAGAAATGCTTTCTTCCTCCACTACTCCAGTCCCATTACTTTCCTAGATGCTCCTCCTCCACTACTCCAGTCCCATTACTTTCCTAGATGCTCCCCCTTCACTACTCCAGTCCCATTCCTTTCAGAAACGCTTTCCTCCTCCACTACTCCAGACCGATTACTTTCCTGGATGTTCGCCTCCTCCACTATTCCAGTCTGATTACTTTCCTGGATGTTCGCCTCCTCCACTACTCCAGTGCCCATTACCTAGATAGATGCTCTCTTCCTGCTCTATCTCAGCATTTGATACAAGTCTGCAAAGGCTTCTGAGCTGAACATGCATGATGTCCTCCATGGAATGTGCAAAAAAATGAGACTAATACTGCCACAATATTAACGACGTAGTATTACCAAAATATCGACTAACTACAAAAAAGTAACCATGTAACACTGATACAGCATTTACATAATGGTGCCATAAAGTGAGCACAAAACTGTACCATTAAATAACCTAATAATACTGCTACATGATGGCTATGGAATTTTACGTGTAAATATGAACCCTTTAAAAGATTTTTATTTTTAATTTAAAATATATTAAAAAGCAACACACATCCCAGGTGTATAGTGAAGAAAAAAGTCACAATATAAATGTCTGATCAAATGCTCAGAGACATAGAATGGTATAATCAGAGCACATAAAAAATGACAAAAAATAGGGAAGCAAAGATTTAGACAGTCAAGATTATCCTTATATCGGATGATTATTGTGGTATGAAAGATAATAAAGGCCACCAAAATGACTATCTGATCGAATACTCAAGATGTGCACAATTGATATGATCAGAGTTCATGTAGCCAATGTCGACAGGAAAACATTTGGAAGTCCTACCAATAATAGTCACCCCTAAGGCAGCCAATTATCGTTTTTAAATATATAGCACAAACCACATCATAAATGTCTGATTCAATACTCGTAGCCAATAGATGGTGTGATGATACAGCCTATAATCTTAATAAGCCAGAAGTTTAGATTTGTTAATCCAAGAGATACACTATTGTGTTTCTGTTGATTTGTGAATGTATGTGTATTTATGTGCCTGGTCCACAAGAACAGACCAGTATTTGTATAACCCTGATTGCTGTCTCCTCAATGATGTTGATTTAAAGAGCCCCCTACTATACCAACTATGTAAATAGATTAGCTCAAACAGTGATAGCTGAGCCCTGTGACTAATGCCCTCCCTAAACCCTTATATGTGAATGTGTACTTGCAAGGACAACTGTAACTATTTTAAGGGGCATATGCTTCTGTAGCAGTCAGATTTGGGACAAAGAATCAAGGAGAAGCAAGAGGACTCTGAGAATCTCTTCACACCATAAGCTTGGTAGCATGGCTTTACCCAAAGAGACACAGATTTGGATTCTACATGATTCTAGCCTAAAGGTATGGCCCTGACTGGAAAGATACAGATCTGCTCCATTGACCATCAGGGAGCCCATGGATACATTTTGGGAGATCAGGTTGGGACGATGAAGTCACCTGGCCCCATGGATTTGTTGTTTGGGGTTGCCCGGAGGGACCCACCAGTCGCTTGGAACCCATGGAGACATTCGGAGAGGCCAGATTGGGACCAGCCGGTCATCTGGCCCCATGGAACCTCTCAGAGAGGCCAGGGTGGGACCCTCGGGTCTCCTGGCCTTGTACCTCGATGGACTGTTAGCTTCCTAAGCTTGCCGCTACCTTCTCTCTGTGGGGGTCCTGCCAGAAGCGGGGGGCCACTGGTTGAGGTAGTTAGCCCTGGAAGTCCCAAAGTCGCAGCTGTTCTATCCCAGACGGGCCAGCGGAAGGGTGAGACTGTGTAATGTTGTACCATCTTGAGTATTTGCTGGGACTGTTCTACGTGTTTATTGTCCGTTTTGCGGTTCAATAAAGTATTGCCACACTGCTTTACCCTCACCCTGTGTTGTCTGAGACCCCGGGTCTTCACAGATGGTATATTCAGAATGGATATAAATGGTATAAACAGGGAGACAGGTATAAAACCTGCTGAAGGACACTATCCCTGGATAGACCAATTATTATGTTTTAGATACATAATAATAGTACAATAAATATTTATTACCTCCCAGGTCATAACACAATAAATGGGCCTGTGTCTCCCTAGGATAGACACTAGGCTGTACATGCCTAACAGCGGAGGTTGGCACCTTAGTAATAAGGGATTTGGTGCCCCCGCTCCTCGGCGGCTCTCCCCCGTTTAACGTAGTTGACCCTGCTAAATACAACAATAAAATGCTAGACTAGACAAAATAGTTCCTATACTAGGAGATATATAAGCACATCAAGATAGAATAGAAAAAAAACACTTATCATGTCAGTAGATGGTGATTCATGATACACTGCATCTCTACGCGTTTCACCATATGCTGGATCATCAGGAGGCTATCTTCAAGTATTGGTATGATGCCCAAATGATGTGGAGTAGTCAAAGGCCCATTGTGGTATTGTGTGTATTTAGCAGGGACACCTAGGATAAGCGAGAGAGAGCCGCCGAGGAGCAGGGGCGCCAAATCCCGTATTACTAGGGTGCCAACCTCCGCTGTTAGGCATGTACAGCCTAGCGTCTATCCTAGAGACACAGGCCCATTCATTGTGTTACGACCTGGGGTGTTATAAATATTTATTGTATTACCGTCATGCATCTAAAACATAATAAATTGGTCTACCCGGGGATAGTGTCCTTCGGCAGGTTTTATACCTGTCTCCCTGTTTATACCATTTATATCCGTTCTGACTATACCATCTATTGGCTATGAGTATTGAATCAGATATTTATGTTGTGGTTTGTGCTATATATTTAAACACGATAATTGGCTGCCTTAGGGGTGACTACTATTATTGGTACGACTTAGGCTGTGTGCCCACGATGCGTTTTTTAAGCAAAAACGCTGCAGAAAAGCTTAAAAAACGCATGGTAGAAGGTCTGCCATGTTCCCCAATGGTAATCCGCATGTGCTGTGCACATGCTGCGGAAATTTCCGCTGCGGATTATCATTGCGGAAAAAAATGCAGCACTACCAATTATTTAGCGGAAGTGCTGCGTTTTTGCCGCCATTGACTTGCATTGGAACACATGGAATCCGCATCACTAGATAAGGACATGCGGAATCCATGCGTTCAATGTGCGGATGATACCCGGGTGTGGAGGACAGGAGACTCTCCTCTGGACCCGGGTACCATAGAACTTGTAAAAAAAAGAATAAAATAAAAAATAAATATGATACTTACCTTCTGACAGCCCCCCGGTGCGCTCCTCCTCCCTTGCCGGCAGATCGCAATGGACTGAAGGACCTGCGCTGACATCATAGTCATGTGACGGGTCACGCGACGCTGACGTCGGCAGGTCCTTCAGTGTAGTGTACCGCGATCTGCAGGCAGCCAGGACTGAGTGAAGCAAGACACCAAGAGTCATCAGAAGGTAAGAATAGATTTATTTATTTATTTTTTTACATTCTCTCGGGTCACACTATATAAATCCATGCCATTTGCATGGATTTATATAGTGTGACCAAGTTGTCAAGCACTTTCTAAGTGATGCTAAAATCGCTTGGAAAGCGCTTGTCAACCCGCATGCGGAAATGCAAGTGAAGAACGCTTCACATCCGCATGTCCCTGGCAGGAAAACGCATGTACAATCCGCATGTACAATCCGCATGTACAATCCGCATGCGTTTTTTTCTGGGAGATGCAGAAACGCTCAGGAAAAATCCGGAGCATTTCTGCATCGTGGGCGCATAGGAAAACATTTATAAGGCTATCGACATTGGCAGTGCCGGCTCCAGGTTTTTGTGGGCCCCGGGCGAAAAAAGTCTCAGCGGGCCCCTTTAACACATACCATGATTCATGATGCACAGATACAGCAGAGAAATTATGTATATATATATATATATATATATATATATATATATATATATATATATATATATATATATGGTACAATGCTGAAGATTTCACTTCTTACATTACATGAGCGATATATATTGTAAATTATACAATAGCTCAGAAACCGGCAAATCGCTCGCAGAATACTGGCCCCCATAAAATGCTCCATACAGGATACTGGCCCCCATATAAAGCTCCATACAGGATACTGGCCCCCATATAACGCTCCATACAGGATACTGGCCCCCATATAACGCTCCATGCATGCTGTGCCCCCACATAATGCTCCATGTAGGCTGTTTCCCCCATATAATGCACCATGCAGGATGTTTCCCCCATATAATGCACCATGCAGGATGTCACTCCCCCTTATAATGCCCCATGCATCATGTCACCCCCCCTTATAATGCCCCATGCAGGATGTCACTCCCCCTTATAATGCCCCATGCAGGATGTCACCCCCTCCCTTATAATGCCCCATGCAGGATGTCACTTCCCCCCCTTATAATGCCCCATGCAGGATGTCACCCCCCCTTTTAATGCCCCATGCAGGATGTCACCCCCCCTTTTAATGCCCCATACAGGAAGTCACCCCCCTCCCTTTTAATGCCCCATGCAGGATGCCACTCCCCCCCTTTTAATGCCCCATGCAGGATGTCACTTCTCCCCCTTTTAATGCCCCATGCAGGATGTCACTTCTCCCTCTTTTAATGCCCCATACAGGATGTCACTTCTCCCCCTTTTAATGCCCCATGCAGGATGTCACTTCCCCTCCCTTTTAATGCCCCATGCAGGATGTCACTCCCCCCCCTTTTAATGCCCATGCAGGATGTCACTCCCCTCCTTTTAATGCCCCATGCAGGATGTCTCTCCCCCCTTTTAATGCCCCATGCAGGATGTCACTCTCCCCCTTTTAATGCCCCATGCAGGATGTCACTTCCCCCCCTTTTAATGCCCATGCAGGATGTCACTCCCCTCCTTTTAATGCCCCATGCAGGATGTCTCTCCCCCCCTTTTAATGCCCAATGCAGGATGTCACTCTCCCCCTTTTAATGCCCCATGCAGGATGTCACTTCCCCCCCTTTTAATGCCCCATGCAGGATGCCACACACCACCTTATAATGCCCCATGCAGGATGTCACTCCCCCTCTTTATAATGCCCCATGCAGGATGTCACTCCCCCATATAATGCCCCCATGCCTCCATACATTAAAAAAAAAAATCAAATACTCACCTCACTTCTCACCTGCTGCCGCTGCTCTTGACTCCAGTGTCGCCAGCGTCTTCCCGCTCTGCGCTGTCACGGCTCAGGAGAGAGCACAGTGTAAACACATCACTGCGCCTTCTGACCTGAGACGTCACAGTCAGAGGACATGGAAGAGACCGGAGCTGCTGTGGAGAGGTAAGTATTGCGCCAGGTGACGGGGCCCTGAGCAAGCGGGGAAAAGCGGGCGCTGACACCGCTCTCCTCCACTCACTGGTCCCATAGCGCGGTGGGGTTCCTGTCGGCGAGTGGGCCTTCCTCGCCTGCTCAGGGCCCCGGAACTTGCCCGGGTGAACCAGGTGCTGACGCCGGCCCTGGACATTGGCTATATGAACTCTGATCATATCAATTGTGCACATCTTGAGTATTCGATCAGATAGTCATTTTGGTGGCCTTTATTATTTTTCATACCACAATAATCATCCGCTATAGGGATAATCTTAACTGTCTAAATCTTTGATTCCTTATTTTTTGTCATTTTTTTTATGTGCTCTGATTATACCATTCTATGTCTCTGAGCACTTGAGCAGACATTTATATTGTGACTTTTTTCTTCACTATACACCTGAAAAGTGAGGTGCTTTTTTAGTATATTTAAATTAAAAATCTTTTAAAGGGTTCATATTTACACGTTTTTTCTACTCCCTTTTTTTGGTAAACAAATTATACTCTATGTCATTTTAAAAGAGAATTTATCTGGACCGAAAACATAACAAAAAGGAGAGGACTCCTACTAATATAATAACCTAAAAAGTTTGAAGTTACAGCCTCCAAGTAATAAAATATGAATTTTATTGGAAACATATTAAAAATACAATAATACAAAAAATCTCAAAATAGGTACAGTACAAACCAAAAGTTTGGACACACCTTCTCATTTAAAGATTTTTCTGTATTTTCATGACTATGAAAATTGTACATTCACACTGAAGGCATCAAAACTATGAATTAACACATGTGGAATTATATACTTAACAAAAAAGTGTGAAACAACTGAAAATATGTCTTATATTCTAAGTTCTTCAAAGTAGCCACCTTTTGCTTTGATGACTGCTTTGCACACTCTTGGCATTCTCTTGATGAGCTTCAAGAGGTAGTCACCGGAAATGGTCTTCACTTCACAGGTGTGCCCTGTCAGGTTTAATAAGTGGGATTTCTTGCCTTATAAATGGGGTTGGGAACCATCAGTTGTGTTGTGCAGAAGTCTGGTGGATACACAGCTGATAGTCCTACTGAATAGACTGTTAGAATTTGTATTATAGCAAGAAAAAAGCAGCTAAGTAAAGAAAAACGAGTGCCCATCATTACTTTAAGAAATGAAGGTCAGTCAGTCCGAAAAATTGGGCAAACTTTGAAAGTGTCCCCAAGTGCAGTTGCAAAAACCATCAAGTGCTACAAAGAAACTGGCTCACATGAGGACCGCCCCAGGAAAGGAAGACCAAGAGTCACCTCTGCTTCTGAGGATAAGTTTATCCGAGTCACCAGCCTCAGAAATCGCAGGTTAACAGCAGCTCAGATTAGAGACCAGGTCAATGCCACACAGAGTTCTAGCAGCAGACACATCTCTTCAACAACTGTTAAGAGGAGACTTTGTGCAGCAGGCCTTCATGGTAAAATAGCTGCTAGGAAACCACTGCTAAGGACAGGCAACAAGCAGAAGAGACTTGTTTGGGCTAAAGAACACAAGGAATGGACATTAGACCAGTGGAAATCTGTGCTTTGGTCTGATGAGTCCAAATTTGAGATCTTTGGTTCCAACCACCGTGTCTTTGTGCGACGCAGAAAAGTTGAGTGGATGGACTCTACATGCCTGGTTCCCACCGTGAAGCATGGAGGAGGAGGTGTGATGGTGTGGGGGTGCTTTGCTGGTGACACTGTTGGGGATTTATTCAAAATTGAAGGCATACTGAACCAGCATGGCTACCATAGCATCTTGCAGTGGCATGCTATTTCATCCGGTTTGCGTTTAGTTGGACCATCATTTATTTTTCAACAGGACAATGACCACAAACAGACCTCCAGGCTGTGTAAGGGCTATTTGACCAAGAAGGAGAGTGATGGGGTGCTACGCCAGATGACCTGGCCTCCACAGTCACCAGACCTGAACCCAATCGAGAAGGTTTGGGGTGAGCTGGACCACAGAGTGAAGGCAAAAGGGCCAACAAGTGCTAAACATCTCTGGGAACTCCTTCAAGATTGTTGGAAGACCATTTCCGGTGACTACCTCTTGAAGCTCATCAAGAGAATGCCAAGAGTGTGCAAAGGAGTCATCAAAGCAAAAGGTGGCTACTTTGAAGAACCTAGAATATAAGACATATTTTCAGTTGATTCACACTTTTTTCTTAAGTATATAATTCCACATGTGTTAATTCATAGTTTTGATGCCTTCAGTGTGAATGTACAATTTTCATAGTCATGAAAATACAGAAAAATCTTTAAATGAGAAGGTGTGTCCAAACTTTTGGTCTGTACTGTATGTGTAATAACAACAGTAAATAAGCGAGGTTCTCATTGAAAGCACCAAAAGGGGGATACACAGATCAAAAAGTTGAGCAATGGGTAGTAAAAGGTAATTCACTGGCAAACAAAATAAACAGGGAATTAATTAAACATAAATCGGACTAGTCTACATGTGTATAAATAATTAATAACCATCCCTGCAAAATGTGCAATATGTCCATACTACAATAGAGAGCACATGAATTACTCCAAATATAAAAGGTCAATAATAAGGTATACAGATAAACCACCAGTGTGTTGAGCAAATCCTATGTAAATGAATTATAACTACAGGGAATGTCAAACAGCCAGGAGTTCCTCACCCAGGACTGTATGCCTCCCAATCCCTAGTCACAGTTCACATTGAACAGATTGCAGCTTCCACATGACTCTCTGCAGTTCCAACACACAGACTGCTCAGCTTTCCTAGCTGACATATGCAGTCTCCATTCAAAGAGAGACTCTAGAATGTCTCTCTCCCAGCTCCAGCTCACATTTTGGCTGGTCACTCACCAGCGGCACACTCGACTTTGCTCCATCCAGCAGACTGACACCAAGAGGAACCCACCTCCTGGTTCTTACTCAAAGCTAGACAGGTGCATATAATTAAGACCTGCAGTGCTAGGATTTAGCCATAGCCTACCTGGCTTTGCTACAATATGTATATATATTTCTCGAGTTATATAACTAAATATGCAGAGAGCTGCCCCTAGTGGTGACTGCAGACAGGCAGAATTATATCCTTTATCCAGTTATAAAAACTGAGCTGCCAGATAAAGATATTCAGCTCAGAAATGTTACAGGAAGAGATAGAGGTTCTTTGCTGACTCATTCCAACACCTACAACTAATGATTGTTTTCATATAGTTCTATGGAGATATTGTTATTGTTTTACCCAAAGTCACACCGAAATAATAAAGCTTGGCCACAGCTTCAGGGTGTGTTGGAATAACCACATATAAACGTCATTACACCTAGGAAACACAGAACCCTGCAGACATCTACAGTGGTGGCCAAAAGTATTGGCACCCCTGCAATTCTGTCAGATAATACTCAGTTTCTTCCTGAAAATGATTGCAATCACAAATTCTTTGGTCTTATTATCTTCATTTAATTTGCTTGCAAGGAAAAAAACACAAAAGAGAATGAAGCAAAAATCAAATCATTGATCATTTCACACAAAACTCCAAAAATGGGCCAGACAAAAGTATTGGGACCCTCAGCCTAATACTCGGTTGCACAACCGTTAGCCAAAATAACTGCGAACAACCGCTTCCGGTAACCATCAATGAGTTTCTTACAATGCTCTGCTGGAATTGTAGACCATTCTTCTTTGGCAAACTGCTCCAGGTCCCTGATATTTGAAGGGTGCCTTCTCCAAACTGCCATTTTGAGATCTCTCCACAGGTGTTCTATGGGATTCAGGTCTGGACTCATTGCTGGCCACCTTAGAAGTCTCCAGTGCTTTCTCTTAAACCATTTTATAGTGCTTTTGCAAGTGTGTTTGGGTCATTGTCCTGCTGGAAGACCCATGACCTCTGAGGGAGACCCAGCTTTCTCACACTGGGCCCTACATTATGCTGCAAAATTTGTTGGTAGTCTTCAGACTTCATAATGCCATGCACACGGTCAAGCAGTCCAGTGCCAGAGGCAGCAAAGCAACCCCAAAACATCAGGGAACCTCCGCCATGTTTGACTGTAGGGACCGTGTTCTTTTCTTTGAATGCCTCTTTTTTTTCCTGTACACTCTATGTTGATGCTTTTTGCCAAAAAGCTCTACTTTTGTCTCATCTGACCAGAGAACATTCTTCCAAAACGTTTTAGGCTTTCTCAGGTAAGTTTTGGCAAACTCCAGAATGGCTTTTTTATGTCTCAGGGTAAGAAGTGGGGTCTTCCTGGGTATCCTACCATACAGTCCCTTTTCATTCAGACGCCGACGGATAGTACGGGTTGACACTGTTGTACCCTCGGACTGCAGGGCAGCTTGAACTTGTTTGGATGTTAGTCGAGGTTCTTTATCCACCATCCGCACAATCTTGCGTTGAAATCTCTCGTCAATTTTTCTTTTCCGCCACATCTAGGGAGGTTAGCCACAGTGCTATGGGCTTTACACTTCTTGATGACAATGTGCACGGAAGACACAGGAACATTCAGGTCTTTGGAGATGGACTTGTAGCCTTGAGATTGCTCATGCTTCCTCACAATTTGGTTTCTCAAGTCCTCAGACAGTTCTTTGGTCTTCTTTCTTTTCTCCATGCTCAATGTGGTACACACAAGGACACAGGACAGAGGTTGAGGCAACTTTAATCCATGTTAACTGACTGCAAGTGTGATTTAGCTATTGCCAACACCTGTTAGGTGCCACAGGTAAGTTACAGGTGCTGTTAATTACACGAATTAGAGAAGCATCACATGATTTTTCAAACAGTGCCAATACTTTTGTCCACCCCCTTTTTTAGGTTTGGTGTGGAATTATATCCAATTTGGCTTTAGGACAATTCTTTTTGTGTTTTTTCATTGAAGACAAATTAAATGAAGATAATAATACCAAAGAATTTGTGATTGCAATAATTTTCAGGAAGAAACTGTGTATTATCTGACAGAATTGCAGGGGTGCCAATACTTTTGGCCACCACTGTAGGTTGTCCAGTGTGGTCTGACCCTTTCTCTATCTGGCTATTACAGGCAAGGACTCATTCCAGTCCCCCTATAAAGAGCCTCTCCTGATATAGGTGATAACAGGGAACAATAGACTGTATTTACCGGCACCATTAATGTAAAGTTACTGTACCTTTAAAAAAGGTTGAACTGATTGAATTTGGCTGAAATTGAGAAGATAAGTGGCTTAACCACATCATGTCATGCAGGAGTTGTCGCTTTGCAACAGCGAGAGAAAAAAACAGAGGCTGAAATAATTAATAAAATGCCCATATACAAGAGTAAACGCTGGAGAAGACGCCAGCTCATACTAAGAAATGATAATATCCCTACTGGGTTCCCGTAAACCAGAAATCCCCCGACCAAATGTTGTGATGGGATAGAAAGCAAAACAAACCGTAAATGTCAAAATCCAAAAAACCTTTATACACTGCAGCTGACTAATCTCACAGAGGCCAGAGCCGAAAATTCATCTCTCGAGATCACTTCTGAGGACTGGACAGTCTTATATATATATAGTAGTTATATTCTTATATATAGGGGGCAGTATTATAGTAGTTATATTCCTGTACATAGTAGCAGTATTATAGTAGTTATATTCTTGTACATAGGAGCAGTATTATAGTAGTTATATTCTTGTACATAGGAGCAGTATTATAGTAGTTATATTCTTGTACATAGGAGCAGTATTATAGTAGTTATATTCTTGTACATAGGAGCAGTATTATAGTAGTTATATTCTTGTACATAAGGGCAGCATTATAGTAGTTATATTCTTGTACATAGGAGCAATATTATAGTAGTTAGATTCTTGTACATAGGAGCAGTATTATAGTAGTTATATTCTTGTACATAGGGGGCAGTATTATAGTAGTTAGATTCTTGTATATAGGGGCAGTATTATAGTAGTTAGATTCTTGTACATAGGGGCAGTATTATAGTAGTTATATTCTTGTACATAGGGGGCAGTACTATAGTAGTTATATTCTTGTACATAGGTGCAGTATTATAGTAGTTATATTCTTGTACATAGGGGCAGTATTATAGTAGTTATATTCCTGTACATAGGGAGCAGTATTATAGTAGTTATATTCTTGTATATAGGGGGCAGTATTATAGTAGTTATATTCTTGTACATAGGGAGCAGTATTATAGTAGTTATATTCTTGTACATAGGGGGCAGTATTATAGTAGTTATATTCTTGTACATAGGAGCAGTATTATAGTAGATATATTCTTGTACATAGGGGGCAGTATTATAGTAGTTATATTCTTGTACATAGGAGCAGTATTATAGTAGTTATATTCTTGTACATAGGAGCAGTATTATAGTAGTTATATTCTTGTACATAGTGAGCAGCATTATAGTAGTTAAATTCTTGTATATAGGGGCCGTATTATAGTAGTTAGATTCTTGTACATAGGGAGCAGTATTATAGTAGTTATATTCTTGTACATAGGGAGCAGTATTATAGTAGTTATATTCTTGTACATAGGGGGCAGTATTATAGTAGTTATATTCTTGTACATAGGAGCAGTATTATAGTAGTTATATTCTTGTACATAGTAGCAGTATTATAGTAGTTATATTCTTGTACATAGGAGCAGTATTATAGTAGTTATATTTTTGTACATAGGAGCAGTATTATAGTAGTTATATACTTGTACTTAAAAGCAGTATTATAGTAGTTATATTCTTGTACATAGGAGCAGTAGTATAGTAGTTATATTCTTGTACATAGCAGCAGTATTGTAGTAGTGATATTCTTGTACATAGGGGGCAGTATTATAGTAGTTATATTCTTGTACATAGGAGCAGTATTATAGTAGAATCATAGAATCATAGAATGGTAGAGTTGGAAGGGACCTCCTGGGTCATCTGGTCCAACCCCCTGCTCAAAGCAGGATTCACTAGATCATCTCAGACAGATGTCTGTCCAGCCTCTGTTTGAAGACGTCCATTGAAGGGGAACTCACCACCTCTCGTGGCAGCCTGTTCCACTCATTAATCACCCTAACTGTCAAAAAGTTTTTTCTAATATCTAATCTGTGTCTCCTCCCATTTAGTTTCATCCCATTGCTTCTAGTCTTTCCTTGTGCAAATGAGAATAAAGATGATCCTTCTACAATGTGACAGCCCTTGACATATTTGTAGAAAGCTATTAAGTCTCCTCTCAGTCTTCTTTTTTGCAAGCTAAACATTCCCAAATCCTGCAACCGTTCCTCATAGGACATGGTTTGCAGACCAGTCACCATTCTGGTCGCTCTTCTCTGAACTTGCTCCAGTTTGTCGATGTCTTTTTTAAAATGTGGTGCCCAAAACTGTACACAGTATTCCAGATGAGGTCTGACCAAAGAGGAGTAAAGACCGATAATGACTTCACGTGATCTAGACTGTATGCTTCTGTTAATACATCCCAGAATTGTATTTGCCTTTTTTGCTGCTGCATCACACTGTTGACTCATGTTCAGTCTATGATCTATTAGTATACCTAAGTCTTTTTCACATGTACTGTTGCTCAGCTCTATTCCTCCCATTCTGTATATGCTTTTTTCATTTTTATTGCCCAGATGTAGTACTTTGCATTTTTCCCTGTTAAAAACCATTCTGTTGGTTGCTGCCCACTGCTCCAGTTTATTTAGGTCTTTTTGAATCCTCTCTCTCTCTTCTCTAGTATTAGCTATCCCTCCTAGCTTTGTGTCATCAGCAAATTTAATCAGTTTACCCTCAATTCCTTCATCTAAATCATTGATAAAGATGTTGAACAATACAGGTCCCAGGACGGAGCCCTGTGGTACCCCACTTGAGACATTCATCCAGCTGGATGTGAAGCCATTTACAACCACCCTTTGAGTCCGATCACTAAGCCAGTTATGAATCCACCTAACAGTTGCCTGGTCCATTGCATACTTGGTCATTTTTTCAATAAGGATGATGTGAGATACTTTGTCAAATGCTTTGCTGAAGTCAAGATATACTATATCTACAGCATTTCCCTGATCCACCCAGTCAGTGATTCTGTCATAGAAGGAAATTAAGTTAGTCTGACATGACTTGTTAGTTACAAACCCATGCTGACTCTGGTTAATCACTTCATTCTTATCCATGTACTTACATACATGTTGTTTAATAATTTGTTCAAAGATCTTTCCTGGTATAGAAGTCAGACTCACCGGCCTATAGTTCCCTGGGTCCACCTTCTTCCCCTTTTTGAAGATAGGAACAACATTTGCTCTTCTCCAGTCTTCTGGGACTTCTCCTGTTCTCCAAGAATTTTCAAAGATTATGGAGAGTGGTTCTAAAATTTCTTCTACAATCTCCTTCAGTACTCTGGGGTGTAATTCATCTGGACCTGGAGACTTGAACTCATTTAAGTTAGCTAAATATTCCCTCACAATCTTTCTGTTTACTGATAACTTGGATTCCTCTATTCCTTTAAAAGGACAGTGAAGATCAGTTGATGTTACATTTTCTTTCTGAGAGAAAACAGATGCAAAATAGGAATTAAAAAGTTCGGCCTTCTCAACATCCTCTCTTACCATTTCTCCATTTTCATCCTGTAAAAATCCTATAGCATCTTTGACTTTTCTTTTACTTTTGACATACCCCCAAAATCCTTTTTTATTGCTTTTGACATCTCTTGCAAGCCTTAATTCATTGTCAGCTTTAGCTAACCTGATACGTGCCCTGCAGGATCTCCAGACTGTATTATAATCTTCTTTAGATATGCCTCCCTCTTTCCATTTAATAAACATTTCTTTCTTTCTTTTTAGCATGTGTTTAAGTTCTGTGTTCATCCATCCTGGTTTCCTTAAATGCTTCCCATTCTTCCTACTTTTCGGGATTGTTAACGATTGTGCTTTGAGAATCTCATTTTTAAAAATTTCCCATCCTTCCTGGACATTTTTGTCTTTAAGGACATCCAGCCATTGGATCCCTCCTATTCTCTTTCTGAGTCTCTTAAAATCTGCCTTTCTAAAATCTAACCTTGAAGTTTGAGTCTTCACATGTCTTCCTCCTCTAGTTATCCAAAATTCTATAATAGCATGATCGCTGCCTCCTAGGGTCCCAGCCACCTTTACCTCCTCAACCATTTCCTCCCTGTTTATAAGGATTAGATCCAAAGTAGCAGATCCCCTTGTTTTCTCCCCTACCTTTTGGAAGATAAAGTTGTCAGCAAGAGAGGTTAAGAATTTGCTTGACCTGTTAGTTTTACTTGAGAGAGATTCCCAACAAATGTCTGGATAGTTGAAATCTCCCATGACCACTACGTCATATTTTTTGGAGAACTTGGTCATTTGATACATAAAGAGTTCATCCATATCTTCAGCTTGCCCAGGTGGCCTGTAGTAAATGCCTACAATGGTGTCCTTTCCGTTGTTCTCTCCTTGTATTCTTACCCAAACAGTTTCCACAGAACTCCGTCTCTGAAGCTTCAATCTCTGTGCAGATATACGCTTTTCTAACATACAATGCAACACCTCCTCCTCGTTTATCAAGTCTGTTTCTTGCAAATAAGTTGTATCCTTTTAGCCTTTTATTCCAATCATGTGTATCGTCCCACCAAGTTTCAGTGATTCCAATGACATCATATTCCTTTTCCTGCATTAGTAGTTCCAATTCTCCTTGTTTGTTGCCCATGCTTTGTGCATTTGTATAAAAACATTTTAGTTTGTGATTGGTTTCTCTTCCTCCCATATTTTTATTATTTAGATTTTTTTGTCTTTGTTCTTCTTTTCCACTTCCAGTAGCAGAGATCTCAATAGTATTTGTCAGCTGTATGGCTTTTTCTGGCCTTTTGCTTCCCTTCCCACATTGTTCTAGTTTAAAGCTTTTCTGATGAGTGTAGCAAGGCGACTTCCAAATACATGTTTTCCAGTCTTCGTAAGGTGCACCCCATCTCTAGCAAGTAGTCCATCGTATAGGTAATTCATTCCGTGATCCAGAAATCCAAATCCTTGTTGACGGCACCATCGACGTAGCCAGTTGTTCACCTGTAGAATCTTATTCCACCTCATTGTTCCATGGCCATCCACTGGGAGGATGGATGAGAAGACCACCTGCGCTCCCAATTCTTTCACTTTCTTGCCTAAGTCTTCAAAGTCACTGCAGATGGTTTCCAGGTCCTTTCTTGCGGTGTCATTTGTCCCCACATGTATTAGCAGGAATGGGTAGTGATCTGTAGGTCTGAAGAGTCTTGATATCCTGTCAGACACATCTTTAATTTTTGCTCCTGGAAGACAGCACATTTCTCTTGAGGTTATGTCTGGTCTGCAGATAGCGGCCTCTGTTCCTCTTAACAGGGAATCCCCCATGACCACCACTCTCCGTTTTTTCTTCACAACATTCTTCTTTCTCCATCCAGGAGGATTCTGAGGGCTTACAAGGTTATTCATTGCTGGCAAAGTCTTATCTTGCTGTATTTCTTCATGGTTCTCCTGTGTGAGAGCCTGGTACTGGTTCCTGAGCAGTATGGGTGCTGACTGCCTCTCGATCCTCCTGCTTCTCTGGGTCACATGCTTCCATTCCTCTGTTTCCTCAGATGCAGTTCGAATTTCTTCTCTTTCTGAATCATGAAGAGATAATTCTGCTCTGTCTAAGAACTCTTCACCTTCCTTAATGATTTTCAAGGTAGTTAACCTCTCTTCTAGATTTCGCAACTTTTCCTCCAACAGGGACACAAGCTTGCATTTCTGGCATGTGAAGTCTGGCTTTTCCACTGGCAAGTCTGTGAACATGTAGCAGGATATGCAGCTCACCAAATGGCTCCTGGACTCTTCCATGTTCTTACTGTTAATGTTCTGAAAACAGTGAAAAAAGCTTAAAAAAAAAGCTTCAAAATGCGGCGCGTGGTTTACCGATGTCCTCTTTTCAGCTCCAACAGCCAAAATCCAGTGTTCTTTGAGCTTGCGGAGACTCTTCACTTACCCCAAAATGCAGTGGGAATATGCAAATTATCTCCTCAGGACTCCTCCCCTGGTTTACCGATGTCCTCTTTTCAGCTCCAACAGCCAAAATCCAGTGTTCTTTGAGCTCGCGGAGACTCTTCACTTACCCCAAAATGCAGTGGGAATATGCAAATTATCTCCTCAGGACTCCTCCCCTGGTTTACCGATGTCCTCTTTTCAGCTCCAACAGCCAAAATCCAGTGTTCTTATATTAGTAGTTATATTCTAGTACATAAAGGCAGTATTATAGTAGTTATATTCTTGTACATAGGAGCAGTATTATAGTAGTTATATTCTTGTACATAGGAGCAGTATTATAGTAGTTATATTCTTGTACATAGGAGCAGTATTATAGTAGTTATATTCTTGTACATAGGAGCAGTATTATAGTAGTTATATTCTTGTACATAGGAGCAGTATTATAGTAGTTATATTCTTGTACATAGGAGCAGTATTATAGTAGTTATATTCTTGTACATAGGAGCAGTATTATAGTAGTTATATTCCTGTACATAGGAGCAGTATTATAGTAGTTATATTCTTGTACATAGGAGCAGTATTATAGCAGTTATATTCTTGTACATAGAGGCAGTATTATAGTAGTAATATTCTTGTACATAGAGGCAGTATTATAGTAGTTATATTCTTGTACATAGGAGCAGTATTATAGTAGTTATATTCCTGTACATAGGAGCAGTATTATAGTAGTTATATTCTTGTACATACAGGCAGTATTATAGTAGTTATATTCTTGTACATAGAGGCAGTATTATAGTAGTTAGATTCTTGTATATAGGGGCAGTATTATAGTAGTTAGATTCTTGTACATAGGGGCAGTATTATAGTAGTTATATTCTTGTACATAGGGGGCAGTACTATAGTAGTTATATTCTTGTACATAGGTGCAGTATTATAGTAGTTATATTCTTGTACATAGGAGCAGTATTATAGTAGTTATATTCTTGTACATAGGGGCAGTATTATAGTAGTAATATTCTTGTACATAGGGAGCAGTATTATAGTAGTTATATTCTTGTATATAGGGGGCAGTATTATAGTAGTTATATTCTTGTACATAGGGAGCAGTATTATAGTAGTTATATTCTTGTACATAGGGGGCAGTATTATAGTAGTTATATTCTTGTACATAGGAGCAGTATTATAGTAGATATATTCTTGTACATAGGGGGCAGTATTATAGTAGTTATATTCTTGTACATAGGGAGCAGTATTATAGTAGTTATATTCTTGTACATAGCAGCAGTATTATAGTAGTGATATTCTTGTACATAGGGGGCAGTATTATAGTAATTATAATCTTGTACATAGGAGCAGTATTATAGTAGTTATATTCTTGTACATAGGAGCAGTATTATAGTAGTTATAATCTAGTACATAAAGGCAGTATTATAGTAGTTATGTTCTTCTACATAGGAGCAGTATTATAGTAGTTATATTCTTGTACATAGGAGCAGTATTATAGTAGTTATATTCTTGTACATAGGAGTAGTATTATAGTAGTTATATTTTTGTACATAGGAGCAGTATTATAGTAGTTATATTCTTGTACATAGGGAGCAGTATTATAGTAGTTATATTCTTGTACATAGGGGGCAGTATTATAGTAGTTATATTCTTGTACATAGGAGCAGTAATATAGTAGATATATTCTTGTACATAGGGGGCAGTATTATAGTAGTTATATTCTTGTACATAGGAGCAGTATTATAGTAGTTATATTCTTGTATATAGGAGCAGTATTATAGTAGTTATATTCTTGTACATAGGAGCAGTATTATAGTAGTTATATTCTTGTACATAGGGGGCAGTATTATAGTAGTTATATTCTTGTACATAGCGGGCAGTATTATAGTAGTTATATTCTTGTACATAGGGGCAGTATTATAGTATATTCTTGTACATAGGGAGCAGTATTATAGTAGTTATATTCTTGTATATAGGGGGCAGTATTATAGTAGTTATATTCTTGTACATAGGGAGCAGTATTATAGTAGTTATATTCTTGTACATAGGGGGCAGTATTATAGTAGTTATATTCCTGTACATAGGAGCAGTATTATAGTAGTTATATTCTTGTACATAGAGGCAGTATTATAGTAGTTATATTCTTGTACATAGAGGCAGTATTATAGTAGTTATATTCTTGTACATAGGAGCAGTATTATAGTAGTTAAATTCTTGTATATAGGGGCAGTATTATAGCAGTTAGATTCTTGTACATAGAGAGCAGTATTATAGTAGTTATATTCTTGAACATAGGGAGCAGTATTATAGTAGTTATATTCTTGTACATAGGGGGCAGTATTATAGTAGTTATATTCTTGTACATAGGAGCAGTATTATAGTAGATATATTCTTGTACATAGGGGGCAGTATTATAGTAGTTATATTCTTGTACATAGGAGCAGTATTATAGTAGTTATATTCTTGTACGTAGGAGCAGTATTATAGTAGTTATATTCTTGTACATAGGAGCAGTATTATAGTAGTTATATTCTTGTACATAGGGGGCAGTATTATAGTAGTTATATTCTTGTACATAGGGGCAGTATTATAGTAGTTATATTCTTGTACATAGGGGGCAGTATTATAGTAATTATATTCTTGTACATAGGAGCAGTATTATAGTAGTTATATTCTTGTACATAGTAGCAGTATTATAGTAGTTATATTCTTGTACATAGGAGCAGTATTATAGTAGTTATATTTTTGTACATAGGAGCAGTATTATAGTAGTTATATACTTGTACTTAAAGGCAGTATTATAGTAGTTATATTCTTGTACATAGGAGCAGTATTATAGTAGTTATATTCTTGTACATAGCAGCAGTATTATAGTAGTGATATTCTTGTACATAGGGAGCAGTATTATAGTAATTATAATCTTGTACATAGGAGCAGTATTATAGTAGTTATATTCTTGTACATAGGAGCAGTATTATAGTAGTTATAATCTAGTACATAAAGGCAGTATTATAGTAGTTATGTTCTTCTACATAGGAGCAGTATTATAGTAGTTATATTCTTGTACATAGGAGCAGTATTATAGTAGTTATATTCTTGTACATAGGAGCAGTATTATAGTAGTTATATTCTTGTACATAGGAGTAGTATTATAGTAGTTATATTCTTGTACATAGGAGCAGTATTATAGTAGTTATATTCCTGTACATAGGAGCAGTATTATAGTAGTTATATTCTTGTACATAGGAGCAGTATTATAGTAGTTATATTCTTGTACATAGAGGCAGTATTATAGTAGTTATATTCTTGTACATAGAGGCAGTATTATAGTAGTTATATTCTTGTACATAGGAGCAGTATTATAGTAGTTATATTCCTGTACATAGGAGCAGTATTATAGTAGTTATATTCTTGTACATAGGAGTAGTATTATAGTAGTTATATTCTTGTACATAGAGGCAGTATTATAGTAGTTATATTCTTGTACATAGAGGCAGTATTATAGTAGTTATATTCTTGTACATAGGAGCAGTATTATAGTAGTTATATTCTTGTACATAGGGGGCAGTATTATAGTAGTTATATTCTTGTACATAGGAGCAGTATTATAGTAGTTATATTCCTGTACATAGGAGCAGTATTATAGTAGTTATATTCTTGTACATAGGAGCAGTATTATAGTAGTTATATTCTTGTACATAGAGGCAGTATTATAGTAGTTATATTCTTGTACATAGAGGCAGTATTATAGTAGTTATATTCTTGTACATAGGAGCAGTATTATAGTAGTTATATTCTTGTACATAGGGGGCAGTATTATAGTAGTTATATTCTTGTACATAGGAGCAGTATTATAGTAGTGATATTCTTGTACATAGGGGGCAGTATTGTAGTAATTATATTCTTGTATATAGGAGCAGTATTATAGTAGTTATATTCTTGTACATAGGAGCAGTATTATAGTAGTTATATTCTTGTACATAGGGCGCAGTATTATAGTAGTTATATTCTTGTACATAGGGGGCAGTATTATAGTAGTTATATTCTTGTACATAGGAGCAGTATTATAGTAGTTATAGTCTTGTACATAGAGGCAGTATTATAGTAGTTATATTCTTGTATATAGGGAGCAGTATTATAGTAGTTATATTCTTGTACATAGGAGCAGTATTATAGTAGTTATATTCTTGTACATAGGAGCAGTATTATAGTAGTTATAGTCTTGTACATAGGGAGCAGTATTATAGTAGTTATATTCTAATACATAGGGGGCAGTATTATAGTAGTTATATTCTTGTACATAGGAGCAGTATTATAGTAGTTATATTCTTGTACATAGGAGCAGTATTATAGTAGTTATATTCTTGTACATAGGAGCAGTATTATAGTAGTTATATTCCTGTACATAGGAGCAGTATTATAGTAGTTATATTCTTGTACATAGGGGGCAGAATTATAGTAGTTATATTCTTGTACATAGGAGCAGTATTATAGTAGTTATATTCTTGTACATAGGAGCAGTATTATATTAGTTATATTCTTGTACATAGGAGCAGTATTATAGTAGTTATATTCCTGTACATAGGAGCAGTATTATTGTAGTTATATTCTTGTACATAGGAGCAGTATTATAGTAGTTATATTCTTGTACATAGGAGCATTATTATAGCAGTTATATTCTTGTATATAGGAGCAGTATTATAGTAGTTATACAGTTATAAGAAAAAGTTTGGGTACCCCTATTAATCTTAAGCTTAATGTTTTATAAAAATTGGTGTTTTTGCAACAGCTATTTCAGTTTGATATATGTAATAACTGTTGGACACAGTAATGTTTCTGCCTTGAAATGAGGTTTATTGTACTAACAGAAAATGTGCAATCTGCATTCAAACAAAATTTGACAGGTGCATAAGTATGGGCACCTCACCAGAAAAGTGACATTAATATTTAGTAGATCCTCCTTTTGCAAAAATAACAGCCTCTAGTCGCTTCCTGTAGCTTTTAATGATTTCCTGGATCCTGGATGAAGGTATTTTTGACCATTCCTCATTACAAAACAATTCCAGTTCAGTAAAGTTTGATGGTCGCCGAGCATGGACAGCCCTCTTCAAATGATCCCACAGAAGTTCAATGATATTCAGGTCTGGGGACTGGGATGGCCATTCCAGAACATTGTAATTGTTCCTCTCCATGAATGCCTGAGTAGATTTGGAGCGGTGTTTTGGATCATTGTCTTGCTGAAAGATCCATCCCCTGCGTAACTTCAACTTTGTCACTGATTCTTGAACATTATTGTCAAGAATCTGCTAATACTGAGTGGAATCCATGCGTCCCTCAACTTTAACAAGATTCCCGGTGCTGGCATTGGCCACACAGCCCCAAAGCATGATGGAACCTCCACCAAATTTTACTGTGGGTAGCAAGTGTATTTCTTGGAATGCTGTGGTTTTTTGCCGCCATGCATAACGCCTTTTTGTATGACCAAACAACTCAATCTTGGTTTCATCAGTCCACAGGACCTTCTTCCAAAAAGAAATTGGCTTCTCCAAATGTGCTTTTGCATACCGCAGCCGACTCTGTTTGTGGCATGCTTGCAGAAACGGCTTCTTTCACATCACTCTCCCATACAGCTTCTCCTTGTGCAAAGTGCATTGTATAGTTGACCGATGCACAGTGACACCATCTGCAGCAAGTTGATGCTGCAGCTCTCTGGAGGTGGTCTGAGGATTGTCCTTGACTGATCTCACCATTGTTCTTCTCTGCCTTTCTGATGTTTTTCTTGGCCTGCCACTTCTGGCCTTAACAAGAACTGTCCCTGTGTTCTTCCATTTCCTTACTATGTTCCTCACAGTGGAAACTGACAGGTTAAATCTCTGAGACCGCTTTTTGTATCCTTCCCCTGAACAACTATGTTGAATAATCTTTGTTTTCAGATCATTTGACAGTTGTTTTGAGGAGCCCATGATGCCACTCTTCAGAGGAGATTCAAACAGGAGAACAACTTGCAAGTGGCCACTTTAAGTAGCTTTTCTCATGATTGCATACACCAGGCTATGAAGTTCAAAGCTCAATGAGGTTACAAAACCAAAAAAAGTGCTTTAGTAAGTCAGTAAAAAGTAGGAAGGAGTATTTAAAACAAGAAAATGATAAGGGTGCCCATACTTATGCACCTGTCAAATTTTGTTTGAATGCAGATTGCACATTTTCTGTTAGTACAATAAACCTCATTTCAAGGCAGAAACATTACTGTGTCCAACAGTTATTACATATATCAAACTGAAATAGCTGTTGCAAAAACACCAATTTTAAGAAAACATTAAGCTTAAAATTAATAGGGGTGCCGAAACTTTTTCATATAACTGTATTCTTGTATATAGGTGGCAGTATTATAGTAGTTATATTCTTGTACATAGGTGCAGTATTATAGTAGTTATATTCTTGTACATAGGGGCAGTATTATAGTAGGTATATTCTTGTACATAGGGGCAGTATTATAGTAGTTATATTCTTGTACATAGGGGCAGTATTATAGTAGTTATATTCTTGCACATAGGAGCAGTATTATAGTAGTTATATTCTTGTACATAGGGGCAGTATTATAGTAGTTATATTCTTGTACATAGGAGCAGTATTATAGTAGTTATATTCTTGTACATAGGGGCAGTATTATAGTAGGTATATTCTTGTACATAGGGGGCAGTATTATAGTAGTTATATTCTTGTATATAGAGCCAGTATTATAGTAGTTATATTCTTGTACATAGGAGCAGTATTATAGCAGATATATTCTTGTACATAGGGGGCAGTATTATAGTAGTTATATTCTTGTACATAGGGGCAGTATTATAGTAGTTATATTCTTGTACATAGAAGCAGTATTATATTAGTTATATTCTTGTACATAGGAGCAGTTTTAAAGTAGTTATATTCTTGTACATAGGGGGTAGTATTATAGTAGTTATATTCTTGTACATAGGAGCAGTTTTATAGTAGTTATATTATTGTACATAGGAGTATTATAGTAGTTATATTCTTGTACATAGGGGCAGTATTATAGTAGTTATATTCTTGTACATAGGGGGCAGTATTATAGTAGTTATATAACTGTACATAGGAGCAGTATTATAGCAGTTATATTCTTGTACATAGGGGCAGTATTATAGTAGTTATATTCTTGTACATAGGAGCAGTATTATAGTAGTTATATTCTTGTACATAGGAGCAGTATTATAGTAGTTATATTCTTGTACATAGGAGTAGTATTATAGTAGTTATATTCTTGTACATAGGAGCAGTATTATAGTAGTTATATTCTTGTACATAGGAGCAGTATTATAGTAGTTATATTCCTGTACATAGGAGCAGTATTATAGTAGTTATATTCTTGTACATAGGAGCAGTATTATAGCAGTTATATTCTTGTACATAGAGGCAGTATTATAGTAGTAATATTCTTGTACATAGAGGCAGTATTATAGTAGTTATATTCTTGTACATAGGAGCAGTATTATAGTAGTTATATTCCTGTACATAGGAGCAGTATTATAGTAGTTATATTCTTGTACATAGAGGCAGTATTATAGTAGTTATATTCTTGTACATAGAGGCAGTATTATAGTAGTTAGATTCTTGTATATAGGGGCAGTATTATAGTAGTTAGATTCTTGTACATAGGTGCAGTATTATAGTAGTTATATTCTTGTACATAGGAGCAGTATTATAGTAGTTATATTCTTGTACATAGGGGCAGTATTATAGTAGTTATATTCTTGTACATAGGGAGCAGTATTATAGTAGTTATATTCTTGTATATAGGGGGCAGTATTATAGTAGTTATATTCTTGAACATAGGGAGCAGTATTATAGTAGTTATATTCTTGTACATAGGGGGCAGTATTATAGTAGTTATATTCTTGTACATAGGAGCAGTATTATAGTAGATATATTCTTGTACATAGGGGGCAGTATTATAGTACTTATATTCTTGTACATAGGGGGCAGTATTATAGTAGTTATATTCTTGTACATAGGAGCAGTATTATAGTAGTTATATTCTTGTACATAGGAGCAGTATTATAGTAGTTATATTCTTGTACATAGTGAGCAGTATTATAGTAGTTAAATTCTTGTATATAGGGGCAGTATTATAGTAGTTAGATTCTTGTACATAGGGAGCAGTATTATAGTAGTTATATTCTTGTACATAGGGAGCAGTATTATAGTAGTTATATTCTTGTACATAGGGGGCAGTATTATAGTAGTTATATTCTTGTACATAGGAGCAGTAATATAGTAGATATATTCTTGTACATAGGGGGCAGTATTATAGTAGTTATATTCTTGTACATAGGAGCAGTATTATAGTAGTTATATTCTTGTATATAGGAGCAGTATTATAGTAGTTATATTCTTGTACATAGGAGCAGTATTATAGTAGTTATATTCTTGTACATAGGGGGCAGTATTATAGTAGTTATATTCTTGTACATAGGGGGCAGTATTATAGTAGTTATATTCTTGTACATAGGGGCAGTATTATAGTATATTCTTGTACATAGGGAGCAGTATTATAGTAGTTATATTCTTGTATATAGGGGGCAGTATTATAGTAGTTATATTCTTGTACATAGGGAGCAGTATTATAGTAGTTATATTCTTGTACATAGGGGGCAGTATTATAGTAGTTATATTCTTGTACATAGGAGCAGTATTATAGTAGATATATTCTTGTACATAGGGGGCAGTATTATAGTAGTTATATTCTTGTACATAGGAGCAGTATTATAGTAGTTATATTCTTGTACATAGGAGTAGTATTATAGTAGTTAAATTCTTGTATATAGGGGCAGTATTATAGTAGTTAGATTCTTGTACATAGGGAGCAGTATTATAGTAGTTATATTCTTGTACATAGGGAGCAGTATTATAGTAGTTATATTCTTGTACATAGGGGGCAGTATTATAGTAGTTATATTCTTGTACATAGGAGCAGTAATATAGTAGATATATTCTTGTGCATAGGGGGCAGTATTATAGTAGTTATATTCTTGTACATAGGAGCAGTATTATAGTAGTTATATTCTTGTACATAGGAGCAGTATTATAGTAGTTATATTCTTGTACATAGGGGGCAGTATTATAGTAGTTATATTCTTGTACATAGGGGCAGTATTATAGTAGTTATATTCTTGTACATAGGGGGCAGTATTATAGTAATTATATTCTTGTACATAGGAGCAGTATTATAGTAGTTATATTCTTGTACATAGTAGCAGTATTATAGTAGTTATATTCTTGTACATAGGAGCAGTATTATAGTAGTTATATTTTTGTACATAGGAGCAGTATTATAGTAGTTATATACTTGTACTTAAAGGCAGTATTATAGTAGTTATATTCTTGTACATAGGAGCAGTAGTATAGTAGTTATATTCTTGTACATAGCAGCAGTATTGTAGTAGTGATATTCTTGTACATAGGGGGCAGTATTATAGTAATTATAATCTTGTACATAGGAGCAGTATTATAGTAGTTATATTCTTGTACATAGGAGCAGTATTATAGTAGTTATATTCTAGTACATAAAGGCAGTATTATAGTAGTTATATTCTTGTACATAGGAGCAGTATTATAGTAGTTATATTCTTGTACATAGGAGCAGTATTATAGTAGTTATATTCTTGTACATAGGAGCAGTATTATAGTAGTTATATTCTTGTACATAGGAGCAGTATTATAGTAGTTATATTCTTGTACATAGGAGCAGTATTATAGTAGTTATATTCCTGTACATAGGAGCAGTATTATAGTAGTTATATTCTTGTACATAGGAGCAGTATTATAGCAGTTATATTCTTGTACATAGAGGCAGTATTATAGTAGTTATATTCTTGTACATAGAGGCAGTATTATAGTAGTTATATTCTTGTACATAGGAGCAGTATTATAGTAGTTATATTCCTGTACATAGGAGCAGTATTATAGTAGTTATATTCTTGTACATAGAGGCAGTATTATAGTAGTTATATTCTTGTACATAGAGGCAGTATTATAGTAGTTATATTCTTGTACATAGGAGCAGTATTATAGTAGTTAAATTCTTGTATATAGGGGCAGTATTATAGCAGTTAGATTCTTGTACATAGAGAGCAGTATTATAGTAGTTATATTCTTGAACATAGGGAGCAGTATTATAGTAGTTATATTCTTGTACATAGGGGGCAGTATTATAGTAGTTATATTCTTGTACATAGGAGCAGTATTATAGTAGATATATTCTTGTACATAGGGGGCAGTATTATAGTAGTTATATTCTTGTACATAGGAGCAGTATTATAGTAGTTATATTCTTGTACGTAGGAGCAGTATTATAGTAGTTATATTCTTGTACATAGGAGCAGTATTATAGTAGTTATATTCTTGTACATAGGGGGCAGTATTATAGTAGTTATATTCTTGTACATAGGGGCAGTATTATAGTAGTTATATTCTTGTACATAGGGGGCAGTATTATAGTAATTATTTTCTTGTACATAGGAGCAGTATTATAGTAGTTATATTCTTGTACATAGTAGCAGTATTATAGTAGTTATATTCTTGTACATAGGAGCAGTATTATAGTAGTTATATTTTTGTACATAGGAGCAGTATTATAGTAGTTATATACTTGTACATAGCAGCAGTATTATAGTAGTGATATTCTTGTACATAGGGGGCAGTATTATAGTAATTATAATCTTGTACATAGGAGCAGTATTATAGTAGTTATATTCTTGTACATAGGAGCAGTATTATAGTAGTTATAATCTAGTACATAAAGGCAGTATTATAGTAGTTATGTTCTTCTACATAGGAGCAGTATTATAGTAGTTATATTCTTGTACATAGGAGCAGTATTATAGTAGTTATATTCTTGTACATAGGAGCAGTATTATAGTAGTTATATTCTTGTACATAGGAGTAGTATTATAGTAGTTATATTCTTGTACATAGGAGCAGTATTATAGTAGTTATATTCCTGTACATAGGAGCAGTATTATAGTAGTTATATTCTTGTACATAGGAGCAGTATTATAGTAGTTATATTCTTGTACATAGAGGCAGTATTATAGTAGTTATATTCTTGTACATAGAGGCAGTATTATAGTAGTTATATTCTTGTACATAGGAGCAGTATTATAGTAGTTATATTCCTGTACATAGGAGCAGTATTATAGTAGTTATATTCTTGTACATAGGAGTAGTATTATAGTAGTTATATTCTTGTACATAGAGGCAGTATTATAGTAGTTATATTCTTGTACATAGAGGCAATATTATAGTAGTTATATTCTTGTACATAGGAGCAGTATTATAGTAGTTATATTCTTGTACATAGGGGGCAGTATTATAGTAGTTATATTCTTGTACATAGGAGCAGTATTATAGTAGTTATATTCCTGTACATAGGAGCAGTATTATAGTAGTTATATTCTTGTACATAGGAGCAGTATTATAGTAGTTATATTCTTGTACATAGAGGCAGTATTATAGTAGTTATATTCTTGTACATAGAGGCAGTATTATAGTAGTTATATTCTTGTACATAGGAGCAGTATTATAGTAGTTATATTCTTGTACATAGGGGGCAGTATTATAGTAGTTATATTCTTGTACATAGGAGCAGTATTATAGTAGTGATATTCTTGTACATAGGGGGCAGTATTGTAGTAATTATATTCTTGTACATAGGAGCAGTATTATAGTAGTTATATTCTTGTACATAGGAGCAGTATTATAGTAGTTATATTCTTGTACATAGGGGGCAGTATTATAGTAGTTATATTCTTGTACATAGGGGGCAGTATTATAGTAGTTATATTCTTGTACATAGGAGCAGTATTATAGTAGTTATAGTCTTGTACATAGGAGCAGTATTATAGTAGTTATATTCTTGTACATAGGAGCAGTATTATAGTAGTTATATTCTTGTACATAGGGGGCAGTATTATAGTAGTTATATTCTTGTACATAGGGGGCAGTATTATAGTAGTTATATTCTTGTACATAGGAGCAGTATTATAGTAGTTATAGTCTTGTACATAGGGAGCAGTATTATAGTAGTTATATTCTAATACATAGGGGGCAGTATTATAGTAGTTATATTCTTGTACATAGGAGCAGTATTATAGTAGTTATATTCTTGTACATAGGAGCAGTATTATAGTAGTTATATTCTTGTACATAGGAGCAGTATTATAGTAGTTATATTCCTGTACATAGGAGCAGTATTATAGTAGTTATATTCTTGTACATAGGGGGCAGTATTATAGTAGTTATATTCTTGTACATAGGAGCAGTATTATAGTAGTTATATTCTTGTACATAGGAGCAGTATTATATTAGTTATATTCTTGTACATAGGAGCAGTATTATAGTAGTTATATTCCTGTACATAGGAGCAGTATTATAGTAGTTATATTCTTGTACATAGGAGCAGTATTATAGTAGTTATATTCTTGTACATAGGAGCATTATTATAGCAGTTATATTCTTGTATATAGGAGCAGTATTATAGTAGTTATACAGTTATAAGAAAAAGTTTGGGTACCCCTATTAATCTTAAGCTTAATGTTTTATAAAAATTGGTGTTTTTGCAACAGCTATTTCAGTTTGATATATGTAATAACTGTTGGACACAGTAATGTTTCTGCCTTGAAATGAGGTTTATTGTACTAACAGAAAATGTGCAATCTGCATTCAAACAAAATTTGACAGGTGCATAAGTATGGGCACCTCACCAGAAAAGTGACATTAATATTTAGTAGATCCTCCTTTTGCAAAAATAACAGCCTCTAGTCGCTTCCTGTAGCTTTTAATGATTTCCTGGATCCTGGATGAAGGTATTTTTGACCATTCCTCATTACAAAACAATTCCAGTTCAGTAAAGTTTGATGGTCGCCGAGCATGGACAGCCCTCTTCAAATGATCCCACAGATGTTCAATGATATTCAGGTCTGGGGACTGGGATGGCCATTCCAGAACATTGTAATTGTTCCTCTCCATGAATGCCTGAGTAGATTTGGAGCGGTGTTTTGGATCATTGTCTTGCTGAAAGATCCATCCCCTGCGTAACTTCAACTTTGTCACTGATTCTTGAACATTATTGTCAAGAATCTGCTAATACTGAGTGGAATCCATGCGTCCCTCAACTTTAACAAGATTCCCGGTGCCGGCATTGGCCACACAGCCCCAAAGCATGATGGAACCTCCACCAAATTTTACTGTGGGTAGCAAGTGTATTTCTTGGAATGCTGTGTTTTTTTGCCGCCATGCATAACGCCTTTTTGTATGACCAAACAACTCAATCTTGGTTTCATCAGTCCACAGGACCTTCTTCCAAAAAGAAATTGGCTTCTCCAAATGTGCTTTTGCATACCGCAGCCGACTCTGTTTGTGGCATGCTTGCAGAAACGGCTTCTTTCACATCACTCTCCCATACAGCTTCTCCTTGTGCAAAGTGCATTGTATAGTTGACCGATGCACAGTGACACCATCTGCAGCAAGTTGATGCTGCAGCTCTCTGGAGGTGGTCTGAGGATTGTCCTTGACTGATCTCACCATTGTTCTTCTCTGCCTTTCTGATGTTTTTCTTGGCCTGCCACTTCTGGCCTTAACAAGAACTGTCCCTGTGTTCTTCCATTTCCTTACTATGTTCCTCACAGTGGAAACTGACAGGTTAAATCTCTGAGACCGCTTTTTGTATCCTTCCCCTGAACAACTATGTTGAATAATCTTTGTTTTCAGATCATTTGACAGTTGTTTTGAGGAGCCCATGATGCCACTCTTCAGAGGAGATTCAAACAGGAGAACAACTTGCAAGTGGCCACTTTAAGTAGCTTTTCTCATGATTGCATACACCTGGCTATGAAGTTCAAAGCTCAATGAGGTTACAAAACCAAAAAAAGTGCTTTAGTAAGTCAGTAAAAAGTAGGAAGGAGTATTTAAAACAAGAAAATGATAAGGGTGCCCATACTTATGCACCTGTCAAATTTTGTTTGAATGCAGATTGCACATTTTCTGTTAGTACAATAAACCTCATTTCAAGGCAGAAACATTACTGTGTCCAACAGTTATTACATATATCAAACTGAAATAGCTGTTGCAAAAACACCAATTTTAAGAAAACATTAAGCTTAAGATTAATAGGGGTGCCGAAACTTTTTCATATAACTGTATTCTTGTATATAGGTGGCAGTATTATAGTAGTTATATTCTTGTACATAGGTGCAGTATTATAGTAGTTATATTCTTGTACATAGGGGCAGTATTATAGTAGGTATATTCTTGCACATAGGAGCAGTATTATAGTAGTTATATTCTTGTACATAGGGGCAGTATTATAGTAGTTATATTCTTGTACATAGGAGCAGTATTATAGTAGTTATATTCTTGTACATAGGGGCAGTATTATAGTAGGCATATTCTTGTACATAGGGGGCAGTATTATAGTAGTTATATTCTTGTATATAGAGCCAGTATTATAGTAGTTATATTCTTGTACATAGGAGCAGTATTATAGCAGATATATTCTTGTACATAGGGGGCAGTATTATAGTAGTTATATTCTTGTACATAGGGGCAGTATTATAGTAGTTATATTCTTGTACATAGAAGCAGTATTATATTAGTTATATTCTTGTACATAGGAGCAGTTTTATAGTAGTTATATTCTTGTACATAGGGGGTAGTATTATAGTAGTTATATTCTTGTACATAGGAGCAGTTTTATAGTAGTTATATTATTGTACATAGGAGCAGTATTATAGTAGTTATATTCTTCTACATAGGGGCAGTATTATAGTAGTTATATTCTTGTACATAGGGGCAGTATTATAGTAGTTATATTCTTGTACATAGGAGCAGTATTATAGTAGTTATATTCTTGTACATAGGAGCAGTATTATAGTAGTTATATTCTTGTACATAGGGGCAGTATTATAGTAGGTATATTCTTGTACATAGGGGGCAGTATTATAGTAGTTATATTCTTGTACATAGGAGCAGTATTATAGCAGATATAGTCTTGTACATAGGGGGCAGTATTATAGTAGTTATATTCTTGTACATAGGGGCAGTATTATAGTAGTTATATTCTTGTACATAGGAGCAGTTTTATAGTAGTTATATTCTTGTACATAGGGGGCAGTATTATAGTAGTTATATTTTTGTACATAGGGGGCAGTATTATAGTAGTTATATTCTTGTACATAGGAGCAGTATTATAGTAGTTATATTCTTGTACATAGGAGCAGTATTATAGTAGTTATATTCTTGTACATAGGGGCAGTATTATAGTAGTTATATTCTTGTACATAGGGGGCAGTATTATAGTAGTTATATTCTTGTACATAGGGGGCAGTATTATAGTAGTTATATTCCTGTACATAGGAGCAGTATTATAGTAGTTATATTCTTGTACATAGGAGCAGTTTTATAGTAGTTATATTCTTGTATATAGGGAGCAGTATTATAGTAGTTATATTCTTGCACATAGGAGCAGTATTATAGTAGTTATATTCTTGCACATAGGAGCAGTTTTATAGTAGTTATATTCTTGTACATAGGGGGCAGTATTATAGTAGTTATATTCTTGTACATAGGAGCAGTTTTATAGTAGTTATATTCTTGTACATAGGGGGCAGTATTATAGTAGTTATATTCTTGTACATAGGGGCAGTATTATAGTAGGTATATTCTTGTACATAGGGGGCAGTATTATAGTAGTTATATTCTTGTACATAGGAGCAGTATTATAGTAGTTATATTCCTGTACATAGGGGCAGTATTATAGTAGTTATATTCTTGTACATAGGGGGCAGTATTATAGTAGTTATATTCCTGTACATAGGGGGCAGTATTATAGTAGTTATATTCCTGTACATAGGAGCAGTATTATAGTAGTTATATTCTTGTACATAGGGGGCAGTATTATAGTAGTTATATTCTTGTACATAGGAGCAGTATTATAGTAGTTATATTCTTGTACATAGGAGCAGTATTATAGTAGTTATATTCTTGTACATAGGGGCAGTATTATAGTAGGTATATTCTTGTACATAGGGGGCAGTATTATAGTAGTTATATTCTTGTACATAGGAGCAGTATTATAGCAGATATAGTCTTGTACATAGGGGGCAGTATTATAGTAGTTATATTCTTGTACATAGGGGCAGTATTATAGTAGTTATATTCTTGTACATAGGAGCAGTTTTATAGTAGTTATATTCTTGTACATAGGGGGCAGTATTATAGTAGTTATATTTTTGTACATAGGGGGCAGTATTATAGTAGTTATATTCTTGTACATAGGAGCAGTATTATAGTAGTTATATTCTTGTACATAGGAGCAGTATTATAGTAGTTATATTCTTGTACATAGGGGCAGTATTATAGTAGTTATATTCTTGTACATAGGGGGCAGTATTATAGTAGTTATATTCTTGTACATAGGGGGCAGTATTATAGTAGTTATATTCCTGTACATAGGAGCAGTATTATAGTAGTTATATTCTTGTACATAGGAGCAGTTTTATAGTAGTTATATTCTTGTATATAGGGAGCAGTATTATAGTAGTTATATTCTTGCACATAGGAGCAGTATTATAGTAGTTATATTCTTGCACATAGGAGCAGTTTTATAGTAGTTATATTCTTGTACATAGGGGGCAGTATTATAGTAGTTATATTCTTGTACATAGGAGCAGTTTTATAGTAGTTATATTCTTGTACATAGGGGGCAGTATTATAGTAGTTATATTCTTGTACATAGGGGCAGTATTATAGTAGGTATATTCTTGTACATAGGGGGCAGTATTATAGTAGTTATATTCTTGTACATAGGAGCAGTATTATAGTAGTTATATTCCTGTACATAGGGGCAGTATTATAGTAGTTATATTCTTGTACATAGGGGGCAGTATTATAGTAGTTATATTCCTGTACATAGGGGGCAGTATTATAGTAGTTATATTCCTGTACATAGGAGCAGTATTATAGTAGTTATATTCTTGTACATAGGGGGCAGTATTATAGTAGTTATATTCTTGTACATAGGAGCAGTATTATAGTAGTTATATTCTTGCACATAGGAGCAGTTTTATAGTAGTTATATTCTTGTATATAGGGAGCAGTATTATAGTAGTTATATTCCTGTACATAGGGGCAGTATTATAGTAGTTATATTCTTGTACATAGGGGGCAGTATTATAGTAGTTATATTTTTGTACATAGGGGCAGTATTATACTAGTTATATTCTTGTAAATTGCGCCATGTGCATATTCCTATAAACCATTTGTCTTCTATTATTGTTGCCACTTCCCTTCTCACGTCAGTTACATTAATCAACAGGAGGGAACAATAAGAACAGGAAAAACTTTTTCCATCATAAATAGATTATGAAATGTTTCTTTCATACTGAAGGACAATTACAGTGAAAAGCCACTGGAGCATTAGACAGGAAGACATTCTTTATGTGTTATTGTAGCTAATGATTGAAGTAAACCAATCTTTTTTTTAATCAGAAGAAGGTAGTATCCTATTTCTATATTGAGATTTGATGCTTAGAAGTGAAATTTTGTTGTAATTTTTCAGTTTTGACCCCACGTTCAAATACATGTTCAGCATGAGGAGGACATAGGCATAGGAGTTGTACATGTGTAGTAGTGGTGGAGGTGATACTTTTAACCCTTCTTAGTATCAGGGGCAGACTATGTTCCCAAAGTTAGAACCCTCTAGGGCTGCAGTTTGGCCTGGGTAGGTTTAGCTATGACAGCCGGCCCAGTAGAGGGAGGGGGAACTGAGTGCTAGTGTCAAGTGCAGGAAGTGAGCAGAGGCAGTAGTGTGCAGTACTGCACAAATGAGCAGTCTCTATAGGGGCTGCTAGGGTAGACGTGGACCTAGTATCCCGGACAGTGGATTGCCAGAGAATCCCTCCACAACAGCCCCCTTAGCCGGCCTGGGAACCTAGAGATAGTCGTCGGGGGCCTGAGGACACATTCTGTCTGCGAGGCTGCCGTAGACGTCAGGACTCAAATACTCAGAGGTGGAGAGAAATGGGATCCAGATATACTGTCATTAGTGAGGGAGAGTCTCTAGGGCTAGAGAAGAAAGCAACAGAGATGCTTCACGGGAACCAGGGCTGAAGTTGTATCCAGTACCTGTGGGAAAGGTGACAACCCGTTGGGCCTTATCCTTTATACCTGCCTGTAAATAATGTAAATACTACCAGTTACCAAGTAAAGTTCTGATTGTTTTTATGAACTCTGTGTCCTGTGAATTGATTGCTGCCCTGGTTCCAGAAGAGGAATTCCTGGAGTCAGAAGAAGACGGCTGGCCAGAAGTAAGTGGGAAACACCACATACACAGCAGCACACCAGATTGAAGGAGACAGTTTGTCTGTTGGGTGCCAAAGCGAGCATGGGCTACAGTTCACCCACGACTACCTCGTTTGGGCACCTTACATATGGCATAGTCAGCAGGATGTGAGCTCCTCGCACAAAGAAAGCAGGAAAGAGCTGATCTATAGCACAGATCAAAGAGTGCTGGAAGACATGCGGCCTAAAATGGTGGCCAGAAGCATGGACTCCAAGATGGCAACGGTGGAGGTGAAGAACCGCCTATCGTGGGCGTGGACGGCGCTCGAAAGTGCGAAAATGTGTCCACCTCCCATGAGTGTCGGCCCAAAGAAGGATTGGCCCCGGCAGCCAAGATCCGTCTCGGAATGAGAGGTATGTTGATGAAGAGGGCGCGGCGAGTAAAGCTCAGTCCAGCGAGTGGCAGATCGCCATGGAAGGAGGCACAGCTGAAGGCGGAGCCACAGAGAGTTAGGTATGACGCAGCGGTCATGTCAGAAGATCGGCCTAGAAAGAGGTGGAGTTGGGCGCGCAAGAAGCGCGTCACCGGTAAGCGACCAGCACCATTTCTGCCTAGCGTATGAGGAGAGAGAGGTGTAGTGAAGTTGGCGTCCTGCGAGCCAGACAACCCAATGGAGGTGAGCGATGGAGAAGAGATACCGGAGATCGTCACCCCTGGGCCCGCAGCTGGAAACTGCCGTGCGCCGCTCATGGACCGCCACCACTACCACCAGTCACAGTACAGTGGACAACTGTGCCCCAAGCAAACGTGGTACTGTTCGTGCATGATCTCTGGGTTATTGTTACCTGTACTGATCCTGAGTTACATCCTGTATTATACTCCAGAGCTGCACTCACTATTCTGCTGGTGCAGTCACTGTGTACATACATTACATTACTGATCCTGTACTGATCCTGAGTTACATCCTGTATTATACTCCAGAGCTGCACTCACTATTCTGCTGGTGCAGTCACTGTGTACATACATTACTGATCCTGTACTGATCCTGAGTTACATCCTGTATTATACTCCAGAGCTGCACTCACTATTCTGCTGGTGCAGTCACTGTGTACATACATTACATTACTGATCCTGTACTGATCCTGAGTTACGTCCTGTATTATACTCCAGAGCTGCAATTAACTATTCTGCTGGTGCAGTCACTGTGTACATACGTTACTGATCCTGTACTGATCCTGAGTTACATCCTGTATTATACTCCAGAGCTGCACTCACTATTCTGCTGGTGCAGTCACTGTGTACACACATTACATTACTTATCCTGTACTGATCCTGAGTTACATCCTGTATTATACTCCAGAGCTGCACTCACTATTCTGCTGGTGGAGTCACTGTGTACATACATTACATTACTGATCCTGTACTGATCCTGAGTTACATCCTGTATTATACTCCAGAGCTGCACTCACTATTCTGCTGGTGCAGTCACTGTGTACATACATTACATTACAGATCCTGAGTTATATCCTGTATTATACTCCAGCGCTGCACTCACTATTCTGCTGGTGCAGTCACTGTGTACATACATTACATTACTGATCCTGAGTTACATCCTGTATTATACTCCAGAGCTGCACTCACTATTCTGCTGGTGGAGTCACTGTGTACACACATTACATTACTGATCCTGTACTGATCCTGAGTTACATCCTGTATTATACTCCAGAGCTGCACTCACTATTCTGCTGGTGCAGTCACTGTGTACATACATTACATTACTGATCCTGTACTGATTCTGAGTTACGTCCTGTATTATACTCCAGAGCTGCAATTAACTATTCTGCTGGTGCAGTCACTGTGTACATACATTACTGATCCTGTACTGATCCTGAGTTACATCCTGTATTATACTCCAGAGCTGCACTCACTATTCTGCTGGTGCAGTCACTGTGTACATACATTACATTACTGATCCTGAGTTACATCCTGTATTATACTCCAGAGCTGCACTCACTATTCTGCTGGTGGAGTCACTGTGTACATACATTACATTACTGATCCTGTACTGATCCTGAGTTACATCCTGTATTATACTCCAGAGCTGCACTCACTATTCTGCTGGTGCAGTCACTGTGTACACACATTACATTACTTATCCTGTACTGATCCTGAGTTACATCCTGTATTATACTCCAGAGCTGCACTCACTATTCTGCTGGTGCAGTCACTGTGTACATACATTACATTACAGATCCTGAGTTATATCCTGTATTATACTCCAGCGCTGCACTCACTATTCTGCTGGTGCAGTCACTGTGTACATACATTACATTACTGATCCTGTACTGATCCTGAGTTACATCCTGTATTATACTCCAGAGCTGCACTCACTATTCTGCTGGTGCAGTCACTGTGTACACACATTACATTACTTATCCTGTACTGATCCTGAGTTACATCCTGTATTATACTCCAGAGCTGCACTCACTATTCTGCTGGTGCAGTCACTGTGTACACACATTACATTACTGATCCTGTACTGATCCGGAGTTACATCCTGTATTATGCTCCAGAGCTGCACTCACTATTCTGCTGGTGGAGTCACTGTGTACATACATTACATTACTGATCCTGAGTTACATCCTGTATTATACTCCAGAGCTGCACTCACTATTCTGCTGGTGTGGTCACTGTGTAGATACATTACATTACTGATCCTGTGTGATCCTGAGTTACATCCTGTATTATACTCCAGAGCTGCACTCACTATTCTGCTGGTGGAGTCACTGTGTACAAACATTACATTACTGATCCGGAGTTACATCCTGTACTATACTCCAGAGCTGCACTCACTATTCTGCTGGTGGAGTCACTGTGTACATACATTAGATTACGGATCCTGTACTGATCCTGAGTTACATCCTGTGTTATACTCCAGAGCTGCACTCACTATTCTGCTGGTGCAGTCACTGTGTACATACATTACATTACTGATCCTGAGTTACCTCCTGTATTATACTCCAGAGCTGCACTCACTATTCTGCTGGTGCAGTCACTGTGTACATACATTACATTACTGATCCTGAGTTACCTCCTGTATTATACTCCAGAGCTGCACTCACTATTCTGCTGGTGCAGTCACTGTGTACATACATTACATTACTGATCCTGAGTTACCTCCTGTATTATACCCCAGAGCTGCACTCACTATTCTGCTGGTGCAGTCACTGTGTACATACATTACATTACTGATCCTGTACTGATCCTGAGTTACCTCCTGTATTATACTCCAGAGCTGCACTCACTATTCTGCTGGTGCAGTCACTGTGTACATACATTACATTACTGATCCTGAGTTACCTCCTGTATTATACTCCAGAGCTGCACTCACTATTCTGCTGGTGCAGTCACTGTGTACATACATTACATTACTGATCCTGAGTTACCTCCTGTATTATACCCCAGAGCTGCACTCACTATTCTGCTGGTGCAGTCACTGTGTACATACATTACATTACTGATCCTGTACTGATCCTGAGTTACCTCCTGTATTATACTCCAGAGCTGCACTCACTATTCTGCTGGTGCAGTCACTGTGTACATACATTACATTACTGATCCTGAGTTACCTCCTGTATTATACTCCAGAGCTGCACTCACTATTCTGCTGGTGCAGTCACTGTGTACATACATTACATTACTGATCCTGAGTTACCTCCTGTATTATACCCCACTGACCCCATCTAACTGAGTTTTATAGTATATATTGTGGATTTGCTATAAATATTTGTGTTGAAAATGTCCCGTTAAAGCCAATACAACTCAGTCCATGTTTCTCACTTTTACAGCCTCGGCATAAATAAGCAATGACTTGTCATGAGGAATCTCTGCTGCTGTTCTCTGCTCACTTTTCCCCTCTGTTTCCCTAACAGGAAATGTTCCAGTAGTCGTTGTGATGTATTACAGGAGCTGCACTTAGCATTGTCATTACTTCTCCCAGGAGACATTGTTTGTCGGAGAAGGTTTGTTGGAGCAGACTCTGTGACCCCCGGATTGAATGACTGTTGGGGGTACAAAGAAACCAACCCACACTGACCACACATGACTTATTTAGAGAACCCAAGAAAATATTGGGGTATGTTCACACAAAGTTTTTAGAGCAGATTTTACTCCAAAATCCACATTAAAAACAGCATCAAAAACTCTTTGAATAACCTTCTTATTCATTTCCAAATGGAAACAACACACATAGTAAACATAGTGCCTGAAAAAGAAGCTTCACAGTAATTCTTGAGGTGTTTCTACTTAAAAAATACTCCAAACTTGACCACTGAATCAAGCAGAAAAAAACACTCCATCCACAAAAACAGCGTAAAAAAAAATCCATGTCGAAAAACTCAGTGTGAACATACTCTTGGGGAAAGAAAAAAAAATTCAGTTCCAGTCTACACAATGTTTTCATGATGTGGAATTTCCTGGCTAAAAACATCCACATCAAAAATGATGTTTCAAAAACTAATAGTGTGGGCGTTTTTTCATTTTTTGCACAGTTTTCTTGTATGGAATGGTTTTTTTTTCTGCTTCAGTCGATTCAGAAGTTATTTTCAGCCAGAAGCTATTCAAGAATTGACATGTCGTTTTTTTTCCATGTGGTAAAAAAAACATGCGACAAAAAACAGCACCATGTGAACTACAGGCGTGTTTTCTCTATTACACTTAATAGGAAGCTTATTCATAGAGTATTTGAAATATCTTTTTCATGTGGATTTTGCTGCAGAATCTGCTCCAAAATCCACATCAAAAACTGTGTGAACATACTCCAAACAGCTGAACTCCACTGATTTGTCTCCTATGACAACGTAACCAGGACCCCCTCTAATCTGCAGAAAGAAGAGACTATTTAACTGCATTACCGCAATACTGGGGGACAGAGCTGTAGTACCAGGTGCAGCCACACAGACATAGATGGCGCAGATATCCAGATGTGGCCTCCACTGATGTGACTCTTATGGCAGTTGAGCAGGGATCCTCACCAATTAGTAGAAAAAAGGGACTACTACACAATCTTTGACCCGAGTCCTCTTCCAACATACATTGATGCCTAAGGATATGCCTTCAATGTAAAGGCTTTGGGAAACCCCGTCATACGTATACAGCTCCTCACTGTTCGTAATCCCTTTAGTTTAAATTCACAAACATGAAAAAAAAATTCACAAAAAAAAAAAAATTTCACGCCCTTAGGAAAGGCAAAAAGCAGTGATATCTAAGGCGCGCCGGTCTGCTCACAAATATGCAAGAAAAAATGCCAACATCTTGAATGTGACGTGTGCGGCGGAGAAAGGAAATATTTCCTCCGCCCTATAACTTCTTGTCCAGAATTATAAGACTGTGATTTCCGAAGTCATGTCAGTGCTGGAAAAAAAATACTTGTCAGGTTCAAATGAGTGGACAACATGGAGGATCAGGGGAGGCGGATGACAAAGGTTAAAAGCTAGGAGAAAGATGCACACCACACAGACGGTTACTCTGTCGGCTTTGGTCAACTCCGAGGCGGCTCTGGTCAACTCCGAGGCGGCTCTGGTCAACTCCGAGGCGGCTCTGGTCAACTCCGAGGCGGCTCTGGTCAACTCCGAGGCGGCTCTGGTCAACTCCGAGGCGGCTCTGGTCAACTCCGAGGCGGCTCTGGACAACTCCGAGGCGGCTCTGGACAACTCCGAGGCAGCTCTGGACAACTCCGAGGCGGCTCTGGACAACTCCGAGGGGGCTTTCGTCAACCCCGAGGGGGCTTTCGTCAACCCCGAGGCGGCTCTGGACAACTCCGAGGGGGCTTTCGTCAACCCCGAGGCGGCTCTGGTCAACTCCGAGGCGGCTCTGGTCAACTCCGAGGCGGCTCTGGTCAACTCCGAGGCGGCTCTGGTCAACTCCGAGGCGGCTCTGGACAACTCCGAGGCGGCTCTGGACAACTCCTTCCGAGGCGGCTCTGGACAACTCCGAGGCGGCTCTGGACAACTCCGAGGCGGCTCTGGACAACTCCGAGGCGGCTCTGGACAACTCCGAGGGGGCTTTCGTCAACCCCGAGGGGGCTTCCGTCAACCCCGAGGTGGTTTGGTCATCTCCAAGGAGGCTTTCGACAACTGAACCAAAAGGAACACAGTAGACCAGGCCAAGAGAAAATGTCCAGCCAACAGTTATCTCATGTGTATCTGGCCAGCTTAATTCTAGGGGTTATCACTACGACTCCCCTCACTCAAGGTATGGCCATGGTCAGCCTTGCTTGTCAATTCATAGCACCTCTTCTGCTGCCCCCACCTTGTCTTTACCAATTGGATGATGCAACAGCCTTGGTCAAGAATCAGCTGCACAACCGACACCTTTACGGCAGACCTCATTTGATACTGTCTTATTAAAATGTAGGAAAAATCCTATATAATATAGTGCGGGTCATGTGGGCATGTAACACAGAAGATAAGATGTTCCTACGTCCTCCATGCTCGGAATCTAACTCAACAAACTATGGGTGCATGACGATTAGGGGCCTTCTGCAACATCATGGATCTGAATTGAGCCAAAGTCTCACTAGTTCCAGGTGGTCTTAAAGTTACACTACACATCTCAGAACATGTTAAAAAAGTCACAATAATAAGGAAGCAATATAAGAACATTTACTATACAGTGGTGTGAAAAAGTGTTTGCCCTCTTCCTGATTTCTTATTCTTTTGCATGTTTCTCACACTTAAATGTTTCAGATCACAAAACAAATTTAAATAACTAACACAAGTAAACACAAAATGCAGTTTTTAAATGAAGGTCTTTATTATTAAGGGAAAAAGAAATCCAAACCTACAGGGCCCTGTGTGAAAAAGTGATTGTACCCCCTTAAAAACGTAAATTAACTGTGGTTTATCACATCTTTGGGAAGTTGAGTTCAATTTCTCTAGCCACACACAGGCCTGATTACTGCCACAACTGTTCTCAATCAAAAAATTACTTAAATTGGACCTGCCTGACAAAGTGAAGTAGACCAAAAGATCCTCAAAAGATAGACATCATGCTGCAATCCAAAGAAATTCAGGAACAAATGAGAAACAAAGTAATTCAGATCAGTCTGGCAAACGTTATAAAGCCATTTCTAAAGCTTTGAGACTCATGCGAACCATAGTGAGAGCCATTATCCACAATAGACGAAAATATGGAACAATGGTGAACTTTCCTAGGTGTGGCCGGCTGATCAAAATTACCCCAAGAGCGCAGCGAGGACTCATCCAAGAGGTCACAAAAGACCCTACAACAACATCCAAACAACTGCAGGCCTCACTTGTCTCAGTTAAGGTCAGTGTTCATGACTCCACCATAAGAAAGAGACTGGGCAAAAATGGCATGCATGGCAGAGTTCCAAGATGAAAACCACTGCTGAGCAAAAAGAACATAAAGGCTCATCTCAGTTTCGCCAGAAAACATCTTGATGATCGCCAACACTTTTGAGAGAATACTCTGTGGACTGAGAAGACAAAAGTTGAACTATTTGGAAGGTGTATGTCCCATTACATCTGGCGTAGAAGTAACACAGCATTTCAGAAAAGGAACACCATACAAACAGTAAAATATGGTGGTGGTAATGTGATGGTCTGGGGCTGTTTCGTTGCTCCAGGACCTGGATGACTTGCTGTGGTAAATGCAACCATGAATTCTGCTGTCCACAAAAAAATCCTGAAGGAGACTGTCCTGCCATCTGTTCATGACCTCAGGCTGAGGCACACTTGGGTTATGCAGCAGGACAATGATCCAAAACACACCAGCAAGTCCACCTCTCAATGGCTTAAGAAAAACAAAATTAAGACTTTGGAGTGGCCTAATCAAAGTCCTGACCTTAATCCGATTGAGATCCTGTGGCAGGACCTTAAAAAGGCGGTTCATGCTCGGAAACCTCCAATGTGGCAGAATTACAACAATTTCCCAAAGATGAGCGGCTAAAATTCCTCCAGAGCGTTGTAAAGACTCATTGCCAGTTATCGCAAACGCTTGATTGCAGTTGTTGCTGCTAAGGGCGGCCCAACTAGTTATAAGGTTTAGGGGGCAATCACTTTCTCACACAGGGCCCTGTAAGTTTGGATTTCTTGTTCCCTTAATAATAAAGACCTTCATTTAAAAACTGCATTTTGTGATTACTTGTGTTCTCTTTGTCTAATATTTACATTTGTTTTGTGATCTGAAACATTTAAGTGACAAACATGTAAAATAAGAAGAACTCAGGAAGGGGGCAAACACTTTTAAACACCACTGTATACTAGCAACCACCTGAAGAACACTTGCCTAACTTGTGCATGCTGGGACTTGTAGTCAGACAAAGCTGATCACCTACAGACATGTCAGTGTAGCATGTATCAAAATGTTCGTGGAGCACACTAACAGTTGTTAAGTAATTATTGGCCATCAAGGTATTAGTTTACTGTCAAGGAACGGGAACATATTAAGCATGTATATTTGACTTCAGGAGACTGATAGCAACATCACAACAATTACATTAACCCCTTAAAGGGAACTTGTTACCTGATTCATGCTGCTCAAACCATGGACAGTATGAATCAGATATTTTCATATATCATTTTATATACTACAATGCTAATTGATTGATATTTTTATGTATATATTTTTACTAGGTTCATTTTATTTTATTTTTTTTCTAGGGGATTCTGTCCAGATTACTTCTTGACAAAATGTCTGTGCTTAGATTTTCTGAATTATGCTGGTTTAAATAATGTCTCCCCAATAATGTGGTTAGTATAAATTACAGATGATGTCATTTACAGTTAGGTCCATATATATTTGGACAGAGACAACATTTTTCTAATTTTGGTTCTAGACATTACCACAATGAATTTTAAACAAAACTACTCAGATGCAGTTGAAGTTCAGACTTTCAGCTTTCATTTGAGGGTATCCACATTAAAATTGGATGAAGGGTTTAGGAGTTTCAGCTCCTTAACATGTGCCACCCTGTTTTTAAAGGGACCAAAAGTAATTGGACAGATTAAATAATTGTAAATAAAATGTTCATTTCTAGTACTTGGTTGAAAACCCTTTGTTGGCAATGACTGCCTGAAGTCTTGAACTCATGGACATCACCAGACGCTGTGTTTCCTCCTTTTTGATGCTCGGCCAGGCCTTCACTGCGGTGGTTTTCAGTTGCTGTTTGTTTGTGGGCCTTTCTGTCTGAAGTTTAGTCTTTAACAAGTGAAATGCATGCTCAATTGGGTTGAGATCAGGTGACTGACTTGGCCATTCAAGAATATTCCACTGCTTTGCTTTAATAAACTCCTGGGTTGCTTTGGCTTTATGTTTTGGGTCATTGTCCATCTGTAGTATGAAACAACGACCAATCAGTTTGGCTGCATTTGGCTGGATCTGAGCACACAGTATGGCTCTGAATACATCAGAATTCATTCGGCTGCTTCTGTCCTGTGTCACATCATCAATAAACACTAGTGACCCAGTGCCGCTGGCAGCCATGCATGCCCAAGCCATCACACTGCCTCCGCCGTGTTTTACAGATGATGTGGTATGCTTTGGATCATGAGCTGTACCACGCCTTTGCCATACTTTTCTCTTTCCATTATTCTGGTAGAGGTTGATCTTGGTTTCATCTGTCCAAAGAATGTTCTTCCAGAACTGTGCTGGCTTTTTTAGATGTTTTTTAGCAAAGTCCAGTCTAGCCTTTTTATTCTTGATGTTTATGAGTGGTTTGCACCGTGCAGTGAACCCTCTGTATTTACTTTCATGCAGTCTTCTCTTTATGGTAGATTTGGATATTGATACGCCTACCTCCTGGAGAGTGTTGTTCACTTGGTTGGCTGTTGTGAAGGGGTTTCTCTTCACCATGGAGATTATTCTGCGATCATCCACCACTGTTGTTTTCCGTGGGCGCCCAGGTCTTTTTGCATTGATGAGTTCACCAGTGCTTTCTTTCTTTCTCAGGATGTAACAATCTGTAGATGTTGCCACTCTTAATATTGTAGAAATTTCTCGGATGGGTTTTTTCTGTTTTTGCAGCTTAAGGATGGCTTGTTTCACCTGCATGGAGAGCTCCTTTCACCGCATGTTTACTTCACAGCAAAACCTTCCAAATTCAAGCACCACACCTCAAATCAACTCCAGGCCTTTTATCTGCTTAATTGAGAATGATATAACGAAGGGATTGCCCACACCTGTCCATGAAATAGCCTTGGAGTCAATTGTCCAATTACTTTTGGTCCCTTTAAAAACAGGGTGGCACATGTTAAGGAGCTGAAACTCCTAAACCCTTCATCCAATTGTACTGTGGACACCCTCAAATGAAAGCTGAAAGTCTAAACTTCAACTGCATCTGAATTGTTTTGTTTAAAATTCATTGTGGTAATGTCTAGAACCAAAATTAGGAAAATGTTGTCTCTGTCCAAATATATATGGACCTAACTGTATATACAAGGCCCCAGAAGAAGCCGAAAAGTGAAACCTGAGTCAGGCTGCTGAGACTTTATGCTGAGCTTTTCTATCTTTGCCATTTTGTAAGTAGAAATAAATCTTACGCTTTTATTCTGGTTCAGCGGATCCTCACTATTCTGGATGGCCATTTTCCATTTATCCTGTTTTCCATTATTTGTCCATAATCTCAAGTGGAAATGAAGGCTCCTGTCCTGGTTTATATGTGACTGATTTTATGTGAAGGAAAAATCCACGTATTTAACATCTGCAGAAGCTATTACTTCCGAGATAAGTTCCAAATTTGCGCATAATGTTCTATATTCATAGACGTTTTTACATTGCTGTTTTTCAATTTTTGTGTTGGTTTTAAAGAGCTTTTTCAGGCGGGTTCGAGACAGAATCCACCTGAAAAAGACACTGTGTGCACACACCCTTACTGTCCATTACGGTAAAAGCCCTTTGCTGTTCTTGTGTTCAGTCTCTTGAGCGTTTTTTCCACTTTACGTTTTGAAAAAAACGCCTGGAGGTAAAAAAAAAAGAAGGTGGATGTCACTTCTTTGAAGCAGTTCCAATCTAAGAAAGGATGCATCATCAATGGATGAGTCCCGAAACAACCCTTTAACTCTATGATAATTGTATTATTGCAATAATATCTACACTTGGCACTTTTTTTCTGTTTGGTTTTGGTTTGCTACCTGATTAATGATAATTATTTCTTTGTACTGTTTCAGGAAACATAAATCCAGTTCCAAAACACACGCAATCAGTCACCGTAGCCCCACCCGAACCACAGGACACCATCGCAATGAGAAGCTCTTCCTCTTTCTCTCTTTATTTCTTGCAGGCTCTTGTGACTACGTGACTATGAAACATCATAAACTCTCGCACTTCACTTTTTGTATTGGTCTAGAAACGCACAAAGATTTGCAACTAGTCGAGACTCCACCAGTGACCACTGAAGAACTGCCAAATCCAAGACCCTGTTAGGCTATGAAATGTGCCTAGTGTTGTTTTGGGGTCCTGGGCTCTAATGCAAAATCTCTAACAGGACCCCCACCATTATAAATGTGCTTTATAAAAGTAGTGGTAAATGAAAGAGGGGCTTTTAGGCCCCCTCCGTGATCATGGCCAAAGTGTAAAGCCACCTCTGTATTTCTTTTCTTCATCCTAGCATCAGATGGGTCTTATTGCAGCAGGTCCTAGGCTCGCTGCAGGATCCTGTGGTCCTCTTCTGGACCAGCTCAATCCTTAAGTGGTATACTTTACAATTTTTCATCATGCCCTTCCAGGAGGAAACTTATTGCCATGCTCAAAATGCCAAATTTTTAATTTAGACATTTGTCCCTTTTATTTCATCTCCACATCTCTATCAGAGCCGCTGAAGAAGCATTTAGACCCCAGCTAAACCACTGCAGAACTTGATGCCAGGGAGGTTTCGCAGAGCCCTAGAGCTTTGTCAAGTTCTCCAGGATTCTAAGAGGTTTCCCTGTTTGTTGGAGCTTCCAGGAAGTTCTAGGAAAGTCGGTATATATGAGTTATGGTCCTAAAGAGATACCTAATAGAGGACTATGCCATTTTGCATGTGATCCTTCGCATTGGTATATATATTATATACATATGATATATTCACTGCATGTGCCATATGAATATATCTGTAAATAAGTTGTTCTTCTGACTTTGCAAAAAAAAAAACAGAAAATTCCAGATACAAGAAGTGGATGTTCCCTGGGGGATTCCACGATGACTTTCTTCAGAAATGTACTTGTCATGTGCATATAAAAAGAATTTACACTAGAAAACAAAAATAAATGACACAATAGAGGGGTCTACATAGAGGAGAGAGGAGCCATCCCCAGAGTGGGATGCAAAACTGTATAATGGGATTCATTATAGTGAATACTATCAGTCATCATACAGTGGGCTGCCACTCCACAGTATGCTACTGATTTTACACCTCCTAAACTGTGGACCTTTAGTGCTCCTGGAGTCCCTTCCACCAGTCTAATATTGAACCCATTATCCCCCAAGGACATGGATTTTAATGTCAGGAAAATACTGATGTCATATTTGCGCTTTGACCTTCTAGTTTTTTTTTTTTTGCTTTTTTACTCTAACCCTATCCTTAATCATATCCCTAACCCTAAACCAATCCCTAGTTAGAGTTAGAAAAAGTGTAAAAATGTATAAGCAGCTATTAGCAATGAATGAAAACAGCATTGAATCTCGCGTGCTCTACAGTACATGGTGCAATACCGTCTTCATTCGTTAGCTGCTCAACTCTTGTCATCTCAGTCGCGGCAGAGCACATCAGGTGAGATAGACAGCTGCGCTCTACATAGGCAGCGACTGAGATGACAAAGCTCACCTCATTATACATTCTAATGAACAGGATACAATCCGGTGCAAATTGATTCCCAAATTATATAGACTGTCCTAATTATGGACATAGTCTATTTTGCTGACAAGAATAGTATACAAGTAATTGGCTTACTGGTAATGGAGTCATCTCTGGTAATTATTGATAAAAAGTAGTTAATGAGTTGAAGGTTAATATATAGATTGCAGATGCCGGGTGAACCACATCTTAGTGCAATTAACAATTTACGAGGGTTTAAAAAGCTGTTCCACCCAATGATTACAGCGACACTGCATGAAAGGGCAATAGGTAAAATGGACCTGCCCAAGGTACTGGTGCTCCACCCTCCACATTACTGTGACTGCAAGCTCACTGGTCAAATATGGTGGTCACAAAGAGATATTACCAAAATGATTGGCAGGTGAAACCCTAGGAACACCCCAAAGGGCAGATAACCTACTGCCTTCCGAAATACTCAGTTGAGGATAATAATCCACATACAATGGCTTTCTTCGATTTTACACCTAGTGCTGGGGGCCACCAACAAGACACACTGCTTGGCCTAGGTTTTTCGGTAGATGTCTAGGGAATTTAAGTGCTTAGTTGACATTGACATGCAGCACCACTTTGTCCTCAGCCCCCTCAATGGGGCAACGTAACAACTACATAATTTTTGGACTAATGACTGCAATAAAGCAAAGTTGAGATTCGACCACAGGATGAATATTGGAAGTATAAGTAAATTCGACATGTGCATTTGCCCCCTGTGAAGTGTGATGGTCTGACATTTGACGTGTGTGACCACTTCAAAAGTTCAATATTAAATATATTAATTAGACATGGATGACGCTATTGCTGTTATTCGGTCACTGTTGGTATGATTTCAGCATTGTTTGATGGTGATTATGGCACTTTAAAAAGGACCTTTAATTTATTTACCTGGTGTAAATGCCGCTGTTCTCCTGAATCTGACGCAGTTTTTCTTTTCTTCCTGCGCCTTTCCGTTCCTGAGATATGGCCCCCTACTGTATTCCTGGTTTGTAAATCTAGTCTTGTTAACTAAAGGGGCGTGGTCCTCAAATAATACACCCACAAAAAGGACATGACCACACCCCCTTAGGTAACAAGACTAAATTTACAAAAAAAGGAAAAAAGGGATATCTCTCAGGAAAGAAGAGGCGTAAAAACAAAAGAAAAATAACGCCAGACTCCAGAGAACATCGGCATTTACACCAGGTAACAAAATTACATATTTATGGCAAGCGACATTTCCTCCTTAAAGGGGCTCAAAAAGTCCTTTTTTCCTATATAGAGTTACTAGAACTACAAATGACATGCAATAATAGAAAAAATAGCGTCCTGGGCCAGGATCTTCAGCTTAGTCCTTCAACATAATCTGCATTAGTATAGTAAGTGTTCTACGTAGTGCAGGTACCAGACTTCTGTGTTATATACTGTAACCACCAGACATTATGGTTCTGCATTTCACAGCCATCGGGGACCTGTACTGCACAAGCCACTGAAAAATCTGGTTCTGCAATGTATATCCTGCATCTGCCACAAATCAGGGTTCCCAAAATATTTCTGAGCTCTACAATGAAGTCTAAAGATCAAGATGTATCGGGTACTAACATTAGACTCCGGCCTATAATGTAAGGCTGAATACATATGGAGTGTGCTGTATATAACCTCCAAGGATTCAAGGTTTTCATTGCATAGGTATCAGGCAATGTTCACACATGTTGTGTTTCTCAGTGTTTTTTTGCTGCAGATTTTTCTGCAAATTTTCAGCTGCATTTTGCAGTACCAGCAAAGTCTATGAGAAACCAAAATTCTCTGTTCACACATCATGTTTTTTTTGCTGTTGTGTATTTTGTGCCTTGGTTGGGTTTTTGGAAAATAGAGCATGTCACTTCTTTCAGCGTTTTTTTCACCCATAGGAAGCAATAGGTGGTGAAAAAAAAACGGCTGAAAAAAACAGATAAAAAACGCAGCAAAATTTGCAGCAGCGTTTTTGATGGCAAAATAGAATGGGGGTCTTTTTTTCATAGAACTTTATGTACATGGATAAATAGAGACAGAAGGACAGTGAAAAAAACGCAAAAAAAAAAATGCATAAAAAAAAACCCACAGCAAAACCTGTGTTTTTGATGCGGCTGATTTCCTGCCAGAGATCAGTTTTGCTGCAGATTTGTGACGTAAAAAAAAAAAGCAACATGTGTGAACATAGCCTTAGGATTATAACCAGGTGTATGGGGGAATTTAGGCAACAGATTCCCAGTGGGCCGCTCTTTACTTCCCATTTTTCCTCCCTGCCTTCCAAAAGCCGTACCTTTCTTTTTAATTCTTCAGTCCATAGAGCTCTATCAGGACTTTTTTTCTGCAGTACAAACTGAAGTTGTTATCAGCATTACTAGCATTACTATGGCGTTCATATGACTTTCTAATCTCTCTTTAATTTTTTGGGGAGGACAAAGTCACCACAAAACAGCAATTTTGCCATTTTTTTTTTTTTTTTATTATTTCGGCGTATCGGATAAATATTGATATCTCATTACTCCTGACAGGACAGTTTCGTATGCCGCAATACCAAATATGTTAATTTTTTTTTAGATTTTATTTACTTTCCGCAGAATAAGGGCGATGATATGAACTTTTAAATTATTTTTTTTTAAAACATTTAAAAAATATTTTCTTTTTTTTTTTTTTTGCATTATTTTTATTACGTTTCCCAATGGGATTTGAACTTTCGTTCACTTGTACAATACCGCCTTCTTTCACTGTGATAGAATAGAGCAGGCTGCAGCCGATCAGTAGCTGCCGATTAGCGGAAGCGATCACATGACATAACAATGTCACATGACCGCAGGAAGATACAGTGCCAGTCCTGGAGGTAAATATGGATTTTTTTATTTTATTTTGCATAGTGGTCCTATTAAGAAGAGGTTGTGCAGGAATGGAAAACCCCTTTAAGCATTTATGCTATATCTTGTAACAATGGTGGGATAAGTACCATTCTCTCCTCTACAATGAGCTGGAGAGGACTTGCTTGTCTGTTTCCGTAACTCCTATAGACATGTACGGCCACCGCTCCACTCAATCTCTTTCAAAATGTCACCTGTCTGAAGCAGAAGTCTGTGATGTATCTGCCTCATTCATCAAAAGTGGCTAAAATGGTCTGTTGCCCATAACAACCAATCAGCATCCAGGTTTCATTCTTGAAACTGCTTTGGTAAAATTAAAGCTGCGTTGTGATTGGTTGCTGTGGACAACAGACAGTTTTTCTTCTCGACAGATTTGATAAATGAGGCCTACTGTCCTTCATGCCCATAGCAACCAAAAGCAGAGCACCTTTCATTTTACCAAAGCAGTTTATCATTTTGTGTCGTGCCACTGTGCAGTCATCATTGTGTGGGGAGCACTGTGGAGTCATCATTGTGTGGGGAGCACTGTGGAGTCATCATTGTGTGGGTGGCACTGTGGAGTCATCATTGTGTGGGCAGCACTGTGGCTGAAATCATTGTGTGAGGGCTCTTTAGGGGCATCATTCTGAGGAGGCTCTGTGGGGGCATCATTTTTTGTGGGGCACAGTGGGGACATCATTGTTTGTGAGGCACTGTGGGGGCATCATTGTATGATGGGAACTGAGGAAGCAGCATTGTGTAGGAAGCATGGTGGGGGCCATTATTGTGTTTGGACCACTGTGACTGTGGGGGCATCAATATGTGGGTGGGACTGTGGAGGCATCATTGTGTGGGACTGTGCGGGAATCATTTTATGAGACTGTGTGGGCATCATTGTGTGGTTGGCATTGTTGGGGCATCATTGTATGGGGGGCACTGTGGCCGAATTTATGTATGTGGGGGCACTATGGGGACATCATGGTTTGGGGGGACTATGAGTATTTCAAAATGTGTAATGGAGGCGCTGTGGTGGCATAATGTATTGGGAGCACGGCAGGGAAATCATAATGTGTTGGGCCATCTGTGGGCACATCGGCGTGTTGGGGGGCATCTTTCAAGCATCAAACAGTGTTGCAAGACTAAGGCCGGCCATACACATTAGATGGCTGTCGGATGAAAGATCGTTCGACTTTCAACCATCTCATTCGACTCTCCCATACACAGAAGCGCTCATTCACCCGAGAGCTCGTGTCCTCTGTGAGAAAACCACCGACTGACACGTCGGATGGCATCTTATCTCAGGGAGAACAATGCGATCCTCAGTCCAAAATTGGACAAGTGTGATCAACATCTTTCTTGACCATAATTTTGGCCAGTGCCCACATACACATTAGATCGTCTGAGTGTCCGCCTCCATTAGGTGTACACGCCTGATAATGATGCACATCAGAGCGCACGCTCCCTCTGCCGGCACCATTATAGTCTATGGCCTCATTGGCGCATATGTCCAAATCCCGTTTTGCGGGGGAGGTTCAGATGTAAGCCTCGATGGGAACCACGAATGTGCAGAAAAGCGCAATGTGAAAGCACTCTAAAGGGCCTCCAACAGGGGCACTATTTTTGGATTGGACGGTGTTAAGGATGTTGATCTGCAACCTTCAGAGTTGGGCGGTATGGACACCACTGTTGTCTATGGGACTGATGGAGCTATAACTGGATTATCGCTGCAGACCCATAGATAACGATTGGTGTCACTGGTCTCATGGGTCGGCCATATTTATCTGGATTCCGCAGTTCTGTATTTTTATCTGGACACCTCTTGATACTTTTTATCTGGCTCAGACTCAGGTTACAGATAACAGATAAGTGATACAACGATTCAGGCTGCGTGCCCACTATGCGTTTTTCAAGCGTTTTTACCGTGGAATTTCAGCAGCGAAAACGCTTAAAAAACGCTTGGTAATACATGCCCCATGGTCCCCAATGATAATCCGCATGTGCTGTGCACATGCTACGGAAATTTCCGCTGCGGATTATCATTGCGGAAAAATCTGCAGCATGTCCATTAATTTTGCGGACATGCAGCGTAATCGCCGCCATTGACTTGCATTGGACCGCGTGACATCCGCATCACTGCATCTGCACATGCGGGTATCACACAGTTCAATGTGCGGATGGTACCCAGGTCTGGAGAAGAGGAGACTCTCGATCAGACCTGGGTACCATAGAACCTGTTAAAAAAAGAATTAAAAAAAAAAAAAAAAGATTATACTCACCTTCCGATATCCTCCCGGTGTTTTCTCCCCTCCGTCTAGTCTGCTGTATGGGTCGCGGTGTTGTGAAGGACCTGCCATGACGTCATTGAGTCATGTGACCTGTCACATGACTCAATTACGTCACCGCAGGTCCTTCACAACACCGCGAGCCGCCAAAGACACCGGAAGCAGCGGAGAAAACACCGGGAGGACATCGGAAGGTAAGTATAATCTTTTTTTTTTTTCACCATTCTTATTCTTTTTTTTTAACTAACTTGGTCACACTACTATAAATCCATGCCGGTTGCCGGTTGCATGGATTTATATAGTGTGAACAAGTTGTCAAGCACTTTCCAAGTGATGTTAAAATCGCTTGGAAAGCGATTGTCAACCCGCATGCGGAAATGCATGCGAAGACGCTTGACAAACGCTTCTACCTGGCGGGAAAAACGCATGTAAAATCCGCATGTACAATCCGCATGTACAATCCGCATGTACAATCCGCATGTGTATTTCCTGCCAGGGAGAAGTGGAAAAAATCAGCAGCATTTCTGCATCGTGGGCACATAGCCTCAATGTTACATTATATCTGTACCTGCTCTGTAAAATGATGTTCAAAGGTGAAGAAGTCACACAGCTGCAAGACTCTCACTGGCTTTATATGTCCTATAATGTAGCAGAGCTGAATATGTTGCACTGTGACAATGCTCTCGACTTAGGGACAGTCACCTGTAAACAGACCTGGATTTAACACATATGGACAGGACTGTGAGTCCTGCAAAATGACAAACTCAGCTCTGCTACAGGTGCATCTCACTTAGATTATCATCAAAAAGTTAATTTATTTCAGTTCTTCAATACAAAAAGTGAAACTCATCTATTATATAGAGTCATTACACACAGAGGGATCTATTATATAGAGTCATTACACAGAGGGATCTATTATATAGAGTCATTACACGCAGAGAGATCTATTATATAGAGTCATTACACACAGAGGGATCTATTATATAGAGTCATTACAGACAGAGTGACGTATTTCAAGTGTTTATTTTTGTTAATGTTGATGATTATGGCTTACAGCCAATGAAGACACAAAACTCATTATCTCAGTTAATTAAATTAAATGCCACATTGCCGCATTGATGCAGTAATTGATGCACAAGGAGCCCGACCAAGTATTGAGGCATTTACTGAACAGACATTTCAGTAGGACAATATTTCGGATTTTAAAATAATTTTTCAAGCTGTTGTTATAAAGTATTCTAATTTACTGAGATAATGACTTTTGTGTTTTCATTGGCTGTAAGCCATAATCATCAACATTAACAGAAATAAACACGTGAAATAGATCCCTCTGTGTGTAATGACTCTATATAATAGATCTCTCTGCGTGTAATGACTCTATATAATAGATCCCTCTGTGTGTAATGACTCTATATAATAGATCACTCTGCGTGTAATGACTCTATATAATAGATCCCTCTGTGTGTAATGACTCTATATAATAGATCCCTCTGCGTGTAATGACTCTATATAATAGATCCCTCTGCGTGTAATGACTCTATATAATAGATCCCTCTGCGTGTAATGACTCTATATAATAGATCCCTCTGTGTGTAATGACTCTATATAATAGATCCCTCTGTGTGTAATGACTCTATATAATAGATCCCTCTGCGTGTAATGACTCTATATAATAGATCCCTGTGTGTAATGACTCTATATAATAGATCCCTCTGCGTGTAATGACTCTATATAATAGATCCCTCTGTGTGTAATGACTCTATATAATAGATCCCTCTGTGTGTAATGACTCTATATAATAGATCCCTCTGTGTGTAATGACTCTATATAATAGATCCCTCTGTGTGTAATGACTCTATATAATAGATCCCTCTGTGTGTAATGACTCTATATAATAGATCCCTCTGTGTGTAATGACTCTATATAATAGATCCCTCTGTGTGTAATGACTCTATATAATAGATCCCTCTGTGTGTAATGACTCTATATAATAGATCACTCTGTGTGTAATGACTCTATATAATAGATCACTCTGGGTGTAATGACTCTATATAATAGATCACTCTGTGTGTAATGACTCTATATAATAGATCCCTCTGTGTGTAATGACTCTATATAATAGATCCCTCTGTGTGTAATGACTCTATATAATAGATCCCTCTGCGTGTAATGACTCTATATAATAGATCCCTCTGCGTGTAATGACTCTATATAATAGATCGCTCTGTGTGTAATGACTCTATATAATAGATCCCTCTGTGTGTAATGACTCTATATAATAGATCACTCTGTGTGTAATGACTCTATATAATAGATCCCTCTGTGTGTAATGACTCTATATAATAGATCCCTCTGCGTGTAATGACTCTATATAATAGATCCCTCTGCGTGTAATGACTCTATATAATAGATCCCTCTGCGTGTAATGACTCTATATAATAGATCCCTCTGCGTGTAATGACTCTATATAATAGATCCCTCTGTGTGTAATGACTCTATATAATAGATCCCTCTGCGTGTAATGACTCTATATAATAGATCCCTCTGTGTGTAATGACTCTATATAATAGATCACTCTGTGTGTAATGACTCTATATAATAGATCCCTCTGTGTGTAATGACTCTATATAATAGATCACTCTGTGTGTAATGACTCTATAGAATATATGAGTTTCAGTTTTTGTATTGAAGAACTGAAATAAATTAACTTTTTGATGATATTCTAATTTAGTGAGATGCACCTGTATATCTAATGATCTCAGCTCTGCTACATACATGTATCCAAAGTAGACGAGCTGTAATGAGGTCTCATATCTAGAAACTGCAGGATAAACACACAAATTAAAACTCTCTGATTTCCCTGTGATGTGTGATTCTGTTGTGTCCTTCGCTTAGGGGCTGTGATAATCCAGTTGCAGGAGAGTTGAGTTTGCCATTTGGCAGAATGCAATGTAATATAACACTTTCTGATTTTTGCATGGGACTGCAGGTCAAATCACTGGTTTATCTTAACTCTGCCCTGAAGAGGAAATAAATCCAGATCTGATGCAATATTACAATCGGGAACTTAACATATGCAAATATCGGATAGCGTTAGCCAAGCACGTAACATGGCTATCACACGCCCGCCGATCAGCAAACAAGTAGCCAATTCATTTAGTGGAACCGGTCGGCTTCTGCTCCTATATTGAAGCACTCACTGCAGCCCCCTATATCAAACCACTCTCTGCTATATCTGGGCATCAGCTGCAGCCCCCCTATATCTGGTCTCTCGCTGCAGCCCCCTATATCTGGTCTCTCGCTGCAGCCCCCTATATCTAAGCACTCGCTGCAGCCCCCCGATATATAAAAAGAACTTGCTGCAGCCCCCCGATATCAAAGCACTCGCTACAGCCCCCCTATATCAAAGCACTCTCTTCAGCCCCCCTATATCTCAGCTCCAGCTGCAGCCCACTATATGTAAGCACTCCCTGCAGCCCCCCTATATCTCAGCCCCAGCTGAAGCCCCCTATATGTAAGCATGCCCCGCAGCCCCCCTATATTTTAACTCCCTGCTGCAGCCCTCTATATGTATACATTCCCTGCAGCCCCCCTATATCTCAGCCCCAGCCCCCTATATGTAAGCACTCCCTGCAGCCCCCTATATCTCAGCCCCAGTTGCAGCCCCCTATATGTAAGCACTCCTTGCAGCCCCCCTATATCTCAGCCCCAGCCCCCTATATGTAAGCACTCCCTGCAGCCCCCCTATATCTCAGCCCCAGCCCCCTATATGTAAGCACTCCCTGCAGCCCCCCTATATCTCAGCCCCAGCCCCCTATATGTAAGCACTCCCTGCAGCTCCCCTATATCTCAGCCCCAGCCACACACCTGTATAACTAAGTTCCAGCCACAGTCCATATATGTATCAGTTCCATATATAGAAACACAAGACACAGCCCCGTATCTGTCTATCTATATATATTCTCCATCCACATCCCGGTATACATGTTCCTATATATATATACAGTGCCTACAAGTAGTATTCAACCCCCTGCAGATTTAGCTGATTTGATAAGATGCAAATAAGTTAGAGCCTTCAAACTGCAAACGAGAGTAGGTTTTATGAACAGAAGCATAAATCTTACAAACCAAAAAGTTATGTTGCTCAGTTGAATTTTATTAAATTTTAAACATAAAAGTGTGGGTCAATTATTATACAACCCCTATGTTTAATATTTTGTGGAATAACCCCTGTTTGCAATTACAGCTAATAATCGTCTTTTATAAGACCTGATCAGGCCATAACAGGTCTGTGGAGTTATCTTGGCCCACTCCTCCATGCAGATCTTCTCCAAGTTATCTAGGTTCTTTGGGTGTCTCATGTGGACTTTATTCTTGAGCTCCTTCCACAAGTTTTCAATTGGGTTAAGGTCAGGAGACTGACTAGGCCACTCCAACACCTTGACTTTTTCCCTCTTGAACCAGGCCTTGGTTTTCTTGGCTGTGTGCTTTGGGTCGTTGTCTTGTTGGAAGATGAAATTACGACCCATCTTAAGATACTTGATGGAGGAGCAGAGGTTCTTGGCCAAAATCTCCAGGTAGGCCGTGCTATCCATCTTCCCATGGATGCGGACCAGATGGCCAGGCCCCTTGGCAGAGAAACAGCCCCACAGCATGATGCTGCCACCACCATGCTTGACTGTAGGGATGGTATTCTTGGGGTCGTATGCAGTGCCATCCAGTCTCCAAATGTCACGTGTGTGGTTGGCACCAAAGATCTCGATCTTGGTCTCATCAGACCATAGAACCTTGAACCAGTCTGTCTCAGAGTCCTCCAAGTGATCATGAGCAAACTGTAGACGAGCCTTGACATGACGCTTTAAAAGTAAAGGTACCTTACGGGCTCGTCTGGAACGGAGACCATTGCGGTGGAGTACGTTACTTATGGTATTGACTGAAACCAATGTCCCCACTGCCATGAGATCTTCCCGGAGCTCCTTCCTTGTTGTCCTTGGGTTAGCCTTGACTCTTCGGACAAGCCTGGCCTCGGCACGGGAGGACACTTTCAAAGGCTGTCCAGGCCGTGGAAGGCTAACAGTAGTTCCATAAGCCTTCCACTTACGGATGATGCTCCCAACAGTGGAGACAGGTAGGCCCAACTCCTTGGAAAGGGTTTTGTACCCCTTGCCAGCCTTGTAACCCTCCACGATCTTGTCTCTGATGGCCTTGGAATGCTCCTTTGTCTTTCCCATGTTGACCATGTCTGAGTGCTGTTCACAAGTTTGGGGAGGGTCTTAAATAGTCAGAAAAGGCTGGCAAAAGAGATCTTTAATCCACACATGTGAAGCTCATTATTCTTGGTGCCTGAACTACTTCTTAATACTTTAGGGGGACCAAACAGAATTCTTGTGGTTTGAGGGGTTGAATAATAAATGACACTCTGAATTAACTTTTAATGTTTTAAAAAAAAAAAAAAAATTTGCTGCAGTGCATTTCCCACTTCCAGGCTGATCTACAGTACAAATGTCACAATGCCAAGTTAATTCCGCATGTGTCAACCAGCTAAATCTGCAGGGGGTTGAATACTACTTGTAGGCACTGTATATATATATATATATATATATATATATATATATATATATATATATATATATATATATATATAAACACCAGCCACAGCCCGGTATACATGTTCCTATATATTGTATATATACTCCATCCAAAGCCGGTATACATGTTCCTATATATTATATATATACTCCATCCACAGCCCGGTATACATGTTCCTATATATATATATATATATACACTCCATCCACAGCCCGGTATACATGTTCCTATATATATATATATATATATAAATATTCTCCATCCACAGACCGGTATACATGTTCCTATATATATATATACTCCATCCACAGCCCGGTATACATGTTCCTATATATATATACTCCATCCACAGACCGGTATACATGTTCCTATATATATATATACTCCATCCACAGCCCGGTATACATGTTCCTATATATATATACTCCATCCACAGCCCGGTATACATGTTCCTATATATATATACTCCATCCACAGACCGGTATACATGTTCCTATATATATATATTCTCCATCCACAGCCCGGTATACATGTTCCTATATATATAAACCAGGGGAGGAGTCCTGAGGAGATAATTTGCATATTCCCACTGCATTTTGGGGTAAGTGAAGAGTCTCCGCGAGCTCAAAGAACACTGGATTTTGGTTGTTGGAGCTGAAAAGAGGACATCGGTAAACCGCGCGCCGCATTTTGAAGCTTTTTTTTAAGCTTTTTTCACTGTTTTCAGAACATTAACAATAAGAACATGGAAGAGTCCAGGAGCCATTTGGTGAGCTGCATATCCTGCTACATGTTCACAGACTTGCCAGTGGAAAAGCCAAACTTCACATGCCAGAAATGCAAGCTTGTGTCCCTGTTGGAGGAAAAGTTGCGAAATCTAGAAGAGAGGTTAACTACCTTGAAAATCATTAAGGAAGGTGAAGAGTTCTTAGACAGAGCAGAATTATCTCTTCATGATTCAGAAAGAGAAGAAATTCGAACTGCACCTGAGGAAACAGAGGAATGGAAGCCTGTGACCCAGAGAAGCAGGAGGATCGAGAGGCAGTCAGCACCCATACTGCTCAGGAACCAGTACCAGGCTCTCACGCAGGAGAACCATGAAGAAATACAGCAAAATAAGACTTTGCCAGCAATGAATAACCTTGTAAGCCCTCAGAATCCTCCTGGATGGAGAAAGAAGAATGTTGTGAAGAAAAAACGGAGAGTGGTGGTCATGGGGGATTCCCTGTTAAGAGGAACAGAGGCCGCTATCTGCAGACCAGACATAACCTCAAGAGAAATGTGCTGTCTTCCAGGAGCAAAAATTAAAGATGTGTCTGACAGGATATCAAGACTCTTCAGACCTACAGATCACTACCCATTCCTGCTAATACATGTGGGGACAAATGACACCGCAAGAAAGGACCTGGAAACCATCTGCAGTGACTTTGAAGACTTAGGCAAGAAAGTGAAAGAATTGGGAGCGCAGGTGGTCTTCTCATCCATCCTCCCAGTGGATGGCCATGGAACAATGAGGTGGAATAAGATTCTACAGGTGAACAACTGGCTACGTCGATGGTGCCGTCAACAAGGATTTGGATTTCTGGATCACGGAATGAATTACCTATACGATGGACTACTTGCTAGAGATGGGGTGCACCTTACGAAGACTGGAAAACATGTATTTGGAAGTCGCCTTGCTACACTCATCAGGAGAGCTTTAAACTAGAACAATGTGGGAAGGGAAGCAAAAGGCCAGAAAAAGCCATACAGCTGACAAATACTATTGAGATCTCTGCTACTGGAAGTGGAAAGGAAGAACAAAGACAAAACAATTTAAATAATAAAAATATGGGAGGAAGAGAAACCAATCACAAACTAAAATGTTTTTATACAAATGCACAAAGCATGGGCAACAAACAAGGAGAATTGGAACTACTAATGCAGCAAAAGGAATATGATGTCATTGGAATCACTGAAACTTGGTGGGACGATACACATGATTGGAATAAAAGGCTAAAAGGATACAACTTATTTGCAAGAAACAGACTTGATAAACGAGGAGGGGGTGTCGCATTGTATGTTAGAAAAGCGTATATCTGCACAGAGATTGAAGCTTCAGAGACTGGGAGTTCTGTGGAAACTGTTTGGGTAAGAATACAAGGAGAGAACAACGGAAAGGACACCATTGTAGGCATTTACTACAGGCCACCTGGGCAAGCTGAAGATATGGATGAACTCTTTATGTATCAAATGACCAAGTTCTCCAAAAAATATGATGTAGTGGTCATGGGAGATTTCAACTATCCAGACATTTGTTGGGAATCTCTCTCAAGTAAAACTAACAGGTCAAGCAAATTCTTATCCTCTCTTGCTGACAACTTTATCTTCCAAAAGGTAGGGGAGAAAACAAGGGGATCTGCTACTTTGGATCTAATCCTTATAAACAGGGAGGAAATGGTTGAGGAGGTAAAGGTGGCTGGGACCCTAGGAGGCAGCGATCATGCTATTATAGAATTTTGGATAACTAGAGGAGGAAGACATGTGAAGACTCAAACTTCAAGGTTAGATTTTAGAAAGGCAGATTTTAAGAGACTCAGAAAGAGAATAGGAGGGATCCAATGGCTGGATGTCCTTAAGGACAAAAATGTCCAGGAAGGATGGGAAATTTTTAAAAATGAGATTCTCAAAGCACAATCGTTAACAATCCCGAAAAGTAGGAAGAATGGGAAGCATTTAAGGAAACCAGGATGGATGAACACAGAACTTAAACACATGCTAAAAAGAAAGAAAGAAATGTTTATTAAATGGAAAGAGGGAGGCATATCTAAAGAAGATTATAATGCAGTCTGCAGATCCTGTAGGGCACGTATCAGGTTAGCTAAAGCTGACAATGAATTAAGGCTTGCAAGAGATGTCAAAAGCAATAAAAAAGGATTTTGGGGGTATGTCAAAAGTAAAAGAAAAGTCAAAGATGCTATAGGATTTTTACAGGATGAAAATGGAGAAATGGTAAGAGAGGATGTTGAGAAGGCCGAACTTTTTAATTCCTATTTTGCATCTGTTTTCTCTCAGAAAGAAAATGTAACATCAACTGATCTTCACTGTCCTTTTAAAGGAATAGAGGAATCCAAGTTATCTGTAAACCGAAAGATTGTGAGGGAATATTTAGCTAACATAAATGAGTTCAAGTCTCCAGGTCCAGATGAATTACACCCCAGAGTACTGAAGGAGATCGTAGAAGAAATTTTAGAACCACTCTCCATAATCTTTGAAAATTCTTGGAGAACAGGAGAAGTCCTAGAAGACTGGAGAAGAGCAAATGTTGTTCCTATCTTCAAAAAGGGGAAGAAGGTGGACCCAGGGAACTATAGGCCGGTGAGTCTGACTTCTATACCAGGAAAGATCTTTGAACAAATTATTAAACAACATGTATGTAAGTACATGGATAAGAATGAAGTGATTAACCAGAGTCAGCATGGGTTTGTAACTAACAAGTCATGTCAGACTAACTTAATTTCCTTCTATGACAGAATCACTGACTGGGTGGATCAGGGAAATGCTGTAGATATAGTATATCTTGACTTCAGCAAAGCATTTGACAAAGTATCTCACACCATCCTTATTGAAAAAATGACCAAGTATGCAATGGACCAGGCAACTGTTAGGTGGATTCATAACTGGCTTAGTGATCGGACTCAAAGGGTGGTTGTAAATGGCTTCACATCCAGCTGGATGAATGTCTCAAGTGGGGTACCACAGGGCTCCGTCCTGGGACCTGTATTGTTCAACATCTTTATCAATGATTTAGATGAAGGAATTGAGGGTAAGCTGATTAAATTTGCTGATGACACAAAGCTAGGAGGGATAGCTAATACTAGAGAAGAGAGAGAGAGGATTCAAAAAGACCTAAATAAACTGGAGCAGTGGGCAGCAACCAACAGAATGGTTTTTAACAGGGAAAAATGCAAAGTACTACATCTGGGCAATAAAAATGAAAAAAGCATATACAGAATGGGAGGAATAGAGCTAAGCAACAGTACATGTGAAAAAGACTTAGGTATACTAATAGATCATAGACTGAACATGAGTCAACAGTGTGATGCAGCAGCAAAAAAGGCAAATACAATTCTGGGATGTATTAACAGAAGCATACAGTCTAGATCACGTGAAGTCATTATCGGTCTTTACTCCTCTTTGGTCAGACCTCATCTGGAATACTGTGTACAGTTTTGGGCACCACATTTTAAAAAAGACATAGACAAACTGGAGCAAGTTCAGAGAAGAGCGACCAGAATGGTGACTGGTCTGCAAACCATGTCCTATGAGGAACGGTTGCAGGATTTGGGAATGTTTAGCTTGCAAAAAAGAAGACTGAGAGGAGACTTAATAGCTGTCTACAAATATGTCAAGGGCTGTCACATTGTAGAAGGATCATCTTTATTCTCATTTGCACAAGGAAAGACTAGAAGCAATGGGATGAAACTAAATGGGAGGAGACACAGATTAGATATTAGAAAAAACTTTTTGACAGTTAGGGTGATTAATGAGTGGAACAGGCTGCCACCAGAGGTGGTGAGTTCCCCTTCAATGGACGTCTTCAAACAGAGGCTGGACAGACATCTGTCTGAGATGATCTAGTGAATCCTGCTTTGAGCAGGGGGTTGGACCAGATGACCCAGGAGGTCCCTTCCAACTCTACCATTCTATGATTCTATATATATATATATATATATTCTCCATCCACAGCCCGGTATACATGTTCCTATATATATATATATATATATATATATTCTCCATCCACAGCCCGGTATACATGTTCCTATATATATATATATATATATATAGATATTCTCCATCCACAGCCCGGTATACATGTTCCTATATATTGTATATATACTCCATCCAAAGCCGGTATACATGTTCCTATATATTATATATATACTCCATCCACAGCCCGGTATACATGTTCCTATATATATATACTCCATCCACAGACCGGTATACATGTTCCTATATATATATATACTCCATCCACAGACCGGTATACATGTTCCTATATATATATATATATATATATATATATATATATATATATATATATATATATATATATATATATATATTCTCCATCCACAGCCCGGTATACATGTTCCTATATATATATATACTCCATCCACAGCCCGGATATATATATATACTCCATCCACAGCCCGGATATATATATATACTCCATCCACAGCCCGGATATATATATATACTCCATCCACAGCCCTGTATCTATACGTCCCCATATGGAGGAGCGCTGTAGGGTCACAGCCGGAAGCACAGGGCCATCATCCGCACCCTATAGAGCCGCGTCCATGGACGTTGGTTCCCAGGCTGTTCCCGTGCCCGGGCACATGGCGGCACACACAGAGACAGACACCACATGTTCCCCCGGTGCCCGGTTCTTACCTGCGGGATATTCCTCAAAGTAATTCCCAGGAACAACAGAAGCTGAAAGTGCGGCCACATCTCCATGATCCCAGATTTAAAGGGTCACATAGTCAGTAGTATCACCCACGTTGTGGACCTTCCCTGACCCCGGAGAACCCAGAACTGCCGTCAATCACCGCGACTCCGCAGACGCGTCCTACTATGAGAAATCCTAAAATAAAGGATAATGTCATATAATGTGTCACTTCTGAGCTTTCTGCGGGATCTCCAGGAAGCCCCCTCCTATACCCCACTGTCTACTTTACTTTCAATCTCTACTTTTAACTTGGCAGAAACTTCCTGCTCTTCCAGTAACACCAGTCACAGCAGGGCGGATCAGGAAGGAATACAGGGACTTCTTAAAGGAAAAGCACATATTATTCATTGGACTGTCAGTGGGAGAGGCAGACGTGTAATATGCCTTTAACTTCCTATATGACCAGTGAGGCATTAGATAGAAGCTCATCAAACCTTGTAAATATCAGACAGGTCTGTAGCTCTGGAGAAACTCCAAAATATAATGATAAAGTAATGAACAAAAAAAAGAAAGTCAGAGGAGTTTAGGGTATGTGCACACATTGCATTTTTGTTGCGTTTTTTTTTTTTTTACATGCAGTTTTGGCACAAAATTCCTAGTACCAGCAAAGTGAATGAGATTCCATGAAGACTCGTGCACATGGCGCTTATTATTTCCTATTTATATACATATCCTATATATTTATTATGTGAATTCTCGCAGCGTTTTTTGCTTCAGATTTCACCCATGTTAGCGCTTGAAAAATACCCAGTAAAAGCGCAAGCAAAATACGCATATTTTATGCAGTATTTTTCCTGCCAACACATCAGAATTTGCTGCACATATTTGTTAAACAGCCACAGTGTGAACGAGCACCTACAAATTGCACTTACACCAACATATGTTCCGGCTCATTTCTTTGGTTTTGTTTTAGTTTTTTGTACTTTGTACAAACCGGGACATGGCTCCCTCTTTTTGGGCTGGGCAGCTTTCCACGGGCAGGTGTCTGAACAGTCGGGTCTGGGTCCTGTTCTGCACCCATCTAATTTCAGGTCAACTGGCACATAGTGAGGTGAAGTACAAGAGTTAGGGTCCGCCCTGATTATGTACACCTTGTCGCGGTGGGACGGCTTTTACGCTTTTAGTGCCTTATGTTATTTACTTGTACTATTACTGTTTACTTACTTATTTCAGGGTATTTGCTCATTTTGTTACTGTCTTAGGTTCTGCTTGTAGATAGTTCTGTAGATATATGAGCTCACCAGTAAGGCTATGTTCACACATTGTGTTTTTGCTTCATTTTTTTTCTGCAGCAAAACCTGATCTCTTGCCAGGAGGTTTGTTCGGGATGTTTGTTGCTTTTTTGTTTTGTTTTTTTTGGGTGCGTTTTTGCTGCATTTTTTCGGCGTTTTTTTCACTGTCCTTTTGCCTCTGTTATGCATGCACATAGAGTTCAGTGAAAAATAAACATCTCATTCTGTTTTTGGCACAAAAAAACGCTGAAAAACCTGACATCGGCGTTTTTGGTGCGTTTTTACAGCGTTTTTTTCCCCACCTATTACTTCCAATGGGTGAAAAAAACGCTGAAAGAAGTGACATGCTCTATTTTGCAAAAAAAAAAACATGCAAAGCAAAGAATAAAAAAAAACATGATGTGTGCATGAGATTTCAGGAATCTCATAGACTTTGCTTGTACTGTAAAAAACGCAGCTGGAAATTTACATAAAAAACGCATCAAAAAATGCTGAAAAAAACATGATGTGAGAACATAGCCTTAGAGCAGAGAAACTTCATAAAGTAATCAACTATAAAAAAAAAAAAAAGAAAGGCAGAGGAGTTTAGAGTATGTGCACACATTGCATTTTTTGTTCTGTTTTTTTTCCGTGCAGTTTTCTCACAAAATCTTAAGGATTTCCTGAAATCTCATGCACAAATTGGTTATTTTTTTCTTGTAGATTTGCAGAAGATTTAAATCTGCAGCATATCAATTCATAGAGCGTTTTTGTGCTGCAGATTTCACTCATATTAATGAGCGTGGAAAAATACGCAATAAAAATGAATGTAAAAAAAACGCAGAGTTTTTCCTGCAAACACATCAGGATTTGCAGTAGAGTTTTCTGCTGATCAGTTGTCTCTGATCAGGATTTAGCTTCTTTTCTTGTCAATTTATCTATCTTAAAAATATTACATTAAATAATAACAAAATTCTACAAATAATATAAAAATAAACACAACTGTATCTGCTTCATGTACAGGTGTGGATACAGAGTGTACAGAGGAGGCTGAGGGGGTCCAAAGGTCCCATTTACAGTATGAAAGATGAGGGGAGATATGTATCGCTGAGGTTGGTAGCTTCAGTAATGTAAAACCGAGACAGCATGCTCCAGCACACATAGTGCTGAGAGGGTTAATAGGGTGTATCAGTGCCGGTTTTTACGAGCAGTCATAAGAGACGGGAGGGATTGGTTGCTCACATATCCCCACCCCAGGGCGTATGTATAAAATGGAGACCAAGTGTCTCATTCAGTGTCTGTGGCTGGAGACGTGGAGACGTCCAGCGTGGCTGTGCTACAGGACACTGACTGTGAGCAGGCGAACCCGCTGTATTGTATGGACTATCTGTTGCAGGCACAGCAAATGCAGCACCAGCAGCAGCTAGAGCAACAGCAGGCGCAGTACCGGGCGCAGAGCCAGCAGAACATGCAGCAGCATCGGGTTCAGCTACAGCAGCAACAGGACCACCAGCAGGAGACAAATAAACTCCTGATGCAGCAAATACAACAACAGCAAAGACAGATGGAACTCCTTGCAGAGCAGATCCATGGCAGGACAACCGCCCCACCCCTAACTCCAGGTGATGACTCTCACGTGAGGAAGACGGTAAGAAGAGCATTACAAAAGATGACCCCGGGTGATGACGTCGAAGCGTTCCTGACGGTCTTTGAGAGGGTGGCAGAGCGGGAGAAATTGCCTCCGGAGCAGTGGACGGAGGTTTTGGCGCCATATTTAACAGGTGAGCCGCAGAAAGCCTATTATGACTTGGCCTTGCAGGATGCAAAAGAGTACACCAAATTAAAAACGGAGATCCTGGGAGTGACTCTGACTGTCAGGGCACCACTGGGCCTATTGCAGTGACAAACCTCCCCTGTCCCAAATGTTCGACCTCTTACACCTGGTCCAAAATTGGTTGCAACCTGAATCTTCCTCCCCAGCACAGATGGTGGAGAGGGTCGTCATGGACAGGTTCATACACTCCCTTCCGAGGTTGGTACAATCTTGGGTTGCCCAGGGGGATCCCCGTAATGCTGATGACATGGAGGGGTTGGTAGAAAGGTACCAGGAGGTAGAGAGTTCTTTGGGGAAGCCAGGGGTCGTAGCATCTCCATACTGGGGTTCCCAAAAGGGGGCGGACACCCAAAAGAGGGGAACTAGAGTTACATCTGGGGGGCGTCCTAGAGCCCAGGAGGGGTCTTAGTTGCTGCCAAAGGTCCCGCCCAATAACATAGTATGTTGGAGATGTCATACCCCAGGTCACATAGCCCCTCGTTGTCGCATGACCAACGAGCCAATGGATTGCAACGCAGGATGGCGCTGTTCGTACTTTGAATATCCTGCCTGCAGTGCTGTTCCTCAACCAGGCGAGGGACCGCAGGCGTGCCTCGTGTCAGTGAATGGAGTGCAAGTGACTGCTCTGTTAGACTTGGGGAGTTTGGTAACCCTAGTACGGGCCGCAGTTCCTCATCAAATTGTTCTGGGGGAAAAGGTTGGCGTCCGTTGTATCCATGGGGACACTAAGGACTACCCTGTGGCCCGAGTGGTCATAGACACAAACTGTGGCGCAGAGTCCCATGAGGTGGGAGTAGTCAGACCTGTTGCACCGTGTTATAATAGGGCGGGACTTTGCCTTGTTTTGGGACTTGTGGGAGAAAGGGAGGAAGCCAGGTTGTCCGGACAACAACCAGGTTTCTCCTGAAGAAACCTCATCGCAGGCCGCCGCTGGGTTTCCTTTTTGTGTACTTGTTGGGGAGGAAGATGAGGGTGAGGCAGCATCCCCGGGGGCCAACATCCCTGAGCTGGAGGTGTCCGGGGGAAACCTTGGAGCCGCCCAGCTCAGAGACTTGACTCTAAAAGAGGCATTTAATAATGTCACTGTCCTGAATGGTGTTGACTGATACCCAATATCAGTACTTTGCTGTAAATGGGGAGTTACTATATCGGGTCACCAAGCTTAGAGGGGAGGTGATCGAGCAGTTACTAGTCCCAGGGCTGTAGAGACGCAGGGTGTTAGATATGGCCCATGCACATGTCTTAGGTGGTCATCTGGGGGTAGAAAAAACCCAAGAAAGGATCCTCCAGAGATTCTTGCCAGACCCTACTCTACACTAACCTATTACACATTTCTTAAAAATATCCAATGCTCTTTTTTTTAGATATATTTTATTTATTTTTCTTTAAGGGAATGTGTCACATACATTGTTTTAAACTAATTGTAACCAGATTGTGAATTTTTTTTTATAATCTGTATTTCTGATTGCAGATTCCATCAATCACTCCTTCCCCTCCCCAACCAAAATTTATAAGCTCCTGGAAAATTCTGTGCGCGGCCGCCTGATGTTGTAATTCGGCATTGGGTTTTGCAGCATCTCTCAGGATCATCCAGTAGCTTATAAATTTTGGTTGGGGGTTGGAAGGGGGAGGGGAAGGAATGATTGCATCATACAATCACGTACTGAAATGGTGGACAAATTAATACATGGACTTGCCCACCGCCACCACCTGCCCACCGCTGCCGCCTCCGCCTGGGATTACCGGATTAATAAATGTAAACAGGGTGTATTATTGCATATATATTCACCGATTATACACTACTAAAAATATCTTTATTGGTATTCATTAAAAACCTATAAATTCTAGAATATAAATGCAAATACACCTCAAAACATAACTCAAAGTGATAATATAAAAAAAATTATCTAGTAGTCAAGAGTAAAGGGGGAGGGGGGAGCCACCCCATTTAGCAACTTCTCGTCCCTACTAGTGTTGAGCGAGTATGTTCTGTCCGAGTATGCTCGGGCGAGCTCCGAGTATTTATAGCTGCTCGGTGATATGGTTGAATCGCTCCCGTGTGCATGATTTGCAACTGTTTGACAGCTTTATTACATGTGAGGAATGTGTAAGAAATAGACAATCCTCACATGTAATAAAACTGTCAAACAGTTGCAAATCATGCACACGGGAGCGATTCAAGCATATCACCGAGCGGCTGTAAATGCTCGGAGCTCGCCCGAGCATACTGGGACAGAACATACTCGCTCAACACTAGTCCCTACCTGCCTGCGGAGGTTGGCACCCTCTTGAAACAAAATTGGCGCCCCTGCTCTGCAGCCACTCAACAGCCTTCCCTCAGCAGCATACCCTCAGCAGCCTCCCCTCCCTCAGCAGCATACCCTCAGCAGCCTCCCCTCCCTCACCCGCATCCCCTCAGCAGCCTCCCCTCCCTCAGCAGCATACCCTCAGCAGCCTCCCCTCCTCCAGGGGCCTCCCCTCCCTCATCAGCATACTCTCAGCAGCCTCCCCTCAGCAGCCTCCCCTCCCTCATCAGCATACCCTCAGCAGCCTCCTGTCCCTCAGCAGCCTCTGCTCAGCAGCCTCCCCTCCCTCAGCAGCCTCCCCTTCCTCAGCAGCCTCCCCTTCCTCAGCAGCCTCCCCTTCCTCCGCAGCCTCCCCTCCCTCAGCAGCATGCCCTCCTCCAGTGCCCTCCTCTCCCTCAGCAGCCTCCCCTTCCTCATCAGCATCCCCTCCTCCAGCGGGCCTCTTCTCCTCCAGCGGGCCTCCCCTCCCTTATCAGCATCCCCTCCTCCAGCAGCCTCCCCTCCCTCATCAGCATCCCCCCCTCCAGCGGGACGCCCCCCCTCCCTCATCAGCATACCCTCCTCCAGCAGGCCTCCCCTCCTCACGCAGCGCAACACACACTCTCTCTCACACTCACTCACTCTTACCGCCCTGCTCTGAATTCAAGATCAGCGCTCAGCGTGTCACATGACCAGGACCATGATGCACCCGGCGGATTAAAGGTACAGCACTCATTTCCGTCCTTCGGGTGCATCATGCGCTGAACTGTGGGCTTGGGGCCTGGGCTGGTGGGGGCCCCCCTCTTTGCTTCTGATAACCGGGCCCCATACAGCAGTAAGGGCAGTAATGTGTTACACGCACACCGCCTAAGTTCAGATAGGGGCGAGACCGGTTACATGAATTCATTGGAATCCTGGAGGAACCATTATTCCGGGCGAGCATAGGCTGCACAGTCTCTCAGGCACAGGACAGATTCAATTGCTGACCAGACACATTTGACAAGAGTCCTCATAAACGGTAGAACAGTAACATTTAATGAGGCACGGCCAATGCAATGTAAATGTCTCTTTGAGCAACAGGCTCCAGTAATAACAGTACAATCTCCTTTGCAGTACACCGTCTATTATCCTGTAACACAATACAGCACAGTTTTAATGCATACACAACCACAGGCTTTTCCTTCACAAGGACTCAATTGTACACAGCATTCTTTATCCTGCATGGAGATGGAGGGGGGGAGGGTTTGATGAGGGAGATGATCTCTTTGACATAATTCCTTCCAGTCTTTATCTTCCTGCCCAATGATAGACTTCCTGAACTAACAGTGCAGGGTATCTGACCTGTGTTGAGCTTCACCCTGGACTTGAATCCTGTTCTCTTTCCTGCACTTCTGTGAGATACAGATCACACACACCACTTCTCCCTTTCGCTGCAGCCAGAACAGTAATCAAGTTCCCCACAATCCCCCTGGGGCTCTGCTAACCACTCCCTGCCTCTTGTGACTGTGTTAACTCTTATAGTTGCTGGATGCTTTTGAAGCAACATCACTACTTCTGCATATCACACTCTTCCCTTCTTTTTGAATGTTATCCTCGACAATGGTGAAAGTTGAGTAAATATATAAATTGGCATAACATTTATAAACATTTATAACAACCTATTCTTTGACCTTTGTCTTGTAGTACTCCTGTAAGAAATAAAAAATTAACACAATCAGCGTCTCTTCATCGTACGTCTTCAACCAGCTCTCTCTCTCACTAGGCCTTAACAGTTCTTTGTTTCTACAAAGCCTTTTAAGGAATATCAAAGCATGAAAACAAGTCTTTCCACCAGGCAACATCTTCCATACTGGCTCTCGGTGGTGAATATACCACTCCAGTGGGCTTACCTGGTCCATAGGCAGAGATACCTATTTCCAGTCGACAGTCCTTGGCACTTGACTCGGTTCACCAAGTGTCTCATACATCAGCATCACGGGTCTCCTCACTTCTCGAATCGACATCCTCCTGGTGGGTTGTTCCTCAGATACCAAGGGTTATTCAGTCACAGGAGTTTCTTCCACCACACTCATTTCCCATGCTTCCTCAGATACTCTTGGAGCTGCCTCTGTAAGTTCTTGTACCTCTCCTGAGTCACCTGTTTCCGCACGGTCTGGTAATTCCGCTCCTCCTGAGTGTCGATCGGTCTCTTCAGGGACCGATGTTCGATCATCAGATCTGAATTGAACTTCATCTGTACTCCTTGCTACGAACTCTGGAGCCTCAGGAATTAGTTCACTCTCCTGAGGATGGTACATCCCTCTCCTTGCCGGTCTGAGAAATACAACGGTGTGTTCTTCTCCATCGGTCACTATCCACCTCTGGAGCTTCAGTCTGTGGTGGTCCCTTAGTCGATCTCAGACAATGTCGGTCTACTTCTGGGAAGTCTTGTTGTGGTGGGAGATAATCACAGGGTAGTAGTAAATTCCGATGGACTATTCTGCTTTTTTTGTATCTCGTTTCCAATCAGATTTCATACACTGGGCTATCATTAGCTTTCCTCCTTACGACCACAAACATCTTGTCTTCCCAGTATGAACAAAGTTTTCTTGGATCGCCTTTCTCACATACGTTCTTGACTAGAACTCAGCTTCCCGATGCCAATTCTGCTCCATAACCTTTTCGATCATAGTACTCCTTACTCTTGCTAGGTCCTTGCTTAACCACTTTGGACGCTATGTTGTATGCCTCTGCCATCCGTTCCTTCCATTTCCGAACGTACTCTGGAAATGTTCTGTAAGTTTCTGACACCGGAGTATGGAACATGATGCCGATTGGCAGTCTTGGCGATCGTCCATACAATAGGAAAAAGGGACGATCAGGGTGTTTTATTTCAGTCAAGATGGGGTGCAGACTGTACTTTAATGAGGAAAAAAATTAACTTTTTAGAATTTACCAAATAGCTGCAGTGAAACAAAGAGTGAAAAATTTAAAGGTGTCTGAATACTTTCCGTACCCAATGTAGTTTGGAGGTTGCCCATAGGTTGATGTGTCGGGACATTTATCTTCCAGACACCCACACTCACTGGTCACATACCTCTCAATATCTCTCTGTATGTACGACCAGAAGAAATGTTCATGGATCAAATTTGTTGTCCTTTCCACTCCCAAGTGTCTCATGTTTTCATGGAATTCTTTGAAGACGAACCTACGGAATACTCTGGGTAGTACCAACTGCCGGTTTTGTCCTCCTTTACGATACAGGATACCGTCTTCACTGAGGTAGAGCTTCATCCATTCTTTAACTAAAACAGATACTGCTGGTGACTCATTGTCCCTCACCTGTTTACCTGGAAACCGATTTTGGTACACATAAAGTAGTATTCTACCAATTATCAGATCTTCCCATTGTGCTCTATGGATTTTCCCTTTTGGTAGTTGTTGAATAGACAGGGGGTGATCTTGTTCTCTCGCTTTTATGGTGGTTTCTACCGTCAATGGACGCCACAATGGTGTGTCTTCCTCCTGAAAAGCTTGTACTGCTTGGGTAGTGCTCTCAAATGCTTACAGACTGACTTCCTCTGAGCATTCTTGCATGAACTCCTCAGGCTCTAGTGGCATTCTCGACAATCCTTCAGCATCTGCATTGCATTTTCCTGGCCTGTACTTGATGCTGAAATTGAAGTCAACTAGTTCAGCGACCCACCTCTGACCCGTTGCTTCAGTTTGGCTGTAGTGAGGACATAGGTCAAAGGGTTGTTATCAGTGTATATCTCAAACTCTTTGCTGCAGTAGAGATGATCTTTAAATCATTCACAGATAGCCCATTTCAGTGTCAGGAACTCCAATTTTCCGGAATGTAGATGGTAATTCTTCTCAGCATCTGTCAATGTTCTAGAACCGTATCCGATGACTCTCAATTTTCCATCTTGATGCTGATACAGGGCAGTTCCAAGTCTAACTTGAGAAGAGTCACAATGAAGAACAAATGGTAAATTGAAATCAGGATATCCCAAGATGGGTGGTTTTACCTGGTAGTCTACTAGTTCTTCCAATACCTCCTGGTGGTCTGCTGTCCAGAGAATGGGCTGTTAGTGTTATGATCTGCTACAAGAACTAAGGAAAGAAAGGAAAACTGTCCCTACAATAGGACTAAGCTGATTCCCTACGATGCAGCGGGCGACCTGTTCCTTGTGAACAGACCCGCCTTCGTCCTCAGCTAGTCTGAACGCAGACCTATAGATATAAGGGAGGGGTCCCTAAAAGTACTAAGGACTGGGACAAAATTGGACACCTCCTAGCAGAAGTTGTAGCGGAGCAAAAAGACAGACAAAAAGTACTTAGAGGTCCAAGGACCAAGCAAACTATAGAGATAGGTACAAAGCACCTGGCTAGATTAAGAGTCAAAGTAACACTGAAGTCCAGCAAAGCCAGGAGGGCGGAGCTGGAATAAATAGGCTGCAGGTCACGTGACCACAAAATAGAAAAAAACTAACAGGAGGGTTCTAACAGTACCCCCTCTTCTATGAGGATCCTCCGGATCTTCCAGGCCCAGGCCTATCAGGAAACCTCCTGTGAAACGCTCTGATAAGTCTAGGAGCAGAGACATCATCTGCCCTTACCCAGGAGTTATCCTCAGGACTGAAACCTTTCCAAGCGACGAGATACTGCAATCTCCCTCTATGCCTTCTGGAATTCAGGATACGAGAAATTTCATATTCACCGTCTTCCACCACCGGAGGAACTATGACAGTGGTATCCCTATCCGATACATCAGCTTTTTTCAACAAGGAAACATGAAACACCGGATTAATCTTCCAGGAGGTAGGAACCTCCAACCTAACAGCAGATTGGTTCACCACCTGAAGCACCTTAAATGGTCCCACAAACTTCGGACCCAATTTCTTAGAAGGAATCCTCAACCGCAGATTCTTTGAGGACAACCAAGCCATGTCACCAACCGTAAACAAAACCTCTTGACGTTTCCTGTTAAAATACTTCTTGGACTTTTTGTTAGCCTCTTGAAGGTTACAACGTACATCAGTCCAAACTCTCTTCAAATCACCGGAAAAACTCTCCTCCTCAGTCACAGCCGACACCAATTTGGAGAACGAACCAAACGACGGATGTCTCCCAGTACAACAAAAAAACGGAGAACACCCAGCAGAAGAGGATGTATGGTTGTTAAGAGCAAATTCAGCAAATAGCAGAAACTCAGACCACCCCTCTTGATTGTCTGCCACAAAACAACGCAAAAACTGCTCAACATCCTGGTTCTTTCTTTCTGTCTGTCCATTAGACTCAGGATGATAACCAGATGAAAATGACAAATGAACTCCCAACCTGTCACAAAAGGCACGCCAAAAACGAGCCACAAACCTGGGTCCCCTATCAGAAACAATGTCAGTGGGAATGCCATGGAGCCTGACAATTTCCTTAACAAAAGCCTTAGCGAGTGACTTAGAGCAGGGTAGTTTAATGAAAGGAACCAAGTGACACATCTTCCTAAAACGGTCCACGACCACCCAGATGACGGTAAAACCCTCGGACACAGAAAGGACAGTAATAAAGTCCATAGCCAGATGTGTCCAAGGTGCACTAGGAACCTCCAGAGGGCAAAGCAACCCCGCAGCAGGAGCATGTGAAGCCTTTGATCTAGCACACACAGTACATTGACGCACCCACTTAATGACTTCCTTCTGCCAGCCAGGCCACCAAAAACTGCGACCTACAAGTCTCTTAGTCTCAGAAATTCCTGGATGACCTGCCAACCGAGACTCATGATACTCAACAAACAAATCTCTCCTAAAGGTTCTAGGCACAAACAACCTCCCATGGGGAGTGTTAGATGGGGCATCCTCCTGGGCTTTCAGAATCTCATCTTCCAAAACGGAGTCCAATGCTGTTATCACAACTCCTTCCTGTAAAATGCTCTCCTCCTCCTCCTCGGTACCAACCATGGGAGAAAAGCTGCGAGATAAAGCATCGGCTTTCACATTCTTAGTACCCGAGATGTAAGTAACAGAAAAATTAGACCACGAAAAAAAAAGTGCCCACCTAGCCTGACGGGCATTCAAGTGCTTGGCAGCATCTAGATAGATCAGATTCTTATGATCAGTGAAAACCTGAATGGGAAATTTAGCACCTTCCAAGAAATGACGCCAATGTTCAAATGCGAGTTTAATAGCCAGCAATTCCCGATTACCAACATTGTAATTAAGTTCGGTTTCAGAAAATTTTTTCGAAAAAAAGGCACAGGGATGAACTCCATCCTTGTTCTCTTGAGACAAAACCGCACCGACCCCACTGATGAAGCATCAACCTCGACCAAAAAAGGCTTGGTCTCATCAGGCTGCATAAGGATGGGGGCAGAACTGAACCTCTCCTTGAGATACACAAAAGCTTCAATGGCCTCAGTAGTCCACTGGACCGTATTCGCACCTTTCCTGGTGAGATCGGTCAGTGGCTTAACAATTAAAGAAAAATTCTTAATGAATTTTCTGTAATAATTGTCGAAACCCAAAAATCTCTGTATCGATTTCAAACCAATAGGCCTAGGCCATTCCTGCACAGCCTGAACCTTCACCGGGTCCATCTCAAAGCCCTCGCTGGAGATAATGTAGCCCAAAAAACTAATCCTCTGCACAGCGAACTCGCATTTCTCCAGCTTAGTAAAAAGTGAATTGTCACTTAATAACTGCAAAACTTCAGGTACACTCTGCCAATGAGACTCCAGATCTGGCGAATAAATCAAAATGTCATCCAAATACACCACCACATTCTTACCAATCAAAGGTCTCAGGATGTCATTAATAAGGTTCTGAAAAAACGCTGGCGCATTGGTAAGAGCAAAAGGCATAACCAGATTCTCAAAATGACCCACCAGAGTGTTAAAAGCAGTTTTCCATTCATCACCCTCCTTCATTCGTAACAAATTGTATGCCCCCCGGGGATCAATTTTAGAGAACCACTTGGCCCCTACTAACTGGTTAAACAAGTCAGGAATTAACGGCAGTGGGTAGGAATTGCGTACGGTAATTTTATTAATTTCGCGAAAGTCCAGACATGGACGTAAACCGCCGTCCTTTTTTTTTACAAAAAAAAATCCAACAGCCACAAGTGACTTAGAAGGTCTAATGTGACCAGCAGCCAAGCTCGCCTGTATGTATTCCTCCAAGGCCTTTCTTTCAGGGATAGTCAGATTAAATAAACGACTCTTGGGAAGAGTAGCTCCCGGAATAAACTCAATGGTGCAATCATAATCCCTATGAGGAGGTAAAATTTGCGACTCCTCCTCTGAAAAAACCTTCCAAAAATCCTGAATGGGTACAGGTAAATCCCCTTTTTCCACAGCAGCAATGCGACCGTTACAACATTTATCATAACACTTAGGACTCCAAGACTTAATCTCATTAGTAGACCAGTCTAGTAAAGGATTGTGCAGTTTTAACCAAGGCAAACCTAAAACTACTGTAGAAGGTAAATTATCCAATACCACCAAATCCAAATTCTCTTGGTGAATACCATTAATAGTGAGGGGAAATTCAGCAACCTTGTGAGTAATACATTTCAAAGGAGTGTTATTAACAGCAACCACAGAAATAGGAGATGACAAAGGTTTGGATTCTAATTTAAGTTTTTCCAAAAATCCCTTATCAATCACATTCAGTGTTGAACCACAATCCACAAATACCTGAAATTCAATTAACTCCTCCTGCAATGAGGTACTCCCTGAAAGAAATACTCCCTTAGAGTTTAAACAAGCAATACGGGCGTAACTGACCTTTTTTTTTTTCTTTGTTTAACCGAAGCTCACAGTTCTTAACAAAATGGTCAGATTTGCCACAATAAAAACACAATTCCTTGGAAAACCTGCAGTCTTTTTCCTGAGAGCGGAGTGACATCGCCCCAATCTCCATCGGTTCTCCGTTGTCCGAGCAGACCCTCTGATGACTAGGAGCTGCCATAGCAGGAGTTTTCTCCTCATTAACCCTGGCACGCAGTCTCCTGTCCACACGTATAGCTAATTGCATGACTTCTTGTAAGGTTCCAGGTGCAGGGAAAGCAATCAGCAGATCCTTAACCCTTTCACTTAGATCAGCAAGAAACAAACATTTTAACGCCGAATCATTCCATTCCACTTCAGAAGACCACCTTCTGAAGTGTGTACAATAATTTTCAACATCGCCTGACCCCTGCTTCAAACATCTCAGTTCTGTCTCAGCAGATGAGACTCGATCAGGATCGTCATACAACAACCCCATAGCAGAAAAAAAATCTTCCACTGATCTAAAACACGGATCATTAGGTTGGAGAGAAAAGGCCCATCCCTGGGGTTCCTTGCGCAAAAGTGACATGATAAACCCAATGCGCTGTGATTCATTCCCAGAGGACCTGGGTCTCAAACGAAAATATAATAAACAAGCATTTTTAAAGGTAAAAAAATCTTGCTGTTTACCATAAAAAAAAATCAGGCAGTCCTACCTTCAGTTCCACAAAATGCGCTCCAGGACAGCTACTCACGTGTTGCTGGAGCTCGGCCACCTCAAGAGACAATCCCTGTAGGCGTTGAGCCAATTCCTGAACAGACACCATGCTGATCTCCGGATTTCTTTCCTAAGAGTTTTTTTTGCTTTGGGCTGGACTTACTGTTCTGATCTGCTACAAGAACTAAGGAAAGAAAGGAAAACTGTCCCTACAATAGGACTAAGCTGATTCCCTACGATGCAGCGGGCGACCTGATCCTTGTGAACAGACCCGCCTTCGTCCTCAGCTAGTCTGAACGCAGACCTATAGATATAAGGGAGGGGTCCCTAAAAGTACTAAGGACTGGGACAAAATTGGACACCTCCTAGCAGAAGTTGTAGCGGAGCAAAAGGACAGACAAAAAGTACTTAGAGGTCCAAGGACCAAGCAAACTATAGAGATAGGTACAAAGCACCTGGCTAGATTAAGAGTCAAAGTAACATTGAAGTCCAGCAAAGCCAGGAGGGCGGAGCTGGAATAAATAGGCTGCAGGTCACGTGACCACAAAATAGAAAAAAACTAACAGGAGGGTTCTAACAGTTAGGACGAAACGGCGTTGTTTCTTTTAGGCCCGGTCCTACCCACGTTCTTCTTTTTCTCTGTGGGTGTTGTTGACTCTATCGTCTCTCCCAAGAGGAGGAATAGCGGGGTGGCAATGCTTGAGAAGTTCCGAACGTAAATACGATAGTAGGAGAGGAATCCTAACATCTGCCTCAACTCCCTGACAGTAGAGGGCCGCTTGTCTTTTAAGGCCAGTACCAGAATGATTTCTGCTGGGTCCATGGCATATCCTTCACAATTTTCCCTAGAAATCGGACTTGCCTTTTGAACAGTTAACACTTTTTTGGGGTCAACTTAACTCTGTGTTGTTGATACCACTGTAATACGGTCCTCACTTGTTCAACATGCTCCCGGAAGGTTTTGCTGTGTACCACATTGTCATCAAAGTATAGCTGGCAGATATCATCCCTCAATCCTTCTAAACATATCTCCATGCTCCTCTGTAATTCTTCTGGATCTGAACTGAGCCCAGTCGGTATGCGGACCCACTCATATAATCACCACGGTGTGATGAATGCTGTCAAGGGTCTACTGAACTTTTGGACAAACCCTTGGTGGTATGCCTTACCCTGATCGAGGACAGAGTACCAGGTGCTTCCTTATAGGTTATCCAGCATATCCTGAATCTTTGGTATCGGGTGTCGATCAGGTACTGACTTTTTGTTTAGTTCCCAGTAATCTCAACATAGTCTCAACGTACCGTCCTTCTTCCTAAACAGACAATAGGAGAGGAATAAGACGACTTCGACTTTTGGACCCAACCTCTATTGATGAGATCTTGTAAATATTCTTTCCCTTCATGATGTAATGGTTTTAGCACAGACATGTAACTTCTGGTTACTGGGATCGTGTCTTTCAAATTGATTTTCAATTGCAACGATGGGATACAGCCTATATCAGAGTCATCTTTAGAGAATGCATGACACTTTTCTCTCAGCATCTGTTTTGCTATCGCTATATCTTCAGCACACAAGTGTTCCAGGGATACTGGGGGATCCCAGGACCCTGAGGTGGGTCGTGCAATTTCCTTCCCTGTGCAACTCCTTTTCCTTGGTGGGGAGACTGAATTCACGGTAGACCCTTGGGCGGGTCTTACACTGGCTGGATATACTGTTTTAGCGGTTTCAATGTGACCTAACAGTCTTTGGATCCAGTCTAATTTCGTGTTTCATAGTCTTCATCACCGGTACTGTCACTCGAGCAAACCCACCAGTAGGAATCGTAAGCACAGTCTCACCTTGAACTAGACCTTCCAGAAGGTCTGGGTAGTCTTTTGGCACGAACAGTCTTTTCTGGACTTTTCTTCCTGGTTCTACCCGGACTCCACACCTCACCCCCACCATTTGGTTTGCAGGGATGCTGGCTGGGCGCCAGCCTACCTTGACTTCTGTCCATTATATTCTGTACTTTCTTTACTCTATGAATCACATTTTCCGCCACGGCGTTGGGTATGGCAAGTGATGTGGCAATTGCGTCCACCACCAGCGTCCCTGACTTGTGTTTCGTGATGACCTCACTGATTACATTATAACCCAGGATAGGATCCTCTGCCACATTCTGATCACTGGTCAAGAGAAAAGGTACCAAAAGCTCAATGGTGTTGCTGTTGTTCGTGTCCCTCAGTTGGAAAGTTACTTCCACCCAGCCTATGAAAGGGATTTCGGTCATGTTGATAGCTTTGCCGTGGAGTTCCACTGATCCTAAGAGTTCTTTTAATGACCGAAGGTAGGTATGTGGTAGGTAGCACCTTCTCCATTCCTCATTTAAAAGGCTCACGACGCGCCCCCTGGGCCGTGGGGTACTCGGTGCCGGACTGGTCGTTGCTAGGGGTGATGTCACAGTGGCGGTGACCCGGTCCGTGACCCAGGGCGGTCAGTGAAAAGGAGATATTTACAGGGGATTTATAGTTTTTATATACAGTTCGTGACGCCACCTGTGGTATGCGGCTAAAGGGAGCCGCCGCTACGGAGCAGGTCCTCTGGAGCTGTTGTTAATGCAGCAGAGTTGGTTTAGCTCTCCACAGGTAGAGCTTAGCTCCAGAGCAGTGTAGATGTTGCTGTGCAGTGTAGTGCAGAAGATGGCGCAGTTAATAATCAGTCCACAACTTAATGGCGGTTTCCTCTTATCTTTACTTGCGGTGGTTAGGCAGACCGGGGCACAGGTACTAGCTGGTAGCAGAGGTCCGAGCAGCCTGGAAGCAAGTTGGGGGATCCACCTAGCCAGGTGGAGTTGGAGGCCTTCCCTTTGGCCCTGCTGCGTATAGCTATGCTGCGGCCCTCGTCCCTGAGTAAAACGTCTTTGTGCTCACCCGTATGGCAGGCAGCTCGGGCCTTCCTGGAGTGGGAACAAGGCGGTGCTGGGCCATATGGTGCTGCTGAGCCTCCGAGCGTCTGATGGGGTCAGGAGACCTGCAGTCTCCTGCCCTCCGGTTTCTGCTACTGGGCTTTCGGTGCCCCACAACCTCGGACTCCGGTGTCTGGTACCTTTGCGCGTTCCTCTGGGGGGAACTGCCGTGCAGCTCCACTCCCTAGGTCCTTCCTCGTCGACGTCCTGACTTCAACTCCTCTCTGCTCTCCTCACACTAACTAACCCCGCGTCCAGATCCCAGTTGCTAAGGGGAGGAGCTCCCCTTGCTGGTCTGGAGCCAGGAAAGTGTTGCATGCTAGCAAAACCTGATTAGGGGACCCCTCCTTGCTTCCAGGCATGGCATCACCCCCTTGTGAGGGAGGCAATGCCACTGTGGCATCCGGACTCCTGGGGTGCCACATCCCCCCCTAGTTAACTTCAGTACTCCCGGACTGAGGGTACCTTTTTATTGAAATTAACAATTAACAATTCACATTACAGTTTACAAAATCTCAAAAAGCAAAAACTACAGAAACGTACAGCAGTCACTGCGGCGCTTAGTCTTTACACCACAATCCGGGTAACTGAAATTTGGCTGGTGGGAACCGCATCAACCACTTTGTGTATCGTCCCTGGGTGTGGCTTCAGGGCACTCTTTTGGTGGGGCTGGTCTTCAGCCACGCCTGCGGTTTATTTTCTAGGCCAATTAGTAACTATATCCAACATTGTCCTGACCACACCTAGTCCTGTGGTCCAATTGTCCATAAATTTAACAAATATATATATTTCTAGCATTATTGAACGATTACAACTATTTATAACATACACTTTAGTTCTCTTACACTTTAGTTCCTCCAGCGGGCAGGGAGCTGACCTTTAGTACTCCTGGTCGATCTAAATAGTACATTTGTTGTCAATGACCTACCCTGGTCCCTAGTGTCTACCCCTGGTGTGGTGGGTTCAGTGTGAACTACACTACGGGTAGCCTGAGGTAACACCGGTAGGCTGGGTAATCTCCTACGAATTCTTTTACTCACCCTGGGTACGACAGGTTCACAGCTAGCAGAGGGTAGATTCTCCTGATCTGCTGCTGATGAAGCATCTGTCCCTGGGGCCGACTGGTCTTCCAGATGTTCTGGAGCCTCTGCAGCATCCGGTGAGGCCGCTTGGAGGAAGGTTAGGACAGGTACCACAATTGCTCTGTTCACCTGTGTCCAAGACCGGGGAAATGCTCCAAGGACTGTCTGGACCGCTTCTTCGACTTCTCCTGTGGGCTGAGGGCTGTCTTGGTCTTCTTCTCTGTGTTTCAACTGTTCAGGACATATCTTCAAGTGGTCTCTTGAGACTGCCGCTGAAGTTTCCCCTCCATCTTTACTGATGAGGCACACTTTGGTGTTATCGTAATTTGAGGGTAGGACGGTGTATGGCTCAACCTCCCACTGGTCATCTAATTTGTGGACTCGTTTCTTCCTTTTGAGTACTTGTTCTCCAGGTGACAAGGGAACTGCAGGTGCATGCTGATTGTAAGTTTTCTCCTGCTTCTGTCTCGCCTGGGACAAACTTTTCTCAACACACTCTTGCACCTTGCGGTATTGTTGCTGCCGCTCGGTATCCCAATCCGCATTTGGAGATGTTGTCTCCGGTGTTAGAACTCCCATGTCTAAGTCGATGGGTAGCTTACCAGGTCTTGCTCTCATCAGGTAAGCGGGTGTACAGTTGGTGGAGTTCACCGGGATGTGGTTATATAGGTCCACCAAATCTGGTAACTTCTCTGGCCACAGGCTACTTTCTTCAAGGGGCAACGTCTTCAACAGGTCTATTACCACCCGGTTCATCTTCTCACACAACCCGTTGGTCTGGGTATGATACGGCGTCGTCCTTATTTTCTTGCAGCCATACAAGTTACAGAATTCCTGGAACACCTCTGCTTCAAAGGCTGGACCTTGGTCGGTAAGCACCCGTTCACGGTAACCGTGCGGGCGACAAAAGTGCTGTTGGAACGCTTTGGCTGCCGTCTGAGCCGTCTGGTCTTTCACTGGCACTACTACCAAGAACCTGGAGTAGTGATCTACTATGGTGAGAGCGTAGACATAGCCTGACCGGCTTGGGGCTAACTTCACGTGGTCCAAGGCTACCAGTTCAAGTGGTTGCTTGGTGATGATGGGTTGCAGGGGAGCCCTCTGGCTATCACGGTCTTTCCGTCTAAGGTTGCATGGACCACATTCTCGACACCATCTCTCGATTGCTTTCCTCATGCCAACCCAGTAGAATCGCTCACGTAGCAGGACTTCCAACTTCTTCCACCTGAAGTGTCCTGCTCCATCGTGGTACGCTTCTAAGACCATTGGCACATCCCGCCTCGGGACTACCACCTGCCAGACCAGTTCGTGTGTCCGGGAGTTGATACTTCTTCGACACAGCTTTCCCTCGTAGATGAACAGTTTGTCCTTCTCCTTCCACAACTGTTGGCCCTCCTGTGGAGAATCTGTATCAGGGTGCGCATCAGCTTGTGTCAGCAACTCCATTACCAGGCGGACAGCTGGGTCGCTATCCTGCGTCTCTGCCCATCCATGATGGGGCAATGGGTTGAACGTGGCCTCTCTGCTGTCGGAGCGCTTGTCCCTCACACAGTGGGAGCACTGGGTCACCCTGTGACGATGGAAAGCGGGTAGCTCTATCTCCTCCAGATCTTCCGGGTCTTCTCCCCATCTGGCAAGTTAGGCATCCTGGATTGCGCATCAGCATTAGTGGTTTTATGCCCCGCCCGATACTTGATGGTAAACTCGTAGTTAGACACTCGGGCCATCCATCGTTGCTCTAGGGCACCAAGCTTCGCAGCCTCCAGGTGCGTCAGCGGGTTGTTGTCTGTGAAGACTGTAAATCTGTAGGAGGCAAGGTAGTGTTTGAAGCGCTCTGTTACAGCCCAGACTATGGCTAGAAACTCCAACTTAAAGGAACTATAGTTGTTGGGGTTCCTTTCCATGGGCCGGAGTTTCCTGCTGGCGTAGGCAATCACTCTCTCTCTGCCCTGTTGTACCTGGAACAGCACCGCTCCCAATCCCACGTTGCTGGCATCCGTAGAGAGTGTAAAGGGTTGGCCATAGTCAGGGTAGGCCAGGACTTCGTTTCCAGTAAGAGCCATTTTCAGTCGAGTGAAAGATTCGTCTTCTGGTTTACCCCATTTCAACGGAGGTTTCGGGTTCTTGGCCTTCTTGGATTGGCCCACTAAGAGGTCCTGCATGGGTGCCGCTATCTTGGTGAAACCCTTGATGAATCTCCTGTAGTAGCCCACCAGCCCGAGGAACTGCCGTACTTCCTTGATAGTGGAGGGTCTTGGCCAGTCCTTGATCACAGTGACTTTTTCAGGGTCTGTTGCTACACCTTCGGCACTTACCACATGACCTAGGTACTGCACCTTGGGCTTCAACAGGTGGCACTTGGACGGCTTTACCTTCAGGCCATAACCAGATAGGGCTTCGAACACTTCAGCCAGGTGCTCCAGGTGGTCTTCATATGTCTTTGAGTAGACAATTACATCATCTAGGTACAGCAGGACGGTTTCAAAGTTTTTGTGTCCTAGGCAACACTTCATTAACCGCTGGAAGGTTCCTAGGGCGTTGCAGAGCCCGAATGGCATGCAGTTGAACTAGCTGAGGCCCATTAGTGTTGTAAACGCGGTCTTTTCTCTGTCCGTCTCTGCTACAGGAGCCTGCCAGTACCCACTGGTGAGATCCAAAGTGGAGAAATAGTTAGCTGATCTCAATGCTGCTAAGGATTCCTCAATTCTGGGTAATGGATAGGCGTCCTTATGTGTAATGCAGTTAATCTGCCTGTAATCAACAGACATCCTCTTTGTACCATCCTTCTTTCTAACGAGAACTAATGGAGCTGCCCAAGGGCTACAACTATCTCTGATCACCCCAGCCGCCTTCATCTCTCGTAACATTCCTTTGGCACATTGATACTGAGCAGGGGGTACAGGCAGGTACATCTCTTTAATGGGCGGACGATCTCCTGTGGGGAAATGATGTTGGACCCCTTTTACCGGGACAAAATCTAGTGGGTGTTTGCTGAAGACTCGCTCATATTCTTGGACCACCCGGTATACTCCATGCCTTTGGTGCAAACGGGTGGCGTCAGTGCCCACTTGTAGCTTCTGACACCAATCCTCCATCTGCCCCTTGGAGCCGTTATCCTCCGCCAGTTTGGATGGAGGCAAGTGTTCCACTGCCTTTATTGCATTGTTACTGACAGTGAACAGCTTAGCAAGGGTAGCATACCAGGGTAAATGGACCTCTTTCTCCCCACAATTCAGGATGCGTATCAGTACTCTCCCCTTGCGGACATCGACTACCCCCCTGGCTGTCAAGATGGTGGGCCTACTATCAGAGTACACGGGTTCTACCAGGGCCTGATAATCTTGACCCCCTGAGACCTATTGCTGCCCCACACCATATTAACATTTCACTCCTAGGGGGCATTGCAATGGGGAATGGATCACTCATCCTGACACTGCCAACTTCTCCACCTCACAGCTCTGCCTGTTGTCTTTTTATCAGGGCTCTGATCTCCTTTTGCAGAACTCGCTGCTGACTGGAACTGGCAGTCTCTGTGTAGCGCCCCGAGGGTTCGGCCGCTACAGGGGTATTGCACCTCAGACCAGAGGTGTGATATTCCACTCCCGGGTAAGGATGGAGTATGGACCGGGGCTCAGTTAGCTGCATACAGCACACACACCCCATTTCCGAGGGACAGCTCAACGGTGCTCCCACTAGACAGAAGTGCAGGCACGACCGACTATGTCCCTGTCTGGAGTGGGGAGGGGGGTGGAACACCCAGTGCTGTAGGGGCAGATAGGGGTTGGTTCCTGAGCGTAGGTAGGAGCCCATTGGTTGCTGGTCACCTGGGCTCATGGTCAGAGGGAGGTATAAAAGGTGGGCACCATCTTAGTTCTGGGAGAAGTTCGTTCTGTCCAGTGAGGAGAAGACAGGGAGTAGAGGCTCTGTAGGAGCTCTACTCCAGGAGGGCCTAGTGAGAGGCCGAGGAGGAGGTGAAGGGGAGCTGAGATTGCGTCTCATCCCAGCTCCAAGAGAAAGGAACAGAAAGGAACAGGAAGGAACAGAAAAGGAGAAGAAGAGACAGAGAAACAGAAGGGCTCAGGAACAAGAAGGTGGAAGGGACCCTAAGAACCCACGAGAATCCAGGGTGAAGGGTCAGGCAGATTAAGGGTACCGGATCCCAAGTTGGTGGAGGAGAAACTACCCTCAGCCAAAGACCGGTCGTCGTGATCATTTATTGGTGCGACACCTCATCAAACCTGCTAGGAAGGCACCATATAGGACAGCGGAGGACGGGGCCCACGTTTACCCGCACAAGTTCGCGGCAGCTGGACAAAAGTGGGTCACTGGTGAGGCAGGCCAGAGAAAGGACAAAAGGGGGTCCTGAGCCATACTTCTGAACTGCCTGGGAGTTGACCGAGCCCCACACCTGGTGGACGCAGCACGGCTCGGGCGGTCACTACCGGTGCCGAAGTGACCCGGAGCACATGAACTGTGAGTAAAGACCCTGGACTGTAACTTGTTGTCTGTGTGCTCCTTCGCGCCTCCAGCACTACCGGGATTGGGACTCTCACCACCATCACTCCCACCATCCATTATATTGCCCTGGGGCCGCACTCTTCCCGTGGGGAGTCACACCATCCCAGCTGCACACATCATCAGCCCCAGCGGACTGCCTTTCAGCGGCGGTTCCTAATAACCGCAATCCACTGGTGGCGTAGTCGGACATTATCTAAAACACCTGAAAGACTACCACTGGTCTGACCACCCTGAGCCACGGGACCGGGTCGCCACTACTACCCCCATCGTCTCCTTATTGCCCGGTTCCGAGTGCCCCACGGCCCAAGGGGCGAGTCAGCTTTGGCGTAGTCGGCAGGATTTCGTGCCCGCTAACATCGGGTACTGCGCGCCTGAAAAGAGACTGTTTCATTGTACCAAAGATGGCGCCCGCCCCAGAAGAACGAGCGCCATAATGTGCGCCAAAAGACCACAGGAGGCCGCCTCCCATCGTGGGCCGGGTCCCAGAATGGCGCAAAAGAGGAAGCCCGCCCCCAACAACCATGAGCACGGCTGTAGAAATGTCCGTCAACGTGGGGGGGCTGCCCCTGAGAGTGATTGTCAGCAGAATGCCCCAGAATCACCCCCCCATGGGGGCGGAAAGAGAAGAAAACTGCGGGGCAGGGGGTGGTCTGGATCAGTCTGGCCAGGCCGCACCCGGAGATGGAGAAAGGAACCAGCTCCAGCACTTTGGCAAGGGTCCTGCTGCAAGCCACACCATCATGCAGCCTCACAGAGCTGCTAGCCCACCTCCCCAAGGAGGACCCCGAGTATGCGCGGGCGGCGCTGGAGGAGCTGGACCGGAGGATGGTCCGGGCGCAGCAGGACGTGATCGCCGGGTGAAAAGAAGAAGTGGCCCGGCGGGCTGTGACCCTGCACCAGGAGGCGCCGTCGACATCCAGCAGCACACCAGCCACCGGGGGCAGTGAAGGCGGAGCGGAGGCTGAAGACGCCGCCGCGGAGGAGGCCGCGACAGCAGAAGCAGGTAACGGAGACGCCCCTACCCCGAACCCTGGGGCCGCCGACCTGCCCCTGCACCCTGTTGCGGAGCCCAACGTACCTGGACCCGCCGTCGACACCGTGCCTCCACCGCCATCAGCCGGCCCCCAGACCGTCGATGCTGCCGGAGAGCCCCGCCCCACGCCGTGCCCTCTGACCCCGGGCGTGCTCAGCAAACCACCATCGCAGGCCCGGCCGCAAGGCCTAGCGCCCCTGGGCGCCGCTGCCCCGACGGAACCCCCTGCACCTGCTGTACCTCCCCTAGAAGCAACTAGGAAGCGACCAGCGCGGGCCTGGTCGCAAGGCCACATGCCCCCGGGCGCCGCTAATCCGTTCGCGCCCCCTGCCTCTGCAGTACTACCGCTGGGCGCAGATCTCTTCGCCCAACATACCAGTCCGGATGGGCTTCTTTTCATCTGGCCCCCCGAGTATGTCAACCCCCGCTTTCGGAGGAACCCGCCCGCGGAGGTTGGAGTACCATCTGAGCCCCTCATACCTGCTCCGGCGCCTCAGGAAACCCCCCAGCTACCGTTGGAGGACGCCCAGTTTGAATGGGACCCCACTGGGGAGGACCTAATGGGGTTCACAAAGGAAACACGGGCGGACGCAGCCAAACGGCGGGAGGCCTGCCGCCAACAGCTGGAGATGTTTGAGCGGGAGCAGCGAGAGCGGCGCGTGAAACAAGAGAAGCTGCAGGTCCAGAGCGCGGAGCAGAAAATGAAGGCCCAGCGAGATCCCCGAACTGCCCGCAGTCCCCGAGTCACCGGGACTGTCGTGAAGTTCCAGATGGAGCGCGGCTGGGGTTTCATCCGAGACCCTGAGACCATCAGCGACGTGTTCGTGACGAGGAGGGATGTGGAGAGCCACCTGCCGGAGGGTCATCGAGGGCGGGATCTGTTTCCAGGCGATGTGGTGTCTTACACCCGACACCAAGGCGTGAAGGGATGGTACGCCCTCCACGTCCACAGAGTAGTAGAGGAGGAAGAACAGCACTACTCGGACTCTGAGCACCAGGAGGGCCCGGACGGGCCTGAAGATCATGAGGAGCAAGGAGCAGCTGGAGGGTATCGCTACCAGTAAACAGTAGCATACCAGTGTAAATAGTTACCCATCAGGGTACAAAGGAACTGTTTGGGACTGTTTGAAATTGAGTGTGGTCCCCGCTGGGACTGATATAGGACTGTTTGACTGTGGCCCCATCCCCTAAGTAACCTGGCTGAGGACTGAGAGCAGCCATCCCTCTTCCCTTTACCAGGCTGAGGACTGTGAGTAGCCATCCCCCCTTTTCAACCGGCCGAGGACTGGGAACGGCCAATCCCTTGTATATAGTTGCGCTTCCTAAAGCGCCCCCTACTGGTTTTATACAAAAACCGCAACGTCTACCTCAAGACAAGTTTACTGGACTGTTGCACCTTTACCTGGTCGCAAGTTGCACCGCGGTCATGATCCAAGAACCCAAGAATGTGCTTTACTTAAAAATGTTTTACATGAGAAAGTTTTATATGCTGCTAGGTGATAATGCAAATGTTTTACGAGATGTTTTATACAAAAGAGTTCCGGAAGTACTGAAAATGTTTCTATAATGTCTAGTGAAAAGAAAAGTGTGTCCCATAAAGGGAATTGAACAATTTCGTCCGTTTCTGATGTAGAAGGTTATTGAAAAAGTTTTGCATGTCCTGTAATTAACTGTTTTTGCTCTTTTCCAGCCCGAGGACGTGCTGTGGTTTACTGGGGGGGAATGTAGCGCCCCGATGGTTCGGCCGCTACAGGGGTATTGCACCTCAGACCAGAGGTGTGATATTCCACTCCCGGGTAAGGATGCAGTATGGACCGGGGCTTAGTTAGCTGCATACAGCACACACACCCCATTTCCGAGGGACAGCTCAACGGTGCTCCCACTAGACAGAAGTGCAGGCACGACCGACTATGTCCCTGTCTGGAGTGGGGAGGGGGGTGGAACACCCAGTGCTGTAGGGGCAGATAGGGGTTGGTTCCTGAGCGTAGGTAGGAGCGCATTGGTTGCTGGTCACCTGGGCTCATGGTCAGAGGGAGGTATAAAAGGTGGGCACCATCTTAGTTCTGGGAGAAGTTCGTTCTGTCCAGTGAGGAGAAGACAGGGAGTAGAGGCTCTGTAGGAGCTCTACTCCAGGAGGGCCTAGTGAGAGGCTGAGGAGGAGGTGAAGGGGAGCTGAGATTGCGTCTCATCCCAGCTCCAAGAGAAAGGAACAGAAAGGAACAGGAAGGAACAGAAAAGGAGAAGAAGAGACAGAGAAACAGAAGGGCTCAGGAACAAGAAGGTGGAAGGGACCCTAAGAGCCCACGAGAATCCAGGGTGAAGGGTCAGGCAGATTAAGGGTACCGGATCCCAAGTTGGTGGAGGAGAAACTACCCTCAGCCAAAGACCGGTCGTCGTGATCATTTATTGGTGCGACACCTCATCAAACCTGCTAGGAAGGCACCATATAGGACAGCGGAGGACGGGGCCCACGTTTACCCGCACAAGTTCGCGGCAGCTGGACAAAAGTGGGTCACTGGTGAGGCAGGCCAGAGAAAGGACAAAAGGGGGTCCTGAGCCATACTTCTGAACTGCCTGGGAGTTGACCGAGCCCCACACCTGGTGGACGCAGCATGGCTCGGGCGGTCACTACCGGTGCCGAAGTGACCCGGAGCACATGAACTGTGAGTAAAGACCCTGGACTGTAGCTTGTTGTCTGTGTGCTCCTTCGCGCCTCCAGCACTACCGGGATTGGGACTCTCACCACCATCACTCCCACCATCCATTATACTGCCCTGGGGCCGCACTCTTCCCGTGGGGAGTCACACCATCCCAGCTGCACACATCATCAGCCCCAGCGGACTGCCTTGCAGCGGCGGTTCCTAATAACCACAATCCACGGGTGGCGTAGTCGGACATTATCTAAAACACCTGAAAGACTACCACTGGTCTGACCACCCTGAGCCACGGGACCGGGTCGCCACTACTACCCCCATCGTCTCCTTATTGCCCGGTTCCGAGTGCCCCACGGCCCAGGGGGCGAGTCATCTGCGACCTGCTGCAACAAAAGAATAATTTCCCCAAGGCAATTCTCTATCACATTGGTGCCTATAGTTATCATAGGAAGACTTTCTCGGCGATCAATATCAACAATAATCATTCCTTGTGACGGCAGTTCTACTCGGCTAACTTTTATGGTCACCTCTTTATACCCCACCTGAGGCAAGGGCTGACCATTGCTGGCATAGATACTAAGATGTTCATCTGGACTGCGGGTAATGTCTGAATCAGTCCAGTATCGTTTATAAAGGATATATGGCATCGTTGTTACCTGAGACCCAGTGTCCAACAGAGCGTTCACCGGTCGTCCTCCCACATACTTGCCTCACCAGCTTTGTAGGCCTGGTCGTCTTATTCCTAGGGGTTGGCCCTCTGCCCCAGGGGTTGCTCGTTTAAATTACAGAATCTTGCATAGTGCCTCGCCTTTTGACAGCAGCGGCAGATGGGTTGTCCGTCCTGGTCGTAGCGATCACTGTTCCTACCTCTGGTCGGTGGAATTCTTCTCTGTCGTCGCCACAGGACGTCACCTGGACTGGAAGCCAGCTAGATCTTTTCCTTTGGAGACACTTGCATGGCCTGCACGGTTTTAGTTAGTGTAGCCACACTTTTGGTCAGCTCCTGGACCTGAAGGCGTATGTCTGCAGACGGGTCATTGTCTAGAGTCTACGCGTCAGCCTCCACAGGTGCTGGGGAAAAGGACGCCTCCTGGTGGTATGTAATAGCTGGGCGCCGGAGGGATGCAGTGCCACCTGGGGTTGGTTCTCGTAGCACCGGGATTTCTCAGTCTTTAACCCTAGAACGCATACCTGGGGCCTCGCAGGCCCGCCCTGTTAATTGTTTTCTATTTTCTGCAAGATTACTTTAGTTAGAATTTTGAAACTCTAGGTATTCCTCAGTTATATAGTTGTTTGTCATTTTTGTTTGAGTTATTCCATGTTATTTGCACACGGGCCTAAAAGGCCCCAGGTATGTGAAAAAGTAGATTTTTATGGTCATGCGTTCTAGGGTTAAATTGTACAAAGTCCAGATCAGGGTTTTGCAGAGCCATAATGCGCAGCTGTGTCCGGTGAGCGTTAGACAGGAGCCCCTCAATAAAATGCTCAGTTAGCAATCTGTCCTCATATCGCACACGGTCGGGGTCTACCTGTTTGATAGCTCGCAGTGACTCCTGCAGGTTTAGAGCATAGTCCCGTACACTGTCCTGCACCCTTTGTTTGCACCCGTAGAACTTCATCTTAATTTCTGCTGCGGTACGGGTGTCAAAGGTATCCTTCAACCGGGCCAGTATTTCCTTAACAGTGCCTTTGTCTCTGCCCGGCCAGGACTTCACCTCCCTCTGGGCTGCACCGATTAGCAGGCCTATAAGGATGCTGACTTTTTGCTCCTCAGACAGGGGGTATACTTTAAACAAACTGCGCAGTCTCTCCTCAAAGTCGCTCAGGGTGTGCGACTCCCCTGAGTACTGGGGCAACCACGCCGCCCCTGGTATATACGGCATTGATAATGGCATCACAGTGGTGGCGGCCGCGGCTTAATCCTCTCCTCGGTTGGGCATCCTTCCCCCCCCAGTGAACCTGAGCCAGGTCCTGGGTGTCTGCTGACGTACCAGTATGCTGCTCTGCAGGCGGAAGGCCCTCTTACCCGGCGGTTCCGGATCGGGGCCTCCTGCTTCCCCTCGGCTGATGGCAAATGACGTGATAACACAGTTCAGTACAGTCTATGGCACACAGGACCCAGTTATACCCGGCTTCGTGAATCCTGTTCGTGACGCCAAGTTGACGCGCCCCCTGGGCCGTGGGGTACTCGGTGCCGGGCCGGTCGTTGCTAGGGGTGATGTTACAGTGGTGGTGACCCGGTCCGTTACCCAGGGCGGTCAGTAAAAAGGGGATATTTACAGGGGATTTATAGTTTTTATATACAGTTCGTGACTCCACCTGTGGTATGTGGCTAAAGGGAGCCGCTGCTGCGGAGCAGGTCCTCTGGAGCTGTTGTTAATGCAGCAGAGTTGGTTTAGCTCTCCACAGGTAGAGCTTAGCTCCAGGGCAGTGTAGACGTTGCTGTTATGGTGTAGTGCAGAGGATGGCGCAGTTAATAATCAGTCCACAACTTAATGGCGGTTTCCTCTTATCTTTACTTGCGGTGGTTAGGCAGACCAGGGCACGGGTACTAGCTGGTAGTTCCCCCTGGAAGCAAGTTGGGGGATCCACCTAGCCCGGTGAAGTTGGAGGCCTTCCCTTTGCGCTAATCTCTTTGGCCCTGCTGCGTATAGCTATGCTGTGGCCCTCGTCCCTGAGTAAAACGTCTTTGTGCTCACCCATACGGCAGGCAGCTCGGCCCTTCCTGGAGTGTCGCTCCCACGTGGCGGTGCTGGGCCCTATGATGCTGCTGAGCCTCCGGGCGTCTGATGGGGCCAGGAGACCAGCAGTCTCCTGCCCTCCGGTTTCTGCTGCTGGGCCTTCGGTGCCCCACAACCTCGGACACCCGGTGTCCGGTTCTTCTGCGCGTTCCTCTTGGGTGAACTGCCCGCAGCTCCACTCCATAGGTCCTTCCTCGTCGACGTCCTGACTTCAACTCCTCTCTGCTCTCCTCACACTAACTAACCCCGCGTCCAGATCCCAGTTGCTAAGGGGAGGAGGAAAGTGTTGCATGCTAGCAAAACTTGATTAGGGGACCCCTGCTTGCTTCCAGGCATGGCATCACCCCCTTGTGAGGGAGGCAATGCCACCGTGGCAACCGGACTCCTGGGGTGCCACACTCACTTGGGCTCCTGTGTACACAGTTCTTTTACCAGGAGTCCATCTACCTGACACTGTATAAAGCACTTTTCACCGATTAGGCTGATGAGTCTATCTTTACTGACCGAGGAATACTCCACCCAGGAGTCCATAGTTTGACCTCCACACTGGGCATTAAATAACTGATGCCCCTGTCTCTCTTGCAGCTGTTGTAGATTGGAACACATTTGGGGATAGTACTGACGCAGCTGTTTTACCTCATGTGCCGTACTGGAGTTTGGTGAGATTTGGATTTGCTTCTGGGGCCTCCTCCGTGTCGCGGTTGCCAGTCGCCCTGCACTGGCAGCCTCCTGTCTTTTAACCCAAACGACCGTGACCACTGGCACTCCTTGGCATAATATCCTTCCTCACCACATCTTAGACAGTGGACACACACCGTACTCTGATTTGATGGATGGCATGCTTCACAAGCCGGGTATCTTCTGTTTTGGAACTCACTCTTGGGTCTGAGGGATACAGGTTCTGGCCGGGAACGAATCCACTTTTTCACCTCAATCAACTCGGCTCGCAGTTCTCCTATTACTTCCTCCCAGTCAGCGCTGGCGGTCCTTAAGGTTCCCTCTCAGAGGTGGCACTGGAGGGTCTCCATTATGATCTTTGGACTGGCCACTGGGGATCTCCAACTTCAGCTGACTCATTTTGGTGATTTTAGGAGCAGAGCCTTTCTTTAACTTCTGCTCCCTCTCTTCTCCAAACTAGCTGCCTCATTCATTTTTTCAATTAGGACTTCGTCCAGAATGCCAGGATCTTCTAGGTACTGTTTCAGCTGTAACTTGATGTCTTTGCTGATTAACCCCGTTCCCAATGATCTCAAGAACTTCTTCTGGACTAGTCCAGCATCAAACTTCTCCTCCGCTTCTACATCTCTGGATGCAAACAACAGTCTATCCTTAAGTTCAATTACTCTGAACAAGAAACTTTGGGGTGATTCATTATTTTCCTGTGAGATGTTAATGAGTCGGTGGAACAATTCTGAAGTACTCTCTTCTTTATAGTGCCCTTTTCAAATCATCTTCAGCTGTGGCAAGGTCAATTGACTCATCATTTCTAGCATACTACGGAGGTTCAGTCCTGTTCTGATCGCTTTCACCACCCTCTCAACGATCTCATCTGGCTGGTAGCCTTTCGGCAATCCTGCATCGATCTGGTGCAACGAATTCATATAAGACAATTTCTCTTTCTGTTCACACTCTCCAATCTGTCTCAGGTTCTTGATTTTTTTTCCTTATGGTGATTTGAGGTGTTAGAGAGGACTGTCTTCCTGATTTACTGTATTTTTTGGATTATAAGATGCACTTTTTTCCTCCAAAATTTCGGCTGTGGGTGGTGGGGGGGGCTGGGGAGGAGCGGCAGCGGGGGATGAGCGGGGCACAGGAGGCAGCAGCCGCCTGCAGCAGCCTACACTGTGCCCGCTACTAAAGTAAATGAATATTCACTGCTCCCCACGCCCATGGGGCAGTGAATATTCGTTTTCCTTAATAGCCGGCACACTGTGCCTGCAGCACGGCTCCTGGTAAGTATGGCACCCTTCATCCCTGTATGTATGGCCCCCCCCTTATCCCTCATCCCGGTATGTATGGCACCCCTCATCCCTCTTCCTGGTATGATGGAGGAGAGAGGGGGTGAGTATATTTGTTTATTTTTTTTCTGTGCAGCGTGACAGGGAACAGGGGGTACCAAGCATACCAGGATGAGGGGGGCCATACATAAAGTTGACTCGCCCCCTGGGCCATGGGGTACCCGGTGCCGGGCCGGTAGATGCTGGGGGTTGTAGTCACTGTGGCGGTGACCCGGTCCGTGACCCAGGGCGGTCATTCCCAAGGGTAATTTATACGTATAGGTGTTAATGTCCAACTACGCCACCTGTGGAATGCGGCCAATGGAGACCGCCGCTGCGGAACAGTCCTCTGAAGCTGGTGGTTTTGCAGCAAGGGTGGTATAACTCCCCACAGGAAGAGTTAGCTTCAGGGCAATGTGTGGATGATAGTGGTTGTGCAGGGTGTCAGTAATAACCACAGAGTCAGTATAGTGCAGTCCCAGGGTCTTTACTGATGACAATTAGACAAGCCTGGACTGGAGTACTGGCTATAAGTAAGAGTCCGGTCAGCCTGGAAGCAAACATAGAGTCCTCCTTGCCAGATGGAGTTGTAGGCCTCACTATACTCCTTGGCTTTACTGCTTGTAGCTGTGTTGTAGCCCACGTCCCTGAGTGTGACGTTCTGTGCTCACTAGTGTTGAGCGATACCTTCCGATATCAGGAAATATCGTATCGGATTGGATCGGACCGATACTCAAAAAGTATCGGATAGCGCCGATTCCGATACCGGAAACCAATGCAAGTCAATGGGACACTAATATCGGAATGAAAATAAACCCTTTCTTTCCTTGTAGGTTAATTCTACATGAAGTAAAACAACTAAGAATAATGTAAAATGTATTATGCGAAAAGCCGGCAATTCATCAGCGCATACACCGGTACCTGACAATTTACAACAGAAAGAATAGAGCATCACACATAGATTAGATAGATAGAAACATGTCAGTCACATATATATGAAGTACAGTGACAGTGTTGGTTACTGTACTTGTCATTTAGTGTAAAGGATTTATTTAAAAAAATAATAGTGTTTTCATGCACCGTCTCTTTAAGAAAGCCGGCCAGCAATTCAGCATGTGTACCCGACAATTTAGAATAGAAGGAATAGAGAATCATACATAGATTAGATAGATAGATAGAAACATGTCAGTCACATATATATGAAGTACAGTGACAGTGTTGATTACTGTACTTGTCATTTAATGTTAAAATAAAGGATTTATTTAAAAAAAAATTGGCGTGGGGTTCCCCTTAATTTTAGTCTCTAGCGGAGGTTAAGCAGACGGCTGGGGCAGATGTTTGAATCCTGGGAAGGGGGTAATACCCACGGAGCTTCCCAGACTACTAATATCAGCCCCCAGCTGAATACCTAGCCTTTGCTAGCTATTAAAATGGGGGACCCCCCCAAAAAAATGACGTGGGGTCCCCCCTAATTTAATAGCTAGCAAAGGCTAGGCAGACAGCCGGGGGCTGATATTAATAGCCCAGGAAGGGAGCCATGAATATTGGCCCCCTCCCAGGCTAGAAACAACAGCCGTCAGCCACCCCAGAAATGGCGCATTCATAGGATGCGCCAATTCTGGCACTTAGCCTCGCTCTTCCCACTGCCCTGGTGCGGTGGCAGGGGGTAATAGGGCTGGGGTTGATGTCAGCTTATAATGCCAGCTGACATCAAGCCCAGGTTAGTAATGGAGAGGCGTCTATAAGACATCCCCATTACTAACCCCATAGTCAAAGTTAAAAAAAACACAAACACCCAGAATAAAGTCCTTTAATTGAAATAAACGCACAATTCTTTATTGTTCTAAATTAAACCATACTTACCGTCACGCCCATTCCAGCTGAAGCCAACGATCTCCTGCAATAAAAGTAAAATAATAAACTAACCTCATCCTTACCTTTCCATGGTTCCCACGACAGCTTCAGCTCTGCTACATCGAGATGACAGGCTGGACCGCAGCAGAACGCTGCCATCCAGCCTGTCATCCCGCGGACACTGAGAAGCGCAGGCATGCTTGCGCTCCTCAGTGTCTCTCTGTGATGGCATCCAGATGAGCCGACAATGAACTCGGCTCACCTCATGCACGTCACTGACAGCGTGGGAGAATTCTCCTGCACTCAGCGCTTCAGCGTGAGAATTTTCCCACGCTGTCAGTGACGTGCATGAGGTGAGGTCATGTCCAATGAACTCAGCTCACCTCATGCACGTCACTGACAGCGTGGGAGAATTCTCACGCTGAAGCGCTGAGTGCAGGAGAATTCTCCCACGCTGTCAGTGACGTGCATGAGGTGAGCCGAGTTCATTGGACATGACCTCACCTCATGCACGTCACTGACAGCGTGGGAAAATTCTCCTGCACTCAGCGCTTCAGCGTGAGAATTTTCCCACGCTGTCAGTGACGTGCATGAGGTGAGCCGAGTTCATTGGACATGACCTCGGCTCATCTGGATGCCGTCACAGAGAGACACTGAGGAGCGCAAGCATGCCTGCGCTTCTTAGTGTCTGCGGGATGACAGGCTGGATGGCAGCGTTCTGCTGCGGTCCAGCCTGTCATCTCGATGTAGCAGAGCTGAAGCTGTCATGGAAACCATGGAAAGGTAAGGATGAGGTTGCTTTATTATTTTTCTTTTATTGCAGGAGATCGTTGGCTTCAGCTGGAATGGGCGTGATGGTAAGTATGGTTTAATTTAGAACAATAAAGAATTGTGTCTTTATTTCAATTAAAGGACTTTATTCTGGGTGTTGTGTTTTTTTTAAATACTTTACTAGAAATTCATGGTGGTCATGTCTAATATTGGCGTGACCCCATGAATTTCGGGCTTAGGGCCAGCTGATAATGCCAAGCTGGCCTTAACCCCTTTATTACCCAGTGAGCCACCGCACCAGGGCCCTGGATGAGTTGGGTACAGCGCCAGAAGATGGCGCTTGTATGAACGCGCCATTTTCCGGGGCGGCTGCGGACTGCAATTTGCAGCGGGTGGGGCCCAGAAAGCTTGGGTCTCCCTGCGCTGCAGATTCCAGCCCCCAGCTGCCTAGTTGTACCTGGCTGGACACAAAAATAGGGCGAAGCTCCACGTATTTTTTTTTTAAAATTATTTCATGAAATTCATGAAATAATTAAGAAAAAAAGGGCTTCCCTATATTGTTGTGTCCGGCCAGGTACAAATAGGCAGCTCGTGGTTGGGGGCAGCCCGTTCCTGCCTGCTGTACCTGGCTGGACACAAATATAGGGCGAAGCCCCACATCAATTTTTTTTTAATTATTTCATGAAATAATTTTTTAAAAAAAGGGCTTCCCTATATTGTTGTGTCCGGCCAGGTACAAATAGGCAGCTGGTGGTTGGGGGCAGCCCGTTCCTGCCTGCTGTACCTGGCTGGACACAAATATAGGGCGAAGCCCCACATCAATTTTTTTTTAATTATTTCATGAATTTCCTGAAATAATTTAAAAAAAATTGACGTGGGGCTTCGCACTATATTTGGGTCCAGCCAGGTAAAGCAGGCAGGAACGGGCTGCCCCCAACCACCAGCTGCCTATTTGTACCTGGCCGGACACAACAATATAGGGAAGCCCTTTTTTTCTTTATTATTTCATGAATTTCATGAAATAATTAAAAAAAAAAAATATGTGGGGCTTCTCCCTATTTTTGTGTCCAGCCAGGTACAACTAAGCAGCTGGGGGATGGAATCTGCAGCGCAGGGAGACCCAAGCTTTCTGCCCCCCCCCCCCCCGCTGCAAATTGCAGTCCGCAGCCACCCCGGAAAATGGCGCGTTCATAGAAGCTGGATGCTGTACCTGGCTGGCATACAAAAATATAGCAAAGCCCACGTCAAAATTTTTGGGAAAAATTAATTAAAAAATAAATAATAATTTAGGGACTGCATCTTTATTAACTCCTCAAATGTCATTTAGTGTTAAAATAAAGGATTTATTTAAAAAAAAAATTGGCGTGGGATCCCCCATAATTTTAGTCTCTAGCGGAGGTTAAGCAGACAGCTGGGGCAGATGTTTGAAGCCTGGGAAGGGGGTAATACCCACGGAGCTTCCCAGGCTACTAATATCAGCTCCCAGCTGAATACCTAGCCTTTACTAGCTATTAAAATGGAGGACCCCCCCCAAAAAAATGACGTGGGGTCCCCCCTATTTTAATAGCTAGCAAAGGCTAGGCAGACAGCTGGGGGCTGATATTAATAGCCCAGGAAGGGAGCCATGAATATTGGCCCCCTCCCAGGCTAGAAACACCAGCCGTCAGCCGCCCCAGAAATGGCGCATCCATAGGATGCGCCAATTCTGGCACTTAGCCTCGCTCTTCCACGCTGCCCTGGTGCGGTGGCAGGGGGTAATAGGGCTGGGGTTCATGTCAGCGCCAGCTGCCATGAAGCCCAGGTTAGTAATGATGGGCGTCTATAAGACACCCCCATTACTAACCTACAGAGTGTTAAAAAGAAAAAACACAGTACACCCAGAAAAAAAAAATTTATTTGAAATAAAACACACCATTTTATTTAATTCTTAGTTTACTAAAAAAAAATAGTTACCTGTCCACGTTCCTGCGCTGATCTCCCATGCACAGCTGTCACATCTGGAGATGGTGACAGCTGTGCATGGCTGCTGTAAGCTCACGCTGCCGGGAACACGTCCGCTCCCGGCAGCGGGAGCCACTGACTGAGGTCACCGGAGTGCATTCAGTCAGCGCTGCTCCGGAGACCTCCTTTACGGCACTGCTGTACCGTGGGAATTTCTCACGATACAGCAGGGCCGTAAAGGAGCTGACCGGAGCAGCGCTGCCTGAACTCCGGCGAACCCGCTTATGCAATGACGGGGCTGCTTTACGGCCCCGTCATTCTAGCGGCGGCAGCGGTTCAGAGCGGTCACATTCTATGTGGCTGCTCTAAACTGGAGATCTTCGTGGGACACTCGTGGACTACTACGGAGGGGTAAGGATAAGGTTGTGGTTTATTATTTTATATTTTATTACAGGAGATCGATGGCTTCGGGGAATTAGGTGTCTAGGTGAGTATAGGTGTAGTTTTTTATTTTTTACTTTATTTTAGGTGGCGATCGGCGGGGACAGGTAATGTATGAACTAATTTATTGTAGGTAACCACTGGCCACCAATGACATGTATTTAAAATTTATTGGGGACACAGTAGGGCAATTTAAATAGCAGGATCATGCTGATGGGAACTACTGCTCCCATCGAGCTGATCCTGCTGGCACGAGTGGACGGGGGACAGACATAGGCCGATGGGAGTAGTAGTGTCACATCGGCCTATGTCTGCCTGCACGCACACACCCGCACACATCGCACAGACACAGCGCACACCCGCACACACTCGCAGACATCGCACAGACACCGCGCACACCCGCACACATCGCACAGACATCGCGCACACTCGCAGACATCGCACAGACACCCACACACACCAATCATGACGGGCTGATGGTCTGGGAGGTGAGGCTGACCTGTGTGGCCGTGGGAAAGTTCATGTGAGTTCATGCAATGCAGTCAAGCATGAACTCACGTGAACCCTCTGAGGGCACCATGGCGACTTCAAATGAACAGCTGATCAGCATCACCTGATACCTCAGCTGTTCATTTGAAATAACCGGCGGGAAAGCGCAGCACAGAACGGGAAAGCCGGCGGTGAAGTCTTTTCACTGCCGGCTTCCCCGCCCGGGTCCTTCGCTCCCCGCTTCTTGGTGCTGTGCTCCCCGCCCGGTCCTAACTTACGATTGGGATTGGAGGTGGCGAGAGGAGCGGAGGATCGAGGTGGGAGGCTGCCGGGAAGCAGTATGGGGCCGTGTGATTGTTTAAAAGCCGGCGGCTTTTTACCGCCCGCCGGCTTTTAAACAATCAGGAGAATTCTCCCACGCTGGGATGGCATTCTGATGACAGGCTGGATCGCAGCTGAGCGCTGCCATCCAGCTTGTCATCCTTCAGAGACATTGCAGAGCGCAGGCATTATGGGAACTTCCGATTCCGGTATTCGATATTGTAAAAGTATCGGAATTAAGTATCGGAATTCCGATACCGCGAATATCGGCTGATACCCGATATTTCAGTATCGGAATGCTCAACACTAGTGCTCACCCGTATGGCTGGCAGCTCGGGCCTTGTACATGCGTTGCTCCTCCGTGGCGGTGCTGGTCCCTCCGTGCTGCTGAGTCTCCGGGCGTCGGATGGGGCCAGGAGACCTGCAATCTCCTGCCCTACGGTATCTGCTGCTGGGCCTGCAGTGCCCCCACAGCCTCGGACTCCGGTGTCCGGTCCTCTGTGTATTTAATCTAGGACGAGCTTCCTCAGCTCCAGTCCCCAGCTCCTCTCTCCTCGATGTCCTAAACTTCACTCCTAACACTGAGACTCACTAACCCCGCCTCCAGATCCCAGTTGCCAAGGGGAGGGGGCTCCCCTTGCTGGTCTGGAGCCAGGAAAGTGTTGCATGTGTAGTGTACCTGACTAGGGGACCCCTGCTTGCTTCCAGGCATGGCAGTACCTCTTTTGAAGGAGGCAATACCACTGTGGCAACCGGACCCTCTGGGGTGCCACACAGGCATGAAGGGTGCCATACATACCAGGAAGAGGGATGAGGGGGGCCATACATACAGGGATAAAGGGTGCCATACATACCAGGAAGAGGGATGAGAGGGGTCATACATATCGTGATGAGGGGGGCCATGCATACAAGGCTGAGGGGGGGCATACATATAGGGATGAAGGGTGCCATACATACCAGGAAGAGGGATGAGGGGGGCCATACATACAAGGATGAGGGGGTCCATACATACAGGGATGAGGCATAAGGGGGCCATACATAAAAAGATGAGGGGGGCCATACACACAGGGATGAGGCATGAGGGGGGCCATACATACAGGGATGAAGGGCACCATACATACCAGGATGAGGAGGGCCATACATACAGGGGTGAAGAGTGCCATACATACGAGGAAGAGGAATGAAAGTGCCATACATATCAGCAAGAGGGATGAAGGTGCCATACATTCCAGGATTGGTGTGAGGGGGGGGCCATACATACCAGGATTAAGGATTCCATACATACCAGGATGGTGGATTGGGGTGCCCTGCATATCAGGATGGGGATGAGGGCCACGTATAACAGGAAGGAGGGGGCCATATATACGAGGATGGGGGAAATTAACAGAATTGGGGGACATTACCCCTATAACAGTGTAAGCAGCAGACCCCCACCCCCTTAACAAGACATCATGACTACCTTTTTTGCTTACATTTTTTTTCTATTTTCCTTCTCTAAAACCTAGGTGCATCATATGGTCTGGTGCGTCTTATAGTTAGAAAAATACGGTATCTAACCCGAGCAGGTTAAAGGTTCTGTCTGAGTCTGTCACCCGTTCAGAGGTTTTGGTCGATTCCTGCAGGGCTGTTATTAGGGATTTGAGTTGTTCTTTCAATTCCTGTAGTTCTGTCTGCGGACGGAGATTCCCGCTTTTAGTAATTTGTGTTGCCCCTCCATCCTCCAACCCAGTTAGAAACTGTGTTAGCTCCAGGAGGAACGTCCCCATGACGTCTTCAGCTTCTTTCTCCCCCAGCTCATCCATTTTTGCATTATTGGCAGCTAACAGTTCTTCTGACATCTTTATATGTTCTGCTACTGTTCTCAATTCTCCACAGGTTAACTGAAAAAGCAACTCACAAATTCTGTCCATTTGTATTTCCACATCCATTGCTGCCAGTGAGTTTTCTTTAGGGTTGCTCCCCTTTAACTGGTGTAGTTGAGTTGAGGTGCTGTGCTGTTGTGTTTTTCCAGACACTTTTCCACTTCTTCCTCTACACCAGTGTTTCCCAAACTCCAGTCCTCAAGGACCCCAACAGGTCATGTTTTCAGAATTTCCTTAGTATTACACAAGTGGTGGAAGTATCATGAAGGCATCAGCAATTCTTTCACTCCTGCAACACTATGGAAATCCTGAAAGCATGACATGTGGGGGGCTGTGAGGACTGGAGTTTGGGAAACACTGCTCTACACGCTAATGCCCACTCAGTATTCCCCGTACGGGCCACCAATGTTACACGCACGCCGCCTAAGTTCAGATAGAGACGAGACCGGTTACATGAATTCGTTGGAATCCTGGGGGAACCGTTATTCCGGGTGACCATAGGTTGCATAGGTTGCAGCTTCTCTCAGGCACAGCACAGGTTCAATTTCTGACCAGACACATTTGACAAGAGTCCTCATAAACGGTAGAACAGTAACATTTAATGAGGCACGGGCAATGCAATGTAAATGTCTCTTTGAGCAACAGGCTCCAGTAATAACAGTACAATCTCCTTTGCAGTACACAGTCTATTATCCTGTAGCACAGTACAGCACAGTTTTAATGCATACACAACCACAGGCTTTTCCTTCACAAGGACTCAATTGTACACAGCATTCTTTATCCTGCATAGAGTTGGAGGGGGGAGGGTTTGATAAGGGAGATGATCTCGGTGACACAATTCCTTTCAGTCCTTATCTTCCTGCCCTATGATAGTGACTCGCCCCTGGGCCGTGGGGCACTCGGATCCGGGCAATAGGGGAACGATGGGGGTAGTAGTGGTGACCCGGTCCGTGGCTCAGGGTGGTCAGACCAGTGGTAGTCCCTTTATAAGTTTTAAGTGATGTCAGACTACGCCACCCGTGGATTGCGGTTATTAGGAACCGCCGCTGCAAGGCAGACCGCTGGGGCTGATGATGTATGCAGCTGGGATGGTGTGACTCCCCACGGGAAGAGTGCGGCCCCAGGGCAGTGTAGTGGATGGTGGGAGTGATGGTGGTGAGAGTCCCAGTACCGGTAGTGCCGGAGGAGCGAAAAAGCACACAGACAACGTACTGCAGTCCAGGGTCTTTACTCACGGTTAATATCCAAGTCACTTCAGCTGGCAATGACTGCCCGAGCCGTGCTGCGTCCACCAGTATGGCTCAGGACCCCCTTCAATCCTTCCTCTGGCCTGCCTCACCAGTGACCCACTTTTGTCCAGCTGCCGCGAACTTGTGCAGGTAAACGTGGATCCCGTTCCCCGCTGTTCTATATGGTTCCTTCCTAGCTGGTTTAATGAGGTGTCGCACCAATAAATGATCACGACGTCCGGTCTTTGGCTGAGGGTAGTTTCTCCTCCACCAACTTGGGATCCGGCACCCTTAATCTGCCTGACCCTTCACCCTGTATTCTCGTGGGTTCTTAGGGTCCCTTCTTCCTTCTTGTTCCTGAGCCCTTCTGTTTCTTTCTCTTCTTTTCCCTTCTCTGTTCCTCCTTCTTCTCCTTTCTCGTGGAGCTGGGCTGAGAAGTAATCCCAGCTCCCCTTCACCTCCTCTCTCTCTCTCTCCACTCTCCTCCTCGGCCTCTCCCTAGGCCCACTCTGGAGTAGAGCTCCTACAGAGCCTCTACTCCCTGTTTTCTCCTCTCTCTGCACAGACTGTCCTGAACTGACTGACTGTCCTAAGATGGTGCCCACCTTTTATACCTCCCTCTAGCCATGAACCCAGGTGACCAGCAACCAATGGGCTCCTACCTACGCTCAGGAACAGTCCCCTATCTGCTCCTACATCACTGGGTATTCCTCCCCCCTCCCCACTCCAGCCAGGGACATGGTCTGTCGTACCTGCATTTCTGTCTAATGGGAGTACCGTTGAGCTGTCCCTCGGAAATGGGGTGAGTGTGGTGTATGCAGCTAACTGAGCCCTGGTCCATACTCCATCCTTACCTGGAAGTGGAATACCACACCTCTGGCAGAGGTGCAATACCCCTGTAGCGGCCGAACCCTCGGGGCGCTACAATAGACTTCCTGAACTAACAGTGCAGGGTATCTGACCGGTTTTGAGCTTCACCCTAGACTTGAATTATGTTCTCTTTCCTGTACTTCTGTGAGATACAGATCATACACACCACTTCTCCCTTTGGCTGCAGCCAGAATAGTAAACAAGTTCCCCACAATCCTCCTGGGGCCCTGCTAACCACTCCCTGTCTCTTGTGACTGTGTTATCTTTTATAGTTGCTGGATGCTTTTGAAGCAACAGCACTACTTCTGCATATCACAAATGCCCTGATGGCGGCCCTGTACACGGTATCCGGAGGCCGTACCACAACGAAACTCCTCCTCCAAGTCTATAGCCCAGGAGTTGGTCCATATCTTTTCCAGGACGGGGTTGCCTAAAAAGATCCTAACGGACCAAGGGACTCCATTAATGTCAAGGGTAATAAGGGAGTTGTGCAAGATCCTGCAAATCACAAAACTCAGGACCTCAGTCTAGCACCCACAGACAGATGGCTTGGTGGAGAGGTTTAATAAAACCTTGAAGGCCATGTTGAAGAAGGTTGTAGAGAAAAACGACTGGGACTGTCTACTGCCATACCTTCTATTCCCCATCAGAGAAGTCCCACAGGCCTCTACTGGATTGTCCCCTTTCGAGCTGTTGTATGGCCGACATCCCCGTGAACTCCTGGACGTGGCAAAAAGAGACTTGGGAGGTGGAATCTACACCCTACAGGAGTGTAATCGAACATGTGGCCCAGATGCAAGACAGGATTGCAGAGGTGATGCCCATTATGAAAGAACACTTCCTCAAAGCACAAGAGGCACAGTCGAGGGTGTATAATAGATCGGTGAGGGTGAGACACTTCAACCCTGGGGATCGGGTACTAGTGCTGGTACCTACAGCGGAGAGCAAGTTCCTGGCCAAGTGGCAGGGTCCCTATGAGCTGGTTGAAAAGGTTGGCAATGTCAACTATAGGGTCCACCAACCTGGGAGAAGGAAGCCCTACCAAGTTTACCACGTCAACCTGATTAAGCCATGGCGAGAGAGTGAACAGGTGGAAGCTCCGTGTTTGGTGGCTAAGACTGAAACCGACGTGGAGGAAGTCAAGATGGCAGAGTCACTGTCACGTGCCCAAAAGCCACAATGCAAAGAGTTGCTGCAGCTGAACAGGGACCTGTTCTCGGATCTACCGGGCTGTACTCCGGTCATACAGCATGAGGTGCTTACGGAGCCTCATGTCCGAGTGAATATGAAGCCATATCTGATTATTGAAGCCAGCCGAGAGGTAATCTCGAAAGAGGTGAAGCGCATGCTCAAGCTAGAGGTCATCCAAGAGTCCAAAAGTGGCTGGTCTAGTCTCATAGTCTTAGTGCCGAAACCAGATGGAGAATGGCGGTTCTGCAATGACTATAGGAAACTGAATGAGGTCTCCCAAGTTTGATTCATACCCAATGCCGAGGGTAGATGAACTAATTGAAAGGCTAAGGCCGGCCAGGTACATTACCACCCTGGACCTCACAAAAAAGTATTGGCAGATTCCTATGTCCCAAGAGGCCAAGGAGAAGACAGCATTTTCAACGACAGATGGGTGTTTCCATTACACCGTTTGGGTTGCAAGGAGCACCAGCTACCTTCCATGGAGCCATGGACCAGATCCTAGCTCCCCACAAGAAGTATGCAGCAGCCTACCTGGGTGATATTGTGATCTACAACCAGGATTGGGGTAGCCATTTGAGCAAAGTCCAGGCAATATTTGATGCTCTACTGAAGGCGAGATTTTCCATCAACCCGAAGAAATGTGCCATGGGCATGGAGGAGGCCAGATATTTGGGCTATGTCGTAGGTAGAGGCGTGATAAAGCCCCAAGTAAATAAAATTGACGTGATCCGGGGTTGGCCACAACCCCTCATAAAAATTCAGGTCAGAGATTTCCTGGGCATCGTGGGCTACTACCGCCGGTTCATCCCTAACTTCGCCATGACAGTCGTCCCTTTGACAGACCTCCTTAAGAGTTTTAAATCAGCTATGGCTAAGTGGTCTCCAAAAACCGAGACAGCCTTCCACGAACTCAAGCAAGCCCTGTGCAAACAGCCAATGTTGGTGGCACCGGATTTCTCGAAGGAGTTTGTGGTCCAGACGGACGTGTCAGATGTCGGGCTAGGTGCTGTCCTTTCACAAGAGATGAACGGCGAAGAGCACCCCATAATGTATTTAAGCAATTACTCTATAGTGCAGAAGAAATGTTTGGCCATCAAGCGGGCCCTGGACACTGTTATGCACACGCCCGGGCTGAGCGGCGTGTGCGTGTGATTGTAGTGATTCCACTGGACCATGAACCGGAGAGTGCCTGGAGGGGCGTGACTAAGTATCTGGCCGATCCGACCAAGATGGCACGACGGCATACGACGCCAGTGCACCAGGGAGAAACCGGGCAGAGGGACCAGGTGCTACTCCAGGTCAAACTCCGGACACGGGGGTTGACCCACACAGGGATTACTGGATCAGGCTGGTTAGGCTGGCGCACAGACTGGAGGGTATAGGCAGGCACGACTGGTATGCAGGCAGGCGGGTAAAGGCAAGCGCAGCTAGAGTGCAGACAGGGAGGCACTAGCAGGTAGGAACACAGGCGGGATAGGACCCAGTACACACTGGGACTCAGGAACAATACAGGTAGAGGGGTACAGGCAAGCACAGCTAGAGTGCAGACAGGGAGGCACTAGCAGGTAGGAACACAGGCGGGATAGGACCCAGTACACACTGGGACTCAGGAACAGGCAGGTTAGGCTGGCACAGACTGGTGGATATAAGCAAACACGGCAGGTATGCAGATGGGTGGATACAGGCGAGTATGCAGGCAGGGAGGTACTGGCCGAAAGGACGGGCTGGAGCACAGAAAGGTTAAGACCCAGTACAGACTGGGTCACAGAACCGCAGATGCGGTAGACAACCACAGCAGAGAGGGAACGCCCGAAGCGGTGGGCAAGAACAGAGCAGGACGGGGCTGCAGGAGCAGCGAGCACAAGCAGGGCAGGACAGGACTGCCGGAGCAGCGGGCAGAAGCAGGGCAGGACAGGACTGCCGGAGCAGCGGGCAGAAGCAGGGCAGGACAGGACTGCCGGAGCAGCGGGCAGAAGCAGGGCAGGACAGGACTGCCGGAGCAGCGGGCAGAAGCAGGGCAGGACAGGACTGCCGGAGCAGCGGGCAGAAGCAGGGCAGGACAGGACTGCCAGAGCAGCGGGCAGAAGCAGGGCAGGACAGGACTGCCGGAGCAGCGGGCAGAAGCAGGGCAGGACAGGACTGCTGGAGCAGCGGGCAGAAGCAGGGCAGGACAGGACTGCCGGAGCAGCGGGCAGAAGCAGGGCAGGACAGGACTGCCGGAGCAGCGGGCAGAAGCAGGGCAGGACAGGACTGCCGGAGCAGCGGGCAGAAGCAGGGCAGGACAGGACTGCCGGAGCAGCGGGCAGAAGCAGGGCAGGACAGGACTGCCGGAGCAGTGGGCAGAAGCAGGGCAGGCTAGAACCGCCGGAGCAGTGGGCAAAGGAGTCAGAGCAGGCTAGAACCGCCGGAGCGGTGAGCAAGGCAGAGCAGGGGGGACAGGGCTCTGTTCACACGGAACAGACAGGAAGAGAAAGGCAGAGCCAGATACCAACAGGGTACTTGCAGTGAAGTAGCGAGTGGACCACAAACTCACAAACGGGAGTACAGAGACAACAAGCAGGAGTTAGGTACGAGTTCAGACTCTGCAGAAAAAGGAAGGGAACGGACATCGGACATAGAGGCAAAACAGGTAAAGGATAGGAGAGAGTTCAGACTGGAACTGAGTGTACGGAGGAGACCGACACTGCAGAGGGATACAGGAGCGGGTCTGGGAATACGGCCCCCAGAGAGGCGGGACGAACAGGCAAGGAGCGTGTTCAGACAGGACAGACAAGGTACAGGAGCGGGTCTAGGTAATCGGCCCCTAGAAGGCGGGAGGAACAGGCTAGGAGCGTGTTCAGACAGGACAGACAAGATACAGGAGCAGGTCTAGGTAATCGGCCCCTAGAAGGCGGGAGGAACAGGCTAGGAGCGTGTTCAGACAGGCCTGGAAATACAGCCTCCAGGAAAGGCAGACAAGAGAACACAGAACGGGACCTGGCACCTTCAGAGTGCAAGCACACACTGAATGAAACACTATGCTCAGGCCGGAATAGATGGGAGCAGCTGAGCTATATACCAGGTGACAGACAGCAATAGGCTGAGGACGCACAAGGGGTGTGACCCACAGCAGGTACAAAAAGCAGGAAGTGATCGGGCGCCGCCCTTAAGCAGCAGAAACAGACACAAACAGACAGCATGGAGGGAAGCCAGAGAGACATTCTGGACAGGAGATCAAGTGCGCGCTCTTGCACAGTGGGAGATGGACCACTATGCAAGGACGCCGCCAGGTATGTTACAGACACCCTAAGATATTACCTCTTAGGCAGGAAGTTCAGGCTGGTGTCAAACCATGCCCCACTAAGGTGGATGAGCGAGAAGGGGAACAATGCTCGAATGACCAGGTGGTTCCTAGCTCTTCAGGAGTTCAGCTTCCAGGTAGGGCATAGGCCTGGGAAACTGCATAGCAATGCTTATGCATTGTCAAGGGTCCACTGTATGTTAGCGGAAGGTGCCAAGTCCCCCGGCTTTGGGCATGTAAGATGGCCGCCGGACATGTCCTTGACAGGAGATATGTATCCTTGAGGTTGGTAGCTTCAGTGATGTAAAACCGGGAAAGCATGCTCTAGCACACATAGTGCTGAGAGGGTTAATAGGGCATATCAGGGCCAGTTTTTATGAGCAGTCATAAGAGATGGGAGAGATTGGCTGCTCACATATCCTTACCCCAGGGTGTGTGTATAAAATGGAGACCAAGTGTCTCATTCAGTGTCTGTGGCTGGAGGTGTGTCTGTGCTACAGGACACTGACCGGGAGCGGGCGAACCTGCAGTATTGTATGGACTAGTTATTTTCCTGTTTTGTTACTTTGTGCCGGACAAGGCTGTCTTTTGTTTACCTTGCAAGTGCGGTTTGAGGTATGAATAAACCTGCCTTGGACATTTTTAAGAAACTGACTCCTGTGCCTACCTCAAAAGCAGCTGAGTGAGTACCAAACCCTACAAGTGGTGTGAAAAAGTGTTTGTCCCCTTCCTGATTTCTTATTCTTTTGCATGTTTGTCACACTCACATGTTTTAGATCACAAAACAACATTTAAATATAAGACAAAGATTACAAAAGTAAACACAAAATTCAGTTTTTAAATGAAAGTCTTTACTATTAAGTGAGAAAGAAATTCAAACTTACAGGGCCCTGTGTGAGAAAGTGATTGTCCCTAAACCTAATAACTGGTTGGGCCCTTAGCAGCAACAATTGCAGCCAAGCGTTTGCGATAACTGGCAATGAGTCTTTACAACGTTCTGGAGGAATTTTGGCCACTCATCTTTGCAAAATTCTTGTAATTCAGCCACATTGGAGGGTTTCCGAGCATGAACCGCCTTTTTAAGGTCCTGCCACAGCATCTCAATCGGATTAAGGTCAGGACTTTGACTAGGCCACTCCAAAGTCTTAATTTAGGTTTTTTTAAGCCATTGAGAGGTGGACTTGCTGGTGTGTTTTGAATCATTGTCCTGTTGCATAACCCAAGTGCACTTCAGCTTGAGGTCATGAACTGATGGCGGGACATTCTCCTTCAGGATTTTTTGATAGACAGCAAAAATCATGGTTCCAATTAACACAGCAAGTCCTCCAGGTCCTTAAACAGCAAAACAGCCCTGGATCATCAGACTACCACCACCATATTTTACTGTTGGTATGATGTTCCTCTTCTGAAATGCTGTTACTTCATACGCCAGATGTAATGGGACATACACTTTCACAAAAGTTCAACCTTGTCAGTCTACAGAGTATTCTCCCAAAAAGTCTTTGGCGATCATCAAGATGTTTTCTGGCAAAACTAAGACGAGCCTTTATGTTCCTTTTGCTCAGCAGTGGTTTTCGTCTTGGAACTCTGCCATGCATGCCATTTTTGCCCAGTCTCTTTCTTATAGTGGAGTCATGAATGCTGACCTTAACTGAGACAAGTGAGGCCTGCAGTTCTATGGATGCTGTTGTGGGGTCTTTTGTGACCTCTTGGATGAGTCGTTGCTGCGCTCTGAGGGCAATCTTGGTCAGCCGGACACTTCTGGGAAGGTTCAGCACTGTTCAATGGTTTCGCCATTTGTGGATATTGGCTCTCATTGTGGTTCACTGTAGTCCCAAAGCTTTAGAAATGTCTTTATGTTGAGGAGAGCCATAGGCTCAAATACTTAATTAAAAACAAAACCAAGAATCAAAGGCTCAAGTAGTAGTGTTAAATATGTGTACCAAAAATGCAAAAACCACAAAGAACATAAAGTATACACCCTAAGATATAACTTTTAATAGATATTTTAAAAGATAATAGCAATAATTCAGGACAAAAATTCAGATAAAAGTATGGGGAAGGAAAGGCAATGGGGCAGCACAAAATGGCATACAGACTTGCCCTATAAACCCTAAGGGAGGAATGCCCTACCTAGCAGCGGAGTAATCACCCTAATGTGTCCCTTGCCTGTTCCTAGCACGTCCCTATACAGACATACAAACACAAAAACAAAAAGCAAAAAACAGGAACAAAAAATAAACCGGTGTCCCACAATTGGGAGACCTGACAGTCATACCAAGAGTTGATATGCTGTAAGAGTAAATAAAAACCATGCATCAGTTATGATAAGATGGGTAAGGAGTGTCAACAAGATAATTTATTTTATTGAAATGACCACAAACCATCACTGTCAATGCCCCAAGGAAGTTAGGGCTATAGTTGTAAAAAATGGACTTGACAGAGACCATGTACCCCTATCAATAAATTTCTGTAAGAGAACCATAGATCACTGTCTTAGTTTAGAAATAACCAAAGATAGGATTGGAATAGCTTTTTGCGTCTCAGTTAACCCACATAATGGCCAAAAAAAGGCATCTGCAGACCATTTTAATAATCATATAGTAACAACAGTGTTAATCAAATGTTCTCATTAAGGTAATATAACAGCAGTCATAAATAAACAGACTGCTAGATAACAGAGACATGTGATGCTCAATAATTCATGGTAATGATGTGCGCTACACTCCCAATGCTTAGTGCAATGTGCTAAATAAATTCACATCACAGCAATCACATAATAACAAACTGCTAGATTGCAGACTTATCTGATGCTGATTGGTTCATTATCACTATATATAGATGAGGTCCCAGTTCCAACGTGTTTCGCCCCCTCCTAGGTCAGGGCTCATCAGGGGACAATCACAGGAGTACACCATTATAGCTCGGGCTGGATGGAAAAGTAAATATATCCCATCAATTCAATCACCAAGCCAAAAGAGTCAGTGACCCATCAGACTTAAATACACCCCCTGCAATAATTATACAGGAAACACCTGTCAGCTGTATCTAGCGCGGTTGAGCAATCACCGCCATGAGGCACTGCTGGAACGCTGAGTGCGTGCCAACAGCGATTTGTTTCTTCCGCATGTCGCAATGTAAGTTACATCCGCCGCGCGAACTCGATGGAACGCATATGCGTGTCACCAGTACTTCCGCCCGCAGAAGGCATACGACGTCACTTCCGCCGCGCGATCATGATGGAACGTAAATGCGTCTCACCAGCGCTTAGAAAGAACAGGAAACACCAATTCTACGGGTTATAACAAGCGCAAAGGATCAGGAAGTTATAGACATCAAATAAGACACAAATAAGATCCTAACACTAGGCATAGAGGATTTGTTGATGAAAGAACTGGTGAAATAATGTACAGATCAGTAGCGGTCACTAGAAGAGGGGGAAATATAGAAATGTGATGATAAAAAGTTATAAGCCCACTAAACTGTATGTCCTAAGGGCCTAAATACAAAGACTAACAGGAATTACCAGTAGTCTAATTGTCCAAACTTTCATGGACCAGGATACCGACCATGAGACCATAAATGTATATATAAGTTCAAATGACATAATGCCAGTGTTGATTCCTATAAGTGGGTATGCTAGTAGAATGAGTAGACTAAGACAAAGCTAGAAAAGTTCAGTTGTTCATTTATACCTCCTGGGTTTTAGGATTCCAGCCAGAAAATCCATCTACATTCCCTCTGCAGGATCACTTTATCCCAATCGCCGTGGCGGGCTGGAGGGCTAATGACTTCAACAGAGCGAAACGAAATAGAGTCTAGGTTACCACCATGATAAGTGTTTACATGTTTCGCTAGGGGTGTCTCCCTTTTGTGTCTGATGTCACCTAAATGTTCCCCAATACGGATTTTAAACAGCCCTTTAGTTTTTCCAACATAATCTTTTAGGCATGCGCACGTACAGAGATATATTACACCTGTAGTTGTGCAATTGGCAAAGTGTCTGTTCTTATATACACGCTTAGTTACTGCACTAGAGAAGGTTGCAGACGGCGAAACAAACTTACAGAAGCTGCAATGGCCACATCTAAAGGTACCAACCGATCTTCTATCTAACCAGGTACCCTCCTGACGCGCCCCCTGGGCCATATTCTTTAGTGGGAATATCCGGAGCCGGATCAGATGGGGGTTGTAGTCTTCCGAGTGGCTGTGACCCGGTCCGTGCCCAGGGTGTCAAACTCAGTTGTATGTGGCAGTCCTACAGATGTTATAAGTTCTTTATTGTCGACTACGCCACCCGTTGTGTTGCGGTCACTGTGGCCGCCGCTGCAGCAGGGTCCGCTGAGGCTGGTGGTGTAGGTGCAGCTTTGGTGATATAACCCCCAACGGGTGGGGTATAGCCTCAGGGGGATCAGGTGCAGAGGATGGGAGTTGTGGTGATGCAGTGTAGACGGCAATCAGAGACAGAGTCGGGTTATGCAGTTTAGGATGTTTACTCACTGCTGATGTTCTGGTCACTCCAGCTTCGAGTGACCTCCCGAGCCGTGCTGCGTCCACCAGGTTCTGGATCCAGCCAACTCCCAAATAAGTCCGGAGCGTGACCCTGAGCTCTCCTTCAGTCCTTTCTCTGGCCGTCCCCACTATTGATCCACCCAGGTCCAGCTCCCTCGGGCCTTCTGTTGGGAGACCCTTGGCCTTGGGTTCCCTGACCCTCCTCGTGGTATGCCTTCGTGGTGGATGTGGTGGGTGACCGTGGCAAACGCTGCCCACGGTCTCCGGTCTCTGGCTTGGGAGTGTTTTTGCCCCCACCAGCTTGGGTTCCGGTACCCTGTGCCGACTCTTCACCAGCACCCAATGAGCTCCTATCTTTACCCAGGCTGCTCCCCCTATCTGCCCCTACACTACTTGGGATGTACCACCCCCCTCCCACTCCAGCCAGGAACAGACTCGGTCGTACCTGCACATTGCTAAGTGGGAGTACCGTCGGCCTGTTCCTCGGAAATGGGATGTGTGTAGTGCATGCAGCCTACCGAGCTCAGTTCCACACTCCATCCTTACCCGGGAGTGGAATATCACACCTCTGAGTTGAGGTGCAATACCCCTGTAGCAGCCGAATCCTCAGGGTGCTACATTCCCCCCTGGTAAATCACAGCACGTCCTCGGGCTGTAAGACAAAAACATCACAAAACATACAAAATTTTTCATATAAACATATAAAACATATAAAACAGTATATATATATAAATTAGCAGCATCAATAAAACTTTTTATAATAAACATTCTCGTCGTCTCTTGTTTCCTCCTCCGGTCACTGTGCAACGTGTGACCGGGTAAAGTGCGACAGTCTTTTCTTGAAAAATGGTTTTCCTATAAAACCGGTAGGGGCGCTTTAGGACGCGCAACTATATACAGGGGTATGGCCGCTCTCAGTCCTCGGCCAGTTAAGGAGGGAAAGGGAATGGCTGCTCACAGTCCTCAGCCTGTGGGATTAAGGTAAACGGGTAAACAGTTCACTCTGCTGGTCCCAACGGGGACTATATTTGCAGTAACAGTTTCTTTATACCCCGATCGGGTAACTATTTACAGCACCTACTCCGCTGTACTCAACAACGTCTTCCTCCTGCTCCTTCTTTGGGGATCTCAGCTTCAGATCCGTCCGGATCCTCTTGCTCTTCCTCCTCACATCGCAGCTCCTCCTCTGTCAGGCGATGCACATGGAGGGCGTAAGGTCCTTTGGCACACTTGTGCCGGGTAAAAGTGACCTCGTCCCCGATATAAAGGTCACGACCTCTGTGCCCCTCCGGCAGATGGGACTCCACATCTCTGCGCGTGACAAAGACGTCGCCGGGGGTGTTGTGGTCTCTGATGAAGCCCCACCCATGCTGCAGGTTAAACTTTATCACAGTCCCGGTGGTGCGGGGACTATGCGCTGCACGGGGGTCTCTCCTGGTTCGGCTCTTCTGCTCGGCGCTCCTTATTTGGGCCTGTTGTTCCCGGACCCGCCTCTCTCTCCGCTCCCTCGCAAACTCCTCGAGCTGCTGTCGGCAGCACTCAGCACGCTCCGCTGCAGCTGCCCTGGTTTCTTGAGTGAACCCCATTAGGTCTTCTCCGGTGGGGTCCCACTCAAATTGGGTCTCTTCAAGCGGGGGCGAGATCCTTATCACGGGCTTCGGAGCCGGAATCAGGGGTGCACACATGGCCCCAACTCTCCTCTGGTGCTCCAGTTCATAATATCTCTGGGGCCAGATGAAAGGCTGCCCATCCGGCCACGTGTGCTGGGCAAACAAGTCCTCTCCCAGACGCGGCACCCTTGGTTTTACGGGTGCGGGCGCGGTGGTGGTGGCGCCCGGGTTACCCAGGCCTTGCGGCCAGGCCTGGGGCACCTGGAAGGTGAAGGGCACCGTCAGGACGGCGGCGCCCTGGGCTACCTGGCCTTGCGGCCAGGCCGGAGGCTCCGCGGAGGTAGAGGGCGCTGTTGGTGATGCGACGCCCGGGGGTACTAGGCCTTGCGACCAGGCTGGTGGTACTTCCTGCTTGGTCACGCTCGGGGTCGAGGCGTGTGACGTCACAGGGGTCGCGGCGGCGGCTTCCGGTTGGGGCCTAGTCTGCGTCGGTGACATGGCGTTTTCGGGCACAGCAGGGGGACTTTCGGGCTCTGCGACGGGGAGCTGGGGCAGGTAAGCGGTGTCCTGGTTTGGGGTATAGACGTCCCCTTTACCTGCCTCCATGCGTTCGGCTCCCTTCTCGGCGCCGTCTCCGGCCTTGGGTCCTCCCGCGCCATCCTCAGAGGCGGTCTGTCTCCTCATCTTGGCTGGCGTGCTCCGGGTCTTGGTTTGCTGGGCCATCTCTCGGCTCCACTCCGCCAATGTCTCTCGCTGTACCCGGGCCATCCTCCGTGCGAGGCCCTCCAGGGCAGTCTGTGCACACTCCCGGTCTCGGGGGAGCTGTGCGAGGACCTCCACTAGGCCTAGTGGGGTCGTGGTTTCCAGCAGGCTCCTGACCAACGGGTCGGTGCTGCTCTGCTCTTCTTCCAGCAGGCTCCTGGCCAGCGGGCCGGTGCTGCTCTGCTCTCTGGCCATCTCCGGGTAAGCTCCTCTGCTACTCCTCTCCAGGCTTCTTGCCTCCGGGTGCGCTCGCTCCAGACTGCTCCAGGCGGCACCCATCTTTGTTCTTTTCTTTCGTCTCCTCCCACTTCGAGGGCGGTCCCGGGGCCACTGGGTGACTGTCAGCTCCAGGGGCGGTTCTTTCACGCTGACAGACACCTCTAGCATCACAGTCTCTGTTGGTGGGGGCGGTTTCCACTTTTGGCGCCATTTTCGGTCCTGGCCCACGATGGGAGGTGGCTTCCTGCCACCCTCTGGCACGCCCATAATGGCGTCCGCTCTGACAAGGCGGGAAACCTTTGGAAATGGCGGGAATCGCTTCCCAGTGGCGGGAAACTCTGCAGATGGCGGGAAAACGCTGTTAATGGCGGACAACCGGCTGGAATCGACTGGTGATGGGGTCCGATGGCGGGGACCCTCCGGAACCGGCAGGAGACTTCTTTCTGAGGTAAACTTGCACTTTTCTTCAGGCACGCAGTACCCGGGTGTTGCGGGCACGTAATCCTGCCGACTACGCCAAAGTTGACGCGCCCCCTGGGCCATATTCTTTAGTGGGAATATCCGGAGCCGGATCAGATGGGGGTTGTAGTCTTCCGAGTGGCTGTGACCCGGTCCGTGCCCAGGGTGTCAAACTCAGTTGTATGTGGCAGTCCTACAGATGTTATAAGTTCTTTATTGTCGACTACGCCACCCGTTGTGTTGCGGTCACTGTGGCCGCCGCTGCAGCAGGGTCCGCTGAGGCTGGTGGTGTAGGTGCAGCTTTGGTGATATAACCCCCAACGGGTGGGGTATAGCCTCAGGGGGATCAGGTGCAGAGGATGGGAGTTGTGGTGATGCAGTGTAGACGGCAATCAGAGACAGAGTCGGGTTATGCAGTTTAGGATGTTTACTCACTGCTGATGTTCTGGTCACTCCAGCTTCGAGTGACCTCCCGAGCCGTGCTGCGTCCACCAGGTTCTGGATCCAGCCAACTCCCAAATAAGTCCGGAGCGTGACCCTGAGCTCTCCTTCAGTCCTTTCTCTGGCCGTCCCCACTATTGATCCACCCAGGTCCAGCTCCCTCGGGCCTTCTGTTGGGAGACCCTTGGCCTTGGGTTCCCTGACCCTCCTCGTGGTATGCCTTCGTGGTGGATGTGGTGGGTGACCGTGGCAAACGCTGCCCACGGTCTCCGGTCTCTGGCTGGGGAGTGTTTTTGCCCCCACCAGCTTGGGTTCCGGTACCCTGTGCCGGCTCTTCACCCGGGGATTTAAGTTGGGTTCTTGGAGTCCTTTTCTTCTGGTTCCCCCTCTGGGTCTCTCTCTCTCCTCTCTCACTCTGGGTCTCTCTTCTCCTCTGCTCGCTGACTTTCTCTCTGCAACTGACCCTGTTCTTAGTTGGTGCCCACCTTATATACACCCTCTATGTGTGAGCTCAGGTGACCAGCACCCAATGAGCTCCTATCTTTACCCAGGCTGCTCCCCCTATCTGCCCCTACACTACTTGGGATGTACCACCCCCCTCCCACTCCAGCCAGGAACAGACTCGGTCGTACCTGCACATTGCTAAGTGGGAGTACCGTCGGCCTGTTCCTCGGAAATGGGATGTGTGTAGTGCATGCAGCCTACCGAGCTCAGTTCCACACTCCATCCTTACCCGGGAGTGGAATATCACACCTCTGAGTTGAGGTGCAATACCCCTGTAGCAGCCGAATCCTCAGGGTGCTACACTCCCTCCTAGGAGGGGTAAAGTGGCTGAGTACTAGGTGATCCCTGATCGATTTCCCCCTCCTAAAAGTGACTGAGGGTGAATGTGAAATCCACTTCTTAATGTCGGGGTCAGTTTGCAATATACCCCAATATTTTCTCAAAATACTCATAATTCGTGGATGTTGATCGTCAAAAGTTCCAATCAGCCTTGTCATGGATTCAGGTTCTGGTCTGGTATGAGATGACAATAGTTTGGACCTATCTTGTCCAAGCGCATTCTTATATGCCGCCTTGACTATGTCGGCTGGGTAGTCCCGGCATAAAAACCTTTCTTTGAGATCCACAGCCTTCTTACAGAAATCAGAGGTTGAGGAACAGTTTCTTCTTAATCTTAAGAACTGACCTTTCGGGATCCCTCATTTTTGTGAGGTTGGATGATAGCTCCCCCATTTAAGGAGACTCTTAGTTGCCGTAGGTTTACGATAAATTGAGGATCTCAAAAGGCCCGACTCATCAATTGAAATCATCACATCAAGGAAAGCAATCTTCTTGTCACCTATTTCATAGGTGAATTTTAAACCTAGGTTATTAGCATTCAGGTTTTGCATGAAATCAATGAAAGATGACTTATCACCAGTCCAAAGGACGAGGATGTCATCTATATATCGGCCCCAAAATTGAATAGAGGGGCCCCAGATGACATCCCCGTCCCGAAATACAAACGTGTCCTCCCACCAGCCCAGGAGCAAGTTGGCATATGTGGGAGCACAAGGGCTCCCCATTGCCGTGCCCATGAGCTGGTGGTAAAACCTCCCATGAAACAGGAAATAATTGTGTCTCAACACATAGTCAAGAAGTTGAATAATAAATCTGTTATGCAAGATGAAATGGTTGCCTCTCGTACTTAAAAATGACTCCACTGCCTGCAGGCCTGCTGTGTGATGGATGCTAGAATATAATGCTTCCACATCAATGGAAATTAACATAGTGCCTGGATCAACAGTGATACCATCTAATTTAGTTAGAAGATCGGATGTGTCTCTAAGGTAGGAGGGAAGAGCCGTAACAAATGGTCTAAGAATCTGGTCCAGGTAGATGCTATAGTTTTGGCTTAAGGCATCAATACCCGACACAATCGGTCTCCCTTTCAAGGGTGGATAACCATTATGGATCTTTGGGAGCGCATAGAACGTTGCAATCGTTGGATATTTTGAGAGCAGAAATAAAAATTCAGTTTTGGAGATCAGCCCATCAGTTTTGGCTTGTTGAAGTATTTTTGACAGAGTCCTCATAAAGTCTATCGTTGGATCTTTACGTAGTGTTTGGTAGGTGGTGGCATCCACTATGATGTCCATACACATTGTCACATAACTATCACAGTCGAGGATAACTACATTGCCCCCCTTATCGGAGGGTTTGATCACAAGAGAGGTATCCTTATTCAGATCTTGTAAGTAGAGATGAGCGGTGTTCGACTCGAACTGTTCGCCAATCTCAAATTCGAGCTGTTTTGGGCGGTGTTCGAGCCGGTCGGCGAACACGAACAATTTGAGAAAAATTCGGCTGTTCGAGGTTATTTTCGATAACTGTTCGTGCACCAAAATCATAGCTGGATTTTTTCTCAGTAATGCTGAAAATTAATGTTAATACGCAGTTTGAGTGTACAGCGGGGTGGGGGGAGGGGCAGGGGATGGATCTCTGCAGAAATAATGAAGATCTCCATTTTTTTTCCTCTTTCCAGCATTTACAGTGGGGAGGTGCAGTCTGTCAGCCTATCAGCAGCGCACACACGAAGCGAAGTGCTTTTTTTCACACAAGCAAGGGCTGGGTGTCATTGGCAGTGTATGTCACATGTCCTTGCCCTATAAGACCAAGCCATTTTCCCCGTCGCCACCATTTTCTCACTGCTGCAGCTGCGTGTTAGACGGCACCGCTGTTGCTGTGCGCGCTATACCTTGTTAATTTCAAGCCAATTTTCGCACAAATCTACAGATAGCTTGGGAGCAGGGAATAGTTGTGATTGCAGTCCTTTTGAGGACTAGGTTACATCATTTCCTATGACTTTTATCAGGCAGGTCTGTGCTCTTAAATAGATAGGTTGGGAGTAAAGCCCCCGTCTCACATAGCGAGATGTCGCTATGTGTGACACTTTGCAACGATCAGGCCCCTGCTGTGAGGTCGCTGATCACTGCAAAGTGTCCTGGACCATTTTTTGGTCGTTGTGTGCTGACCAGCGGGAGAGCATCGCTGTGTGTGACCAGCGGGAGCAGCGATCAGGCTGGTAACTATGCTAAACATCGGGTTACTAGGGGCACACGCGCACCTAGTAACCCGCTGTTTATCATGGTTACGAGCCTGCTAAAGTGAGCGGTAACCTCCCGCTCACTGTAGCAGAGTGGCAACCATGATAAACAACGGGTTACTAGGAGAGCGTGTGCCCCTAGTAACCCGATGTTTACCATAGTTACCAGCCTGCTCCTGCTTCAGCAGGCTCGTAACCAGGAGCAGGACATCATGGAAAGATTCTTTCCACGATGTCGCTGCTCCCCTGATCGTTGGTGAGCCTGCCTGTTTGACAGCTCACCAGCGACCACATAGCGACGCAGCAACGATCCCTGACAGGTCGTATCGTTGTCGGGATCGTTGCAGCGTCGCTAAGTGTGACGGGGCCTTAAAGACTAATTGTAATTGCAGTCCTTTTGAGGGCTAGGTTACATCAGTTCCTATCACTTTTTGCCAGGCAGGTCTGTGCCAGTGCTGTGCAAGTTTTTTTCACAGCATTTGGCTAAATCTAGCTAAGCAAATCCTTTTTGGCCTCTAGCAGTGTGTGTTAGTCAGTGGAGTAGCCTATCTGTGTTGCAAGCTACACCACCTGTGTATAGAATACAATTTTTTTTTACTGCACCTAGCCAAGTAAAACCTTTTGGGCATAGCATCATTCTATTAGTCCATCTATACTAACCTCCACCAGGTTTCATATTCAAAAGAATTTTTATTTGCATCTAGCTCTGAAAAAATATTTGTGCTTGTAGCAGTGTGTGGGACATGTTCTATTAGTCCATCTATACTAACCTCCACCAGGTTGCAAATTCAAAATAATTTTTATCTGCATCTAGCTCTGAAAAAATATTTGGGCTTGTAGCAGTGTGTGGGACTTGTTCTATTAGTCCATCTATACTAACCTCCACCAGGTTTCAAATTCAAAAGAATTTTTATCTGCATCCAGCTCTGAAAAAATATTTGGGCTTGTAGCAGTGTGTGGGACTTGTTCTATTAGTCCATCTATACTAATCTCCACCAGGTTGCAAATTCAAAATAATTTTCATCTGCATCTAGCTCTGAAAAAATATTTGGGCTTGTAGCAGTGTGTGGGACTTGTTCTATTAGTCCATCTATACTAACCTCCACCACCTGTGTATGTAATAAAATTGTTTTACTGCATCTAACCCAGCCAATACTTTTGGGCTAATATCACAGTTTGGCCACTCAGCTCTGCTCGGTTCCCATCCATTGTTTTTTGTGCAAACAGCTCCAGAGTTGTCAATTAGTTAACCACCAAAATGAGAGGAAAAAGGTCTGCTGCTGGTGGAAAGGGGAATAGGCGTGTTGGGAAGGGAAAAAAAGGTTGTGTCCGTGGGGTAGGTGTTAAAGCAACAGTAACATCTGCAGAAGAAAGACCATCTTCCAGCCAAACTAAGATGTCTACTTCTTTTAGCGGACAATGTGATAAGATCCCTTTCTTACGGCCACGCCAATCGCTACAAATTCCAGATGAGGCACAAAAACAGCAGGTGCTTCAATGGATATCAAGTGCTCCTTTAAGTGGGCTCTCCTCCACCTCAACTTCAACATCACAAATGCTCCAGTCCTCAGAGGTGTCACCCCAATCGCACTTGCTTCCTCACAGCTCCCAAGTCTCCAGCTGCCCGTCTGAGTATGGGGTAGAACAGATGGTTGAGTCTGCAGAGCTGTTTACTCATACTATAGCCTGGGAATCAGAGGTCGGCTCCAGAGCTTCTGTGAATCCAGACGAGGAAATGATCTGCACTGATGCCCAGAATCTTTATGAGTCGGATCCAGGAACAGACGCAGAAGGTTCTGACCATAATGTAGACCCTTAGTTCCCACCTATTGGTGGAGACAATGAGGAAGACGATGATGAGACTCAAATACCTGATTGGAGCGACAACTTTAGTTTTTTGTCAGGGCAGGAAGAGGTTGGCTCTGAGGACGACTGGTGTGATAACACACAGGGTGATGATGACGAGGTTGGAGATCCCACTTACTGTCAAACCACAGTCAGCCAGTCGATGAGGTCAGCAGAGGAGGTCTGGACAGAGACGTAGTATTGGAAGCACGTCAACAACTGCATCCTCAAACACAACTCTGCCTCTGACCACAAGTCGTGGTGGCTCTTCAGGTCGCATGGGTGCTAAGCCTTGCATAGCCTGGGCATTTTTTCAGATCGATAAGGATGACCCAACTCCTGTTATCTGTAACATTTGTCAGCAAAAGCTGAGTAGAGGCCAAAAAATACATAGTTTGACTACTTCATGCATGAACCGGCACATGGATATGAAGCATAAGTTGCAGTGGGAAGCTCACTGTGCTACAATGCGGCCTAGCCGGCCGGGCCAACCACCTTCTGCCGCATCTTGTGCATCCGCGGCCTCTTCATCCTCGGTGACTGGGGGGACAGCAGTCACACCTGTTTTGGGACGCAGACCTGCCACCTCTTTACCCACAACAGCCAGCGTGATTGGCAGGTCATCATTTTCTTTGGAGGTGGAAACACCATCTGGTGTTCAACGCTGTCCGACATCGATAGCACCACCTTTGGATCAAGGCAACCTAACATGTCCACCTGCATCTTCCTCACAAACCGGCAGTTTGCCGGGGACACCCTTCTCAACCCCGTCTAAGCACAACAGCCAGCCCTCGGTCCCTCAGATGCGGACAAGTAAAAGACCATTTCCTCCTAGCCATGAGAAAGCTAAGAGGTTGAATTTCACCATCTGCAAGCTCTTGGCTACAGAAATGCTGCCTTTCCGCCTGGTGGACACAGAGGATTTTCGAGACCTTATGTCCGTTGCAGTGCCCCAGTACCAGATGCCCAGTCGGCACTACTTCTCAAAGAAAGGTGTGCCTGCGGTCCACCAGCATGTCGCACACAACATCACCGCTTCTTTGAGAAACTCTGTGTGTGACAGGGTGCATTTCACCACAGACACTTGGACGAGTAGGCATGGACAGGGGCGTTACATGTCGCTGACTGGGCACTGGGTAACTATGGTGACAGCAGGACAAGGGGCTGCTGTCCAAGTCTTGCCGTCCCCACGAGTTGTGCGTCAATCCTCTTTATCTCGAAGTTCCTCCACTGCTTCTGCCTCCTCAACCTCCTCTCGGTCCTCCACCTGCACCCAAAGCCTGTCTGGTCATGCCCAAGCCTTCTAACTGCTAAGAAGGGATCCTGCACACCTCCTTACTATGCTGGCAGCAGGGCTCAACGTCATCAGGCGGTTTTTACTTTGAAATGTCTGGGAAATGTGAGTCACACAGCTGAGGAGTTGTGGTCAGCTCTGGAGAACCAGTTTCATGAATGGTTGTCTCCACTGGACCTGAAACCAGGGAAGGCTGTGTGCGACAATGCTGCAAACCTGGGTGCGGCCCTTCGCCGGGGCAATGTCACACACGTGCCTTGTATGGCTCACGTGTTGAACCTGGTTGTCCAGCAATTTTTAGCCCACTATCCCGGACTAGATGGCCTTCTGCAGAGGGCACGGTCGCTGTGTGCTCACTTCCGCCGTTCGCATCCTGCAGCTCAGCGACTTACATCTCTACAGAAGTCGTTTGGCCTGCCACTTCACCGGCTAAAATGCGATGTGCCTACCCAGTGGAATTCAACTCTGCACATGTTGCAGCGACTGTGGCAGCACCGACAAGCCCTGGTGCAATATGTTCTGACGTATAGCCTGGGCCAACGAGATCCAGAGGTGGGGCCAATCACGCTGGAGGAGTGGTCTCAGATCAGGGACCTATGCACCCTTCTGCACAGTTTTGAAATGGTGACGAAGATGTTTAGTGCTGACAATGCCATTATCAGCATGACTATTCCGGTGATTTACATGCTGGAGCACATGTTAAACAGAATTCGGAGTCAGGTGGTGGCACAAGAGGAGGTGGAGGAAGTAGAGGAGGAGGAGTTGTATGCGGAAGGGCTAACATCTGCAAGGTCCAGACGGTCGGCAGCACCAAGGCGGAAGGCATGTGAGGGTGGGGGAGATGGTTTTACCAGGGCGCATGGTAGCAGCCAAACTAGTGAGGAAGGTGCAGGAGCCCAGGAAGAAGTGGAGGACGAACTGATGGAAGACTCATCAGATGAGGGAGACCTTGATCACATTTCTGTTGTGCGAGGTTGGGGGGAGAGGGCAGAGGAAGGAAGCATGATTGTTACTTCGCCACCAACACAAAAGGGACTTGGTGCTCCTGGATGCGCAACACACATGAGTGCCTTCTTGCTGCACTACCTGCAACATGACCCTCGAATTGTGAGAATTAGAAATAATCCTGACTACTGGGTTGCCACACTGTTAGATCCCCGGTACAAAAGTAAATTTGCAGAAATTATTCCTGCCATAGAAAGGGATGCACGCATGCAGGAGTATCAGCAGAGACTGTTGCAGAATCTTACATGTGTTTTTCCACAAAACACCAGTGGTGCACGTAGTGAATCTTACAGTTCCAACTTGCCAACCGTGGGACCGTCGAGTGTTCAGCACTCAAAACGTAACAGAAACACAGTATCTGCTGGTAACAGCAATTTTGCGGAATCATTTCACGACTTTTTTAGCCCATCCTTTGCAAGGCCACAGGAGACAAGAAGTCTGACACATAGTCAACGCCTAGAGACGATGGTACAGGAGTATCTCCAAGTAAACATTGAAGCCATGACTGTGTCACTGGACCCTTGCTCTTTTTGGGCTTCCAATCTGGATAAATGGCCAGAGCTCGCCACTTACGCCTTGGAGATCTTGTCATGCCCCGCAGCCAGCGTTCTGTCTGAACGTGTGTTCAGCGCTGCTGGTGGTGTGCTGACAGATAAGCGCACGCGGCTTTCCACTGATAATGTAGACAGACTCCCGTTCATAAAGATGAACAAATCATGGATCCGAAGGGACTTTTCTACCCCTGTGTCATCCTGGGGAGAGTAAAAGCTTGATGATTTGTTAAAATCACCTCACCAACCGTTTTAAGCTTTCATATTACTAATCATGTTTATCTGTATCTTGGCTGGAAAATAATTTGGGCCTTGTAGCAGTGTGCAGTACTGATTCTATTAGGCCATCTATACTAAACTCCACCAGATTTAAAATTACTAATCATGTTTATCTGTATCTTGGCTGGAAAATAATTTGGGCCTTATAGCAGTGTGCAGTACTGATTCTATTAGGCCATCTATACTAAACTCCACCAGATTTAAAATTACTAATCATGTTTATCTGTATCTTGGCTGGAAAATAATTTGGGCCTTGTAGCAGTTTGCAGTACTGATTCTATTAGGCCATCTATACTAAGCTCCACCAGCTTTCAAATTAATAATAATTTTTAGCTGCATCTAGCCCGGAAAATAATTTTGGGGCTCCTAGATGCGCAAGATACATGAGTGCCTTCTTGCTGCACTACCTGCAACATGACCCTCAGATTGTCAGAATTCGAAATAATCCTGACTATTGGGTTGCCACACTCTTAGATCCCCCACACTCTTCGATCAACCTTTTCATTTTAATAAAGAACAAAAAAATGGTCATTTTTGAAATTATAAGCATTAGCAGGTTATTACAAACTGAAATCAAACAGTTTTCAACTCAAAACTTTATTCTAGGTGATGTTACATTTGCACATAGGACCCCTTGTTCGAAAGGAGCTTCTGAACTCTCTCGTCCATTGAATTTGTCAGGTTTTGGATGGTTTCTGCTTCAATTGTTTTGCATGAGGACAGAATACCCTCCCAGAGCTGTTGCTTAGATGTGAACTGCCTCCCGCCATCATAGACACTCCTTTTGATGATGCTCCAGAGGTTCTCAATGGGGTTGAGGTCAGGGGAGCATGGTGGTCACACCATAAGTTTGTCCCCTTTTATGCCCATAGCAGCCAGAGATGCAGATGTGTTATGTGCAGCATGAGACGGTGCATTATCATGCATGAAAATGATCTTGCTGCGGAATACACGGTTCTTCTTCTTGAACCATGGCAGGAAGTGCTGTTTGAGAAACTCCACATACATTATGGAGTTCATCTTTACCCCTTCAGGGATCCTAAAGGGGCCGGCAATCTCTCTCCCCATGATTCCAGCCCAAAACATTACTCCACCTCCTCCTTGTTGGCGCCATAGCCGTGTTTGCATGGGGTGTCCATCAACCAGCCATCCTCCACTCCATCCATCTGGACCATCGAGCGTTGCACGGCACTCATCAGTGAACAAAACAGTTTTGAAGTCAGTCTTCATGTATTGTTTGGCCCACTGGAGCCGTTTCTGCTTGTGTACAGTGGATAGAGGAGGTCGACAGGATGGCTTACGCACAGCTGCAAACCTCTGAAGGACCCTGCATCTTGTTGTTTGGGGGACGTTGGAGGCACCAGCAGCTTCAAAAACTTGTCTGCTGCTATGACAAGGCTTTTTTGCCGCTGCTCTTTTAACCTGACGTAATTGCCTGTAGGAAAGAGTCCTCAATTTTCCCTTATCAGCATGCACACGTGTGTACTGTGAATCAGCTACATACTTCTTGATTGTGCGATGATCAGGATGAAGTGTCTTGGCAATGTTGATTGTAGTCATGCCTTGACCTAAACACTCCACAATTTGTTGCTTCTCAGCAGCCGACACATCCTTTTTCTTTCCCATTTTGGCAGAAAATGTAGGCTGCTTAATAATGTGGGACAGCCTTCTTAAGTAGTCTTGCCTTTCATTGGACACACCTGCCAAATTAATTAGCACAGGTGTCTGCAATTGCTTACAGTGATATAAAGAGCCCTGACACACATCACCATCAATGAGTTTAACTGACAAACAAAAAAATTCTTACCTTATCACTCCTAAACACTTTTTGCATAATAATTTGGAACACAGTGTACATGTGCTTTTCCACAAAACAACAGTGGTTCACGTAGTGAATCTTACAGTTCTAACTTGCCAACCGTGGTCTGTATGGAGTTGTTCAATAAAGGGCCCAAAATTAAGATAACATAGACGGGAGAGGTCTCTATGAATATGAATTCCTAAGTATTTGATACCCTGTGAGGGCCAGGCAAAGGGAAAGTTGGACTGGATGGAATCCTGTATGGATTTGGGGAGGGAGACATCGAGGGCCTCAGACTTCGCTGCATTGATTTTAAAATTTGACCATGTAACAAAGTGATCTATTTCAGCCATAACAGCAGGGATGGATATATGTGATTGAGTCATATATACTAGGACATCATCAGCAAATAGAGAGCACTTGCACTCGGTGCCTCCCACCTCAATCCACCTAATATTGGGGTTATGGCGAATTGATGAGAGCAGGTGCTCCGTCACTAGGATGTATAAGAGAGGGGAAAGAGGACATCCCTGCCTTGTCCCATTGGTGATTATGAAAGGTGATGAAAATGTTCCATTTATCTTCAGCCTAGGTGACGTATTGCGATACAGGGCCGTGATTTTGCCTATAAAAGGGTCCCCTAGACCCCTACCCCAAGCTTTTTAAGAGAATAATATATGGCGTGCCAGGAGACTCTATGGAATGCTTTCTCAGCATCCAACGAGAGTATCTAATTACAGATTTTTAACTGCATCTAGCCCAGGAAATACTTTGTGCCTAGTAGCAGTGTCTGCTAGTCAGTGGATTATCCCAGCTGTTAAGCAAGCTACACCACCTGTAGTTTGGACACTTAATTTTTTCAAAGGAAATGGTTCGGGCCCCCGGGACACTCAGTGAAGAGCATTGGGGAGGCACCCCAAGGCACAGGGGCTGGAACTGGCAGTAGGACGCCTTGCGGTGGACCGCCAAGCTCGATCCTTATAAAAGCTTTTTATCTGCAGCAGCTTTAGTGGACGCTACTGGAGCTGGAATTACCGCGGCTGCTGGCATGAGACTTGCCCTTCAATAGATCCTTGTAAAAGGATTTAAAGTGTATTCATTCAAATTAGAGAGACACTTTAAATTAAAAAGATTAGACCTGCCTCCACCGCAGGGGGGCTCGCTCGACCCACCAGCGGACAGGCACCAGTATTGGGAGAGGGGGGCTGGCCGTCAGGGTCCACCGCTGCTCTGGCACAAACCCAGCGACACGGAGGTCGCACGGGCAGGAGCGGACTGGCCGTGTCGGCTTCGCACTTTTTTGGTTTTAGAAGGGCATGACATGCCTATATCTGTGTCTCCTCCACCTCTTTTCTTTTCGCATGACTATATGTACTTGTCACTTTTCCATGTGTTAGTTGTGTCTTCTGAGCAGTTTGTCAGCTTTTGGACACCTTTTGAAGGTGTTTTCTATGTGTTTCTATGTGTTTTTGTTTGCCTGCAATTGGTTTTAACGGTGTTCGATGGTGTTCGACGAACAGTTCAGCGAACATACGGGTGTTCGACGAACCGAACCGAACTCTAACACTACGGGAGTGGCTCAACACTACTTGTAAGGCTCTACGTTCTTCAAAAGTAAGATTAGGCTATGTGCCCACGATTTGTTCCTGAGCGTTTCTGCATCTCCCTGGCAGAAAAAAACGCATGCGGATTGTACATGTGTTTTTCCTGCCAGGGACATGCGGATGTGAAACGTTCTTCACTTGCATTTCCGCATGCGGGTTGTCAAGCGCTTTCCAAGCGATTTTAGCATCACTTGGAAAGTGCTTGACAACTTGGTCACACTATATAAATCCAAGCAAAAGGCATGGATTTATATAGTGTGACCGAGAGAATGTCAAAAAATAAATATATACTTACCCTCCGATGGCCCGTGCTGTCTTGCTTCGCTTGGTCCCGGCTGCCGGCAGCGGTAGAGTGAAGGACCTGCCGACGTCAGCGTTGCGTGACCCGTCACATGACTCTGACGTCACCGCAGGTCCTTCATTCCATCGCGAAGTGCCGGGAAGCAAGGAGGAGCGCAGCGCGGGCCGCCAGAAGGTAAGTATACATTTATTTTTTATTTTATTCTTTTTTTACAGCTTTTTTAATGGTACCTGGGTGTGGATGAGACTCTCCTCTCCTCCACACCCGGGTACCATCCGCACATTAGAACGCGCCAATTATGCAAGTACAGATGCAGTCTTGCGGAATTGGCGCGTTCTAATGCAAGTCAATGGCGGCGAAAACGTAGCACTTCTGCAAAATAATTGGTAGTGCTGCGTTTTTTTCCGCAATGATAATCCGCAGCGGAAATTTCCGCAGCATGTGCACAGCACATACGCATTATCATTGGGGGACATGGCAGGCCTTCTACCATGTGTTTTTTGAGCTTTTCTGCAGCGTTTTTGCCGCTGCGGAAACGCTTAAAAAACGCATCGTGGGCACACAGCCTTAGAATTGATTTTATGCAATTTAGGGTTGATCTTTTTGATCTCCTCAGTGACTAATGTTGAAAAAATGTCAATACTGCTGACTTCACCCAAAAGTGGTAATTTAGAGCTTTTTAGCTTCAAATCTGAGAACGGGCCTTGTCCTACATCACGGGCACTTTCATCTGCCAGATGTGTTAATAAATAGACATCAGAAAGCTCATCCATCCCAATCCCTAATTGTTGACATTTAGCTTTGTCATTCAAAGTAAACAATTTTTTCCATCTGAGCTTTCTCAAAAAAAGATTTGTCTTTTACCCAGATAAAGGTATCAAACCGAGTAGTCAGTACAAAGGACAGGCCTGCCTTTAGTACTTTCCTTTCAGTGTCAGTAAGGACATGTGATGATAAATTAATAATAGTACTATCGGAGTTATCCACCTTTTGGTGGCTGATGATCTCCCAGAGTGTCCTATCTGTTGTAGGCTGTAGTCCGATCTCGTAAAAAATACCGACTGTCCCTGCTCTCTAAAAAAGAAGTCGTACCTGAGGGAGATGCTAATGAGGAAGAATACGAGGGTACCTGACCCAAACGCTCTCGACTTAGCCATCTCCTAGTCTGGCCTCTTCTCCCACGACCTCTAGATCTAGTTACAGACCTGAATGCTTCCCTCCTTGAATGTTCAGTGTCAGAGGATTCTATATCTGAGGATGAAATATCAGTTGGGCCACCCGGTTTATTGGAGAGAGCAGGATAAGCTTGTTTATCCTTAAAGTCGGCAAGATCTCTTAAAAACCGTTTGTGCTTACGATCTTTCAAAGTAAGCTGATATTTTTCAACTGATACCTTGAGGTTCTCTTCTCTAGTGCAGAACTCCAGGGAAGTTTTAAACTTCAGAGCGCGCTCAATATGCTCTTTAAGGTTAGTTGAGGAGTTATCAAAGGTTACTTTTTCCTCCTCAAGGAGAATCTGCATAAATCTTAATAAGGAGGCTGTTGATTCTTTCTCCCACCTTAAGAGAAGATTTTCAGATCTACTCCTGGGTGCAGGTACTAAGTTAATCCTAAGTCCCCGTGGTACTATTCCTTGTTTGATATAATTTTCTAGAGATTGGATTTCCCACCATGACTTAATGTTATTCCTATATGCCTCCAAAAGATCCACAAAAATATTCTTCAAATTTGGTTCAACTGAAGTGGTACTATTGTGTTCATTACCAGAACACAATAGTACCACTCATGACCACCTGCCAGTCCAGAGACTCTTGCCCGCTCACCTGAGAGCGCTCACCTGCTACCTGCCTGCTAGCCTACCTGGAGGCTCTGCCGTCACTTGCCGTGACCACCTGCCTGTCCAGAGACTCTTGCCCGCTCACCTGGGAGCGCTCACCTGCTACCTGCCTGGAGGCTCTGCCGTCACTTGCTGTGACCACCTGCCCGTCCAGAGACTCTTGCCCGCTCACCTGGGAGCGTCCACCTGCTACCTGTCTGCTAGTCTACCCAGAGACTGTCCCTGTGACTACCTGCCCTTCTACCCAGAGACTGTCCCTGTCACTTGCCGTGACTACTTGCCCGTCTTCCCTGGGAGCCACCCGCTTCCTTACAAGGACCGCCCCCTTGTATAGTTGCTCAGAGGTTCCGCCTCCCAGACCCGTTACAGAAGGAAAGGCAATGGGGCAGCACAAAATGGCATACAGACTTGCCCTATAAACTCTAAGGGAGGAATGCCCTACCTAACAGCGGAGTAATCACCCTAATGTGTCGGCGTGGTGTCCCCGCTCAACGGAGGCTGTCCCTTGCCTGTCCCTAGCACGTCCCTATACAGACATACAAACATAAAAGCAAAAAGCAAAAAACAGGAACAAATCTTTGCAAAATTGTTGTAATTCAGCCACATTGGAGGGTTTCCGAGCATGAACCGCCTTTTTAAGGTCCTGCCACAGCATCTCAATCGGATTAAGGTCAGGACTTTGACTAGGCCACTCCAAAGTCTTAATTTTGTTTTTTTTAAGCCTTTGAGAGGTGGACTTGTTTTGAATCATTGTCCTGCTGCATAACCCAAGTGCACTTCAGCTTCAGGTCATGAACTGATGGCGGGACATTCTCCTTCAGGATTTTTTGATAGACAGCAAAAATCATGGTTCCAATTAACACAGCAAGTCCTCCAGGTCCTTAAACAGCAAAACAGCCCTAGATCATCAGACTACCACCACCATATTTTACTGTTGATATGATGTTCCTCTTCTGAAATGCTGTTACTTCATACTCCAGATATAATGGGACATACACCTTCACAAAAGTTCAACCTTTGCTTTGTCAGTCTACAGAGTATTCTCCCAAAAGTCTTTGGCGATCATCAAGATGTTTTCTGGAAAAACTAAGACGAGCCTTTATGTTCTTTTTGCTCAGTTGTGGTTTTCGTCTTGGAACTCTGCCACGCATGCCATTTTTGCCCAGTCTCTTTCTTATAGTGGAGTCATGAAGGCTGACCTTAACTGAGACAAGTGAGGCCTGCAGTTCTATGGATGCTGTTGTGAGGTCTTTTGTGACCTCTTGGATGAGTCGTTGCTGCGCTCTGAGGGCAATTTTGGTCAGCCGGACACTCCTGGGAAGGTTCAGCACTGTTCAATGGTTTCGCCATTTGTGGATATTGGCTCTCATTGTGGTTCACTGTAGTCCCAAAGCTTTAGAAATGTCTTTACGTTGAGGAGAGCCATAGGCTCAAATAATTAACCTCAAGATATAGGAAATTGAGAGAAAAGACCCACAAAGTGTATTATTTCACCTTACATAAGGTTGTTTAGATCAAAAGATGGCTGCCATTTCCTGTTTCATCACACCATGCTCTGTTCTGGGAGGAAGCTGCATTCTATAGAAGGACTAACCAACCCACCTTGATGACCTCATGGACTACGCCCCCTGATGACCTCATGGACCAACCCACCTTGATGACCTCATGGACTGCGCCCCCTGATGACCTCATGGATCTGCCCATGGACTAACCAATGAATACATCTGGTTACTCCCATTCTAGGGTTAACCGAGCCCCTATTTACAGTCCATATAAGTCTATGTTCGGGTTGAATAAAGACACTTGGAGCTGTGCCATAGCTGATCAAGGAGAGCTTACATCTGACTGTGTGTGTGTGTCTGATGTTATTCTTTCTTGCATGCACTTGATCATATCCATTAGGCCAGGAGCAGGCAACTAGTGAACATACCAAAGTGTTCACCCTAACATTTATAACCTTTTCCAGACTGACAGATGTCAATTACTCTGTTTCTCATTTATTCCTGAATTTCGTTGGATTGCAACATGATGTCTAGCTTTTGAGGATCTTTTGGTCTACTTCACTTTGTCAGGCAGATCCCATATACGTGATTTCTTGATTGAGAACAGGTGAGGCAGTAATCAGGCCTGTGTGTGGCTAGGGAAATTGAACACAGCTTTCCAAAGACGTGATAAACTACAGTTAATTTATGCTTTAAAGGGGTGAGGGGGAAATCACTTTTTCACACAGGGCACTGTAGGTTTGTATTTATTTTTCCCTTAATAATAAAGACCTTCTTTTAAAAACTGCATTTTGTGATTACTTGTGTTATCCTTGTCTAATATTTACATTGGTTTTGTGATCTGAAACATTTAAGTGTGAAAAACCATGCAAAAGAATAAGAAATCAGGAAGGGGGCGAACACTTTTTCACATCACTCCATCTATCTATCCATCCATCCGTCTATCTAATTATCTATTTATCATCTGATATCTTTCTAGTTTTCTGTTTATCTAATATCCTTTTTATTACAGTAAAATGTTGCAGATATTCTGTATCTGCTCATTTATTTATTTTACTCACTTATGTAGCGACATTAATTCCACAGAACTTTACAGACATTATCATCACTGTCCCCATTGGGGCTCACAATCTACATTCCCTATCAGTATGTCTTTGGAATGTGGGAGGAAACCGGAGAACCCAGAGGAAACCCACACAAACACTTATGCACCACTTTGGTGAGTGCTGTACATATACTTCTATGTGAATGACTACCCTGGACATTGCTTATTGACACGGTCCGCCACCACTGATACATGCGGTATCTTGTGGATGTTGATAGATGCTGACTGCTAATAGTAGTGCCATCTTGAAAACTGAGCTGGATGTATAATGTGTAGGGGCATGTAGATGGGCTGGTGGAGGCCACGGTTTAGCGTTGCAGGATATAGGACAAAGGGTGGCACTGTCCAAGCTCGGTCTTAAGAAGGGCTAGAGTATATAATGGGGAAGCCATGGCACCTCGTGGTCAGACACAGTTGATGGTAGTTAGGTAAAGTGTGAAGCAGAACGTGGCCAATAGGAGGACTTGTGCGCTAATTAGTGAGCGTTCGAGACGAGATCTGCTGATATATCAGAAAGATGGAGAGGGAGACAGCTTTGGAAATAGTAAGAGAGGATGGACCGCTCTTTGACAAGTTCAGAATTGTTGAACGCCCTAACTTAAATTAGTAATTTTGGTCCAGTACTAAAAGTGATCTGTAGTCAGATATTGACCCACCAGCCCTGAGACAGCCCAAGATGAGATGGCGTGGCATGTGACGACATACTCTGCCATGACCTGAGGTGGTGAGTTATCTTTGCACTGGACTGTCAGCTTTTGGGACCTAAGGCAATCAGAAAGACGGTGTCCTAAACAAGGAGACAAGAAAGTGTGCTTGTTTCCAGAACATGTTGTCTCTTGCATTTTTGAGTAAGCATTATAGACTGTTCCTGAGAGTTGCTCTAACACGGCTCCCTGCTCTACCACCGGTTGTAACTGATATAGCTGAAAGCAGCACTCCCCCTTGGATCCAAATGGCCCCCACTATGTAGGTGGTCCTCTATCATGTTAATGTAAATTTGATGAATTCATAGCTGAAACGGACAGGGCAATGCATCCCTGGTTTGTAGCTCACATCCCCTGTAGAGACTCAGAAAAAATAAGCTGCTAAGGGTCAGTCTCACTCTCACAGATGGTGCTGGTAGACAAACGATTGCGCCAAGGAGCTTGCAGTTGGAGTCAATAAGCAGTCACTATGAAGGTGCATCATGCCAGGGCCTAGAGGAGCAAAAAAGAACTCCATCTTGAACTGTAACACCTGTCCCATCATTAGTAGAGATTAAGGACAGACACAGCAGAGGGGAGCAGCATGGCTTTTTCAGTTTGTGAAGAGATATGCACACTGTGGGAATCTGGAAGCCAATGCCTGAGTGTGAAGAAGAGCCACTCCAAAGATGATGAGGAGACTAATACCTGTGTGTGAGGGACTGTGATGCAGGAACTGTGTAGGGTAAGCTACAAGTGTATACAAAAAGTGTCCAGATAATCTACTGTAGGACACTGCTTCCTAGACCGGTTACCATTAGAAGGTTTGTAACCAGCGCTGTAAGTGTGTGCTGCGCTACTGAGAAAGTGACACAGAAACTGTTGAATGAAGGAAGTGTTGCTGAGGAGAGTGCCAGCAGGCCATTGCAAGCAAATTCTTATAAATGTAAATCCAATGTCGCAAGCATCAAATGCCTAGATATCTCATGTAAGACTGAAGACACCATGAGGTAGGGGTTCAAATACAGATTTCAGTGATGCCCCTCCAAGGTTTTGTTTGCTTACAATGATTGTTTTAGCACCATTAGCTTATCATTGCTGTGACTAGCTGGTCTTGTGAGCCCTGGTCCGACACACACCCTGCTGTGATAGGCATCTCGCTGTCTATGGACTCTGTACATGGAGAGCCGAGTGGGGGCGGGGTTAGTTTCCTCAGCTCTGCTTCATAGCTAAATCTAAAACTCTGTGTCAGAACGGCTGCACCCTGTAATCTAAGTGATACATCCAGGGCTGCCACCAGGAATTTCAGGGCCCCATTTCGGCAACATTTTTGGGCCCCCTTGAGACTCTGCAGTGAGTGATCACCAGTGACATTATACACAGGAGCTCTGTATATAGTATATAGTGTCAGTGTACAGATAACACACTGACTCACCGGTGAAGTGTCTAGGTGAAGTCCTTCATCTTCGCTTTTCTCCTTCATCCAGGGCAGACCGCCATCACTTCTAGCATAAAATAACACACAGTTATCTAGAGCACATTCCCCAACTTTTATATCACACAGCTGAATACAGATGTGCACCCACCATTAATATATAAGTAGTTATTATGCAACCCACCATTCCAAATATAAATTGTAATCCACCACTGCGCCCCCACTAACCGTAAATAGCCACTTTCCCCATCTAATAAATATATAAATTAATTAGAACCTGTACCCTTTCCCCCAATTTATTACCAGTCACACGCCCCCCAATCTCCCAACTCATTATATTTACATGCACCATATACCCCAATTCATTATATCATGTCCGTGCTCTCCCCTCCCCCACCCTCTATTCATCATTTACTCTCCCCCACTCCCAATTCACCATGTGCTCTTCCCACCCTCCACTCCCAATTCCCCATGTGCTTTTCCCACCCTCCACTCCCAATTCCCCATGTTCTCTTCCCACCCTCCATGTGCTCATCCCCAAGACCATTTAATTAATTCTATTTAAAAAAAATAAAGTTTTCCTACTTGCCTCTCATATGATCCCTGCAGCTGTGCTGGCATCCTGGCGCTCTCTACAGGCGCGTACACAATGAGTCATCGTCAGGGCCGGCTCCAGGTTTTTGTGGGCCCCGGGCGAAAGAGTCTCAGTGGTCCCTTTAACACATACGACGATTCATGATGCACAGATACCGCAGAGAAAAATATACACTGCTCAAAAAAATAAAGGGAAGACTCAAATAACACATCCTAGATCTGAATGAATGAAATCTTCTCATTGAATACTTTGTTCTGTACGAAGTTGAATGTGCTGACAACAAAATCACACAAAAATCATCAATGGAAATCACATTTATTAACCAATGGAGGCCTGGATTTGGAGTCACCCCCAAAATTAAAGTGGAAAAACACACTACAGGCTGATCCAACTTTGATGTAATGTCCTTAAAACAAGTCAAAATGAGGCTCAGTATTGTGTGTGGCCTCCACGTGCCTGTATGACCACCCTACAACGCCTGGGCATGCTCCTGATGAGGCTGAGTATTGTGTGTGGCCTCCACGTGCCTGTATGGCCTCCCTACAACGCCTGGGCATTCTCCTGATGAGGCTGAGTATTGTGTGTGGCCTCCACGTGCCTGTATGACCTCCCTACAACACCTGGGCATGCTCCTGATGAGGCCGAGTATTGTGTGTGTGGCCTCCACGTGCCTGTATGACCTCCCTACAACGCCTGGGCATGCTCCTGATGAGGCTGAGTATTGTGTATGGCCTCCACGTGCCTGTATGACCTCCCTACAACGCCTGGGCATGCTCCTGATGAGGTTGCGGATGGTCTCCTGTGGGATCTCCTCCCAGACCTGGACTAAAGCATCCGCCAACTCCTGGACAGTCTGTGGGGCAACGTGACGTTGGTGGATGGAGCGAGACATGATGTCCCAGATGTGCTCAATCAGATTCAGGTCTGGGGAACGGGCGGGCCAGTCCATAGCTTCAATGCCTTCATCTTGCAGGAACTGCTGACACACTCCAGCCACATGAGGTCTGGCATTGTCCTGTATTAGGAGGAACCCAGGGCCAACCACACCAGCATATGGTCTCACAAGGGGTCTGAGGATCTCATCTCGGTACCTAATGGCAGTCAGGCTACCTCTGGCGAGCACATGGAGGGCTGTGCGGCCCTCCAAAGAAATGCCACCCCACACCATTACTGACCCACTGCCAAACCGGTCATGCTGAAGGATGTTGCAGGCAGCAGATCGCTCTCCACGGCGTCTCCAGACTCTGCCACGTCTGTCACATGTGCTCAGTGTGAACCTGCTTTCATCTGTGAAGAGCACAGGGCACCAGTGGCGACTTTGCCAATCCTGGTGTTCTGTGGCAAATGCCAAACATCCTGCACGGTGTTGGGCTGTGAGCACAACCCCCATCTGTGGACGTCGGGACCCTCATACCACCCTCATGGAGTCGGTTTCTAACCGTTTGTGCAGACACATGCACATTTGTGGCCTGCTGGAGGTCATTTTGCAGGGCTCTGGCAGTGCTCCTCCTGTTCCTCCTTGCACAAAGGCAGAGTTAGTGGTCCTGCTGCTGGGTTGTTGCCCTCCTACGGCCCCCTCCATGTCTCCTGGTGTACTAGCATGTCTCCTGGTAGCGCCTCCAGCCTCTGGACACTACACTGACAGACACAGCAAACCTTCTTGCCACAGCTCGAATCGATGTGCCATCCTGGATGAGCTGCACTTCCTGAGCAACTTCTGTGGGTTTTAGAGTCCGTCTCATGCTACTGTGGCGCCCCTGAGGGTTCAGTCGCCACAGAGGTACTGCACCTCATCCAGAGGTGTGGTGTCTCTGACGCGCCCCCTGGGCCTGTGCGCTGCTGCTGTGCAGGGGGAGTACCCGGAGCCGGATCGCTGGGGGTTGTAGTTCTCCGTGGCGGTGACCCGGTCCGTGCCCAGGGTGGTCAAACCAGTGGCAGTCTATTTGTATTGGAATAAGTGTCCGACTACGCCACCCGTGGATTGCGGTCAGTGGGGACCGCCGCCGCGCTGCAGACCGCTGAGTCTGATGTTGTTTGCGCAGCCGAGTATGGGATGACTCCCCACGGGAGAAGTATTGCCTCAGGGCAGCTAAGGTGGAAGATGATGGGAGTGATGGTGTGAGTGTCCCAGTACTGATGGTGCTGGTGCGGCGATGAACACAGAGACTTGTAATTGCAGTTTCCAAAGCTTTACTCATGGTTGTTATTCAGGTCAATGCTGCAGGCGATGACTGCCCAAGCCGTGCTGCGTCCACCAGGTGAGGGACTTGGTCAACTCCCAGGCAATTCCAGAGTGTGGTTCAGAGCTCCCCTCTCTTCCTTTCTACTGGCCGTCCCCACCAGTGACCCACCTTTGTCCAGCTTCCTCGGGCCTTCTGTTGGCGAAACCTCTCTCCGGTTTCCCTGACCCTATGCGGTATGCCTTTCTGGTGGATGTAGTGAGGGGTCGCACCAAGATGTGGTCACAACCTCCGGTTTTGGCTGAGGATTAGTCGCCTCCACCAATTTGGGTTCCGGTACCCTATTCTGCCAACCCTTCACCCTGTATCTCCTCTGGGCATATGGGGTTCCTTCTGCCTTCGTGTCTCTGGGCCTTTCTCTGTGTTCCTTGCTTCCTTTCTCCTCTGTTGCTTCTGGCCTCCACTCCAGGCCTGCCTCTGGAGCTGGGCCCAGACTGAGCCACAGCTCCCTGTCAGCCCTCTCTGGCTGAGCTCCTCTCTTCTTCTCCTCCTCTCTGAACTGAACTGGACTGAACCCTGAACTAAGATGGTGCCCACCTTTTATACCTCCTTCTGACACCCGAGCCCAGGTGACTAGCAACCAATGGGCTCCTACCTATGCCCAGAAACCCACCCCTATCTGCTCCTACACCACTGGGTTTTCCTCCCCCTCCCCACTCCAGCCAGGAACAGAAGCTGTCGTGCCTGCACTCTGTCTAGTGGGAGCACCGTTGGTCTGTTCCTCGGAAATGGGGTGTGTGTGGTGCATGCAGCCTACTGAGCCCTGGTCCACACTCCATCCTTACCCGGGAGTGGAATATCACACCTCTGGTTTGAGGTGCAATACCCCTGTAGCAGCCGAGCCCTCGGGGTGCTACATTCCCCCCTGGTAAATCACAGCACGTCCTCGGGCTGGAAAAGAGCAAAGACAATTCAAAAACATGCAATACTTTTTCAAAACTTTTCACATTAGAAACCGGCCGGCATTATTCAACTTCCCTTTATGGGAAACACTTTCTCTTTACTATACATTATACTGCACTTTTAATATTACTGGAACTCTTTTGTCATATAACATTTTCTAGCAGCATATAAAACTATTCAGCATATCAAACTTTTTCTGGTAAAACATTTTAGTAGATTCTCTTCTTCACTGGCCACTGTGCAACTTGCGACCAGGTAAAGGTGCAACAGTCCATTTAATTCCGAGGTAGGCGTTGCAGTTTTTGTATAAAACCAGTAGGGGGCGCTTTAAGAAGCGCAACCATATACAAGGGATGGCCGCTCTCAGTTCTCAGCCTGGTTAGGGATTAGGGGCACACAGGTAACAGTTCTTTAACAGTTCCATACTAGTCCCAACGGGGACCACACTTCAATCAGCAACAATTCTTGTACCCTGACGGGTAACTATATACAGTTCCACTTTACCGTTCACTGGTAACGGTGTCCTCCTGATGCTCCTTCCTCATAGTGTTCAGACCCGTCCGGGCCCTCTTGGCACTCGGCCTTGCGACCAGGCCGGTGGTCGCTTGTTGGTCGCGCCCGGAAGTGGCACCGCCAAGGTAGGGGGCGCTGGTGAGGCAGCGGCGCCCGGGTGTGCTGGGTCTTGCGTCCTGGCCTGTGACGTCTCACGCTGTACGGCGCCAGGGTTCAAAGGGCACAGCGCGGGGCGGGGCGTTACGACGGTGCTTGCTGCCTGAGGCCTAGCTGGTGGAGGCGTGGTGTCAGGTACGGTCCCCGGGGCTTCGGGTCCCGCAACGGAGGGTGAGGGCAGGCTGGTGTTCCCCGGACTTGGGGTGGTGGCGTCCCCATTACCTGCCTCGGTCTCCGTGGCCTCCTCCGCGGCGTCATCTGCAGCTGCCGGTCCCTCTTCTCCGCGCCCAGTGGTAAGCGCGCTGCCCGGTTCCGGCGGGGTCCTCTGCTGGTCACCTCCGTGCTGCCAGGCCATCTCCTGTCTCCACCCGGCAAACACATCCCGCTGCGCCCGGACCATTCTTCTATTCAGATCTTCCAGCGCTGCGCGCGCACGATCCGGGTCTCTAGGCAGTTGGGCCAGCAGTTCTGTCAGGCTGCAGGGTGGCTCCGCTTGCAGCAGGCTGCGGGCCAGGGTGTTGGTGGAGTTTTCTGCTCCCTCCATCTCCGGGTGCAGCAGGTCCAGACTGATCCAGGCCGCACCCAGCCCCTCAGTTTTCTTTCCTATCCGCCCCCATGGGGGTTGGTCTTGGGGGTATTTGCTGACAATCACCTTCAGGGGCAGCCCCCCCACGTTGATGGACATCTCCATTGCTGCATTCATGGCTGGTGGGGGCGGGCTCCTTCTTTGGCGCCACTCTGGGACCTGGCCCACGATGGGAGGTGGCTTCCTGCTGTCCTTTGGTGCGCACATAAAGGCGTCCGCTCTGCCAGGGCGGGAAAAACGGATGAAGATGGCGGGAAACGGTCCAAAATGGCGTCTGATGGCGGGAATCGGCTCCGGATGGCAGGAAACGACTCCGGACAGCGGGAAACTTCTGGAAATGGCGGGAGACTTCTTTTTAAGGTACATGTGCAGTTTTCTTCAGGCACGCAATACCCGCTTGTGGCGGGTTGGTAATGATCCTGCCGACTACGCCAAAGTTGACGCGCCCCCTGGGCCTGTGCGCTGCTGCTGTGCAGGGGGAGTACCCGGAGCCGGATCGCTGGGGGTTGTAGTTCTCCGTGGCGGTGACCCGGTCCGTGCCCAGGGTGCTCAAACTAGTGGCAGTCTATTTGTATTGGAATAAGTGTCCGACTACGCCACCCGTGGATTGCGGTCAGTGGGGACCGCCGCTGCGCTGCAGACCGCTGAGGCTGATGTTGTTTGCGCAGCCGAGTATGGGATGACTCCCCACGGGAGAAGTATTGCCTCAGGGCAGCTAAGGTGGAAGATGATGGGAGTGATGGTGTGAGTGTCCCAGTACTGATGGTGCTGGTGCGGCGATGAACACAGAGACTTGTAATTGCAGTTTCCAAAGCTTTACTCACGGTTGTTATTCAGGTCAATGCTGCAGGCGATGACTGCCCAAGCCGTGCTGCGTCCACCAGGTGAGGGACTCGGTCAACTCCCAGCCAATTCCAGAGTGTGGTTCAGAGCTCCCCTCTCTTCCTTTCTACTGGCCGTCCCCACCAGTGACCCACCTTTGTCCAGCTTTCTCGGGCCTTCTGTTGGCGAAACCTCTCTCCGGTTTCCCTGACCCTATGCGGTATGCCTTTCTGGTGGATGTAGTGAGGGGTCGCACCAAGATGTGGTCACAACCTCCGGTTTTGGCTGAGGATTAGTCGCCTCCACCAATTTGGGTTCCGGTACCCTATTCTGCCAACCCTTCACCCTGTATCTCCTCTGGGCATATGGGGTTCCTTCTGCCTTCGTGTCTCTGGGCCTTTCTCTGTGTTCCTTGCTTCCTTTCTCCTCTGTTGCTTCTGGCCTCCACTCCAGGCCTGCCTCTGGAGCTGGGCCCAGACTGAGCCACAGCTCCCTGTCAGCCCTCTCTGGCTGAGCTCCTCTCTTCTTCTCCTCTCTGAACTGAACTGGACTGAACCCTGAACTAAGATGGTGCCCACCTTTTATACCTCCTTCTGACACCCGAGCCCAGGTGACTAGCAACCAATGGGCTCCTACCTATGCCCAGAAACCCACCCCTATCTGCTCCTACACCACTGGGTTTTCCTCCCCCTCCCCACTCCAGCCAGGAACAGAAGCTGTCGTGCCTGCACTCTGTCTAGTGGGAGCACCGTTGGTCTGTTCCTCGGAAATGGGGTGTGTGTGGTGCATGCAGCCTACTGAGCCCTGGTCCACACTCCATCCTTACCCAGGAGTGGAATATCACACCTCTGGTTTGAGGTGCAATACCCCTGTAGCAGCCGAGCCCTCGGGGTGCTACATCTCCCTTCTCTCAGGTAAGGAGGGAGTGCTGCACGGAACCCCAAACACCTGAATCCAACACTACACTGCTCCAGGCCGGCTGGAGGGGCAACATGCAGAGCGCAGCTGCTGAGCCCTGACCCTGGCTGGAGTGGGGGGAACCCAAAGGTAGGGGGAACCAGTAGTGGGTGTGGGTGGAGGAAGTAGTTAGAGGGAGCACTTTAGTAGGAGTATAAATAGGGAAGCCATCTTATGGTGGCGTGAGAACAGTAAGGTCAGTTCTAGGGAGCAGTTCAGAAGAACAGCTCGGGACAGTTCAGAAGAACAGTCTGGGAGCAGAGTCTCATTAGGAGCTCTGCTCCACAAGTAGGGCCAAGTCAAGAGGCCCCGGAGGGGAGCAGGGAGTAGGCTCCGTTCTAAGAAGGGTTCCCAGGGGGTACAGCGCGTGCAGGACCGCACCCGTACGCCCCGCATCTGTCAGACGACAGAGGGATCGCAGCCGCATTCTAGTCCCCTGAGGGTCAAGCAAGTCTGTGTAACTCTGACGGACAGGAGGGACTTCAGAGTACCTGAGCAGGACTGAGAATGGGCAGCACAGAGCAGGAGGGAGAAAGACCAGTGTGAAGTCGGTCAAAATAGGAACACGAGAAAGTGGGGTTCTGCCAGGTATTTCCAAGCAGCCTGAGGAAGGACTGAACCCCTGCCCGGTGAACGCAGCACGACGCGGGAGGCCTTTACCTGTACAGTGCACCTGTGAAGTGTCTTAAGAACTGTGAGTAAAATCTCGGATGACTGCACTGCACTGCCTCCGTCCATTCTTTCATCGGCACCATTGTTCCCCCTGCACTACAACGCCCAGCGCAACCACCACTCCATCTTACACTGCCCTGAGGCCTGCTCCACCTGTGAGGAGACGTCCCATCACTAGCTGCCCTAACATCTGCCTCAGAGGACTGTTGCAGTGCTGGTGATCCTCACCAGACACCACAGGTGGCGTCACGAACTTTCTAAAAATAAACCCCTTTTTGCACTGACCGGGCCAGCCACCGTGATATTCCCCGCCAACCGGCATCTAGAGGCCCGGCTGCCGAGTACCCCACGGCCCTGCGGGCGCGTCACTACCACGAGTGTGAAAGCACAACCAACATTCAAAAGTGACCAAAACATCAGCCAGAAAGCATTGGTACTGAGATGTGGTCTGTGGTCCCCACCTGCAGAACCACTCCTTTATTGAGGGTGTCTTGATAATTGCCAATAATTTCTATCTATTGTCTATTCCATTTGCACAACAGCATGTGAAATTGATTGTCAATCAGTGTTGCTCCCTAAGTGGACAGTTTGATTTCACAGAAGTTTGATTCACTTGGAGTTATAGTCTGCTTTTTAAGTGTTCCCTTTATTTTTTTGAGCAGTGTATATAGTACAATGCCGAAGATTTCACTTCTTACATTACATGAGCGATATCTATTGTAAATTCTACAATAGCTCAGAAACTGGCGAATCGCTCCATACAGAATACTGGCCGCCATATAACGCTCCATACAGGATACTGGCCCCCATATAACGCTCCATACAGGATACTGGCCCCCATATAACGCTCCATACAGAATATTGGCCCCCATATAACGCTCCATGCAGTCTGCCCCCCCCACACAATGCTCCATGCAGGCTGTTCCACCCCCACATAATGCCTCATGCAGGCTGTTCCCCCCACATAATGCCCCATGCAGGCTGTTCCCCGCACATAATTCCCCACGCAGGCTGTTCCCCCCTTATAATGCCCCATGCAGGATGTCACCCCCCCTTATAATGCCCCATGCAGGATGTCACCCCCCCTTATAATGCCCCATGCATTATGTCACCCCCCCTTATAATGCCCCATGCAGGATGTCACACCCCCCCTCCCTTTTAATGCCCCATGCAGGATGTCACTCCCCCCTTTTAATGCCCCATGCAGGATGTCACTCCCCCCCTTTTAATGCCCCATGCAAGATGTCACCCCCCGATTATAATGCCCCATGCAGGATGTCACAACCCCCCCTCCCTTATAATGCCCCATGCAGGATGTCACACACCCCCCTCCCTTATAATGCCCCATGCAGGATGTCACCCCCCTTATAATGCCCCATGCAGGATGTCACACATGCCCCTCCCTTATAATGCCCCATGCAGGATGTCACACCCCCCCCCCTCCCTTATAATGCCCCATGCCTCCATACATTAAAAAAGAAAAAAATCAAATACTCACCTCACTCCTCACCTGCTGTTGCTGCTCTGGGCTCCAGCATCGCCAAAGTCTTCCCACTCTGCGCTGTGACGGCTCAGGAGAGTGCGCGGTGGAAAAATGTCACCACGCCCTCTGACCTGAGAAGTCACAGTGCAGCAGCCGCGGAAGAGACCGGAGCTGCTGCGGAGGCACGGGGAGAGGTAAGTATTGTGCCGGCTGCCGGGGCCCTGAGCAGGCTGGGGGGAGCAGGTGCTGACACCTCTCTCCTCTGCTTATGGGTCCCATAGCGCTGCGGGGTGCCCGACGGCGAGTGGGCTCGCCCATCTGCTCAGGGCCCCGGCACTTGCCCGGGTGCTGACGCCGGCCCTGGTCATCACATACGCGCCTTCACCAGCACGTCACAGGGGAGAAGGGACTTCCTTGGAGCTGCTGCACGGCCTTTCAGTGTTGAAGGCTGTGAGCGCTCCTAGGGTCCCTCAGCAGAGGAGAGGTACGCCGCGGGGTTCTCCTGACTTCTGGTCAGGTGATGGCACGTACGCGATGTGACCTGACCAGAAGTCAGGAGAAGTATGAGGGAGCTGCTGGAGTTGCGCGGCTTCGGCAAGGACTGGCCCTGGCGCTCGGCACTTTGCTACTGCATGGAGCCCCATGAGCAGAAGCACAAGAGGGGGGCCCCGACTGACAAACAGGCTATCTCTGCATGTGTCACAGCTGTCTAACAGCCGTGACACTTGCAGGCGCAGCGACAATGAATGAAACGCCGAGCATGCCAAAATACTTGGCGAACACCCGAGTGTGATCGCCAAAAGGTGTAGTGAGGCATACTCGCTCATCACTAATAACTACATAAAATGTGGTGCATAAATAATTTATTAATTCACATAATCATAATTAAATAATTCAAAGACATTTAAAAATATGATAAAAGAGTGGGGCGTATCATGCATGGTGCGCTATACGCCTTTAATCAACCACTTTCTAAAAGACTAATTGCATGTCCCAAGTGCCAATATCCACACTCTGACCTCCTACACGGCCTTTGGTCCTGTCCTGCATCGGTTTCCTATTGGGACCAGGTAGCTGACATGATTAACCCCACATGGGGACCAGGATATGTCCTTTCTCCATGTTTAGCCCTGCTGCATGTTTGAACTAACATAAACAACTCTAACAAATTAATAGGGAGTCCCCCCAAGCTATTACATACCTGGCTTATATTGGAAAAAAAACAGCTCCTAAAACATTGGCTAGACCCCAATATCCCCCCCATTACGGAACTAATAGCACAAATGTATATGGAGGTAGAACAACAAGACGCCCTATGTAATAAAGAGAAGCAAGCAGGCAAATTCCTTCTAAAATGGAAACAGTTTATTATAAATTGCTGTTCAATAGAGGACAAAAGGAAAATGGTAGAACCCTTTACATCTACAGCCTGGTATATACTAGAAGATCTCAAAAATAACTTAGGTCCACTTCATTTAACTTAAAATGAAGCAGAGAAAGGTGAGGAGAACAATCAATGGGCCAGGACTTCTGCCATAGATATAAATGCAATAATTATCCATGATGGCTTCAATGAGATATAAGACATACTGTCAACTAATTCATTTTGTTGTTTATTATAACTGTTATACCGATTAAATATGTGAATAGAGTTGTTATAGACCCAGTCTGCGTACGGGCTCTCTTACCTCTCTATGTACCAGATTAGATGTATTTTATGTATTTGTGTCTTGAAAAATCAAATAAAAATGATGTTGGAAAAAAAAAAAAAAGAGTGGGGCGCTTCATCATTGATAAAGAGGGGGTCTAGAATGAGTTGGTCACTCCCATAAATTAATCTCATACTATATTGTTAGCACACTGCACTAAGTAAAAAGATATAAATAGTTAAAAAATAAAAGTTAAAGTGCATCAAAATATATTAAATAAAACTAATCCATAATAAGTATGTGACTTATATAATTCATATATCATAATAGTGCAACATGCACAGTGCATAGGGATATATGAAGCTTTCATGCTAAGAAGCTGCGATTACTAAAATGCATCGTGCCATTCCATAAGAGAGAAGATACACTGATGGTGAGTCAAGTACGATCAATGTGTGCAAATATAATGCACATAAAATCACAGTAAAAGGAGAGCACCCAACAATCTCACTTCCATGCCCGACACGTGTTTCGCCGTTGCTTTTTCTAAGGGTATCATAGAGAACTGTCATCAGGGTTTATATAGTATAGACCAATAAAATTATCATTATGTGGACTCCTCCTGGGGAAAAGTCATATCACCGAGAGTCATCTGACGGCTGTTGTAATTGCAGGTCATATGACCGGGAGTGACACATGCGGAAATGAATCACAGTGACAGCTTCCGGCCAAAGTGGCACGCAAATGAAATCTGAGAGCGAAAAAAGGGTGAAGGGGAAGAGATGATGTCCATTTCTTCATTCATCAAAACTAAGGGCAGGTGCAGACGGCCGTAGATTCTCTCATGCCACAGAATCGAGCTGATTTTTTTTGTCTGCGCTGCAGTACACTTCAACTGGATGTGAGTCCTTGGATGCACATTCAGCTGAAGTTTGCAGGGGCATCACCAGACCCTCCAAACCTAGGGGCCCAATTGCAGTCGTAACCTTTACAACCACGAATGTTACATCCCTGCCTGCAGCCCCAGGTAAAGATTAGCATACGTTGTTTCATGTATGACAAAGTAAGATCAAGCTCATTCCCTAATCTTTATGGGTAAAGTTCTTGAACTGACCGTCTGCATTCTTCCGCCATCCATCCATGAATGGGGAAGCCCCTCTACCACAAAGGGCCTTTACATCCTTAAAGTGGAAGACCACCTTACGTCCCATTAGTTAAAGGGAATCCACTAGAGATGAGAAAATACATTTGCAGGACCCTGGCCCAGTGGCCAAGTCATAACCCGTGGATGCTGGACCATGCACTGCGAACCGATACCTACCTGCCGGCATCCATGGCTTCTCCCTCCAATACCTCCCTCCAACTATGACTTTGTGCCAGGCTGGCTGATTAACAGAGGAGTGCTGACCGGTAGGAGGCAGTTTGCAGCTCTCTCAACCACTGGACCAGCGTCTTGTCAATCAATTCGCTCATTTTTAGAGTTAACTCCACAAAAACAACCAAGCAAACAAACCAATCCCCCTTATATTTAGCATAGTGGGCAGCACACAGCCCAGGGATTGCATCCTGAGAGTCCTGCAGAAGGACTCTCAGGAGCAGCAACGAATAGCTCTGGCCCGGATAGTGCCACCCCTACAACTTTTTCTCAATGATGTCCCAGACCATTGAAAAGTATTAATAAAAAATGAAAATTGACATTGTAATACGAGTGTAACTATGACTTAAACACCACAACATTTATACAACTGATTACACAATTCAGTAGCCAAGTGGTGAAACCTCAGGTCAGGAATGTGGTTCTGCAGGAATATCTGTGACAGAATGATGTACGAGCAGAAGAGAAAGAAGAAGAAGAAAGGAGAATGTCCTCATATGAGGGCTTAATGGTAAGGGATCCCTGCGGGGTTGAGACAAGCGCTGCCTTAGTTACATATTATTAATCCTTGGTAATTGACGTGTGATTTGGAGTTTTATTGGGAGGCTTAATAGTGATGATTGTCAGGCTCAGCCAAAAGCAAAGTCGATCATATAATACTGCCAAACACCGCCTACATAGTACTGCCATATGCTGCCTATAGACGAGAGGGTGCCATACTCTGCCCGTATACCAGGGTCCAATGAGAATCATAAACCATGAGGCTACCGCAAAGAGCGATCAGCGAAGGGATGATTACAGCAAGCCATGAGTAGTATGAACAGGGTGTCGGAGGCGCCACCTTTCCATGTTTAGGAGGGTGGAAAGTCACCCTCCTACTAAAGATGTGGCCATAATATTGGATCGGATCGCCCCTTCCTTTTTGATCATTATTTTATTTTTCGTTGATGGCATTATTTTTTTGTCGCCCGTATCACCTAAGTATTAAATAACATATCGTTTTAGCCTTATTTTGCACTTACATGTTGTGTGTGTGTGTATTAGGGGATATAAAATGATTCCTTGTTGATTGAGGTGAAGGCCAAAGTCAGAGCTCTACTAGTGGTGTTTGATGGAGCTGAGCAGAACTTACGCTTAGTGCACTTTTTTATGAGCGATGGCTTCCATCCACTTTGGGTTAGTTGCAGAGAGAATGTAAAGTGAATAAGAATTACAGAGGGAAGATTGCCTCTGTGACTATCTTGAGTGGAGGAGAAGAAGTTGCCCCCTTCTGTCACCAGAAGAAGATGGCAAGTGCATGCAGAGAAAGCAAAAAGACTATAGGAAATTGTAACTGAAAAGTTGTCTTGCTAAGTGCTTCTGGTTTGAGACCTTCCACCAGAACTACTATGGGTCCCCTGGAGAGAGGGACTGTCTGAATCTCTTATTTTAATGGGTGCTGAACTCCACAGCTCCGCAGTGATCCACCACACCAGAGTCCCTTCAATATTAGAAAACAAGGGTGTGCGAAATTAATCTTATGGGCAAAAAAGAAACAAGGCTTCCTATCTCATGTGGATATGGGCGTTGTAGTGATCAGTCGATGCCCATTTGAATCTTTCCTATTGGGTTTCTCACCTCCTCTCAATAAAATTTGTACAAATGGAGACCAACAATGTCAAGTAAAGATAGAGCCATAGTGGTTGAGACACATAAGCCATAGTATAAACCCACCTTTCTTTTCTTTCTAGAAAGGTTTGTCAGTAACCAGTGAGCTACCATTTCATCTACGAAGCCTAGCTGGCAAGACACGATGAACATGGTTGACCCAATAATCTGGTCTGAGGTCTTTGTTAATGTTGGGTCTGAAATAATTTTGGAGTATGGTCTTCGGTCTTAAAAGGATAGTCCGGGCATACGGCATTGATTATCCTCTAGATTGGTCATCAATAGCAAATTGGTGGGGGTACAACACCCGGTACCCCCACCAATCAGTTGTTATTTTTTCCAGCAGCGGACAGATGTATACATTTAGAACAGACTCCCCGTCAAGTGCTGCAGTACAGCTGCTATCCTATCCTAGGAGTTGTGCTGCAGTACCCAGCAGAGGCTGCTACACTTTGGCGAGAGCTGCGATCAGCAGCGCTGTTCAAAGTGTTTACACCTGGCTGCCGCCGTAGCAAATAACAGCTGATTGGTGGGAGTACCAGGTGTTTGACCCCCTTTGATTTGCTATTGATGACCTATCTAGGGGATGGGTAATCAATACAGTTTGCCCGGACTACCCTTAAAACTGCAGGCCAGTCTCTGGTGATCAGCAGCTCTCTTCAAAGTGTTTACATCTGGCTACCACCGGAGGAAATAACAGCTGATCTGCTATTGATGTCCCGATGTAGATAAGTCATCAATACCGTACGCCTGGACAACCCCTTTAATTACCTTAACAGTCTGGTCTGATGTGTGAATAACTCTAGTGTCTGGATGACCAAGAAATTTTGGAGTCTGCTCTGGAGTCTTAATTTGTTAATGAAATTTTGGTGTCTATAGTCTGTGTTATTGTTGGGATCTTGTCTGGGTTCTGCATTAATTGATGGTATTTAGGGTTTCAGTTCACGTTTGGGTCAGAATTAATAATTTGGGGGACTGGTCTGGGGTTTAAATTCATAGAATCATAGAATCATAGAATGGTAGAGTTGGAAGGGACCTCCTGGGTCATCTGGTCCAACCCCCTGCTCAAAGCAGGATTCACTAAATCATCTCAGACAGATGTCTGTCCAGCCTCTGTTTGAAGACGTCCATTGAAGGGGAACTCACCACCTCTCGTGGCAGCCTGTTCCACTCATTAATCACCCTAACTGTCAAAAAGTTTTTTCTAATATCTAATCTGTGTCTCCTCCCATTTAGTTTCATCCCATTGCTTCTAGTCTTTCCTTGTGCAAATGAGAATAAAGATGATCCTTCTACAATGTGACAGCCCTTGACATATTTGTAGACAGCTATTAAGTCTCCTCTCAGTCTTCTTTTTTGCAAGCTAAACATTCCCAAATCCTGCAACCGTTCCTCATAGGACATGGTTTGCAGACCAGTCACCATTCTGGTCGCTCTTCTCTGAACTTGCTCCAGTTTGTCTATGTCTTTTTTAAAATGTGGGGCCCAAAACTGTACACAGTATTCCAGATGAGGTCTGACCAAAGAGGAGTAAAGACCAATAATGACTTCACGTGATCTAGACTGTATGCTTCTGTTAATACATCCCAGAATTGTATTTGCCTTTTTTGCTGCTGCATCACACTGTTGACTCATGTTCAGTCTATGATCTATTAGTATACCTAAATCTTTTTCACATGTACTGTTGCTTAGCTCTATTCCTCCCATTCTGTATATGCTTTTTTCATTTTTATTGCCCAGATGTAGTACTTTGCATTTTTCCCTGTTAAAAACCATTCTGTTGGTTGCTGCCCACTGCTCCAGTTTACTTAGGTCTTTTTGAATCCTCTCTCTCTCTTCTCTAGTATTAGCTATCCCTCCTAGCTTTGTGTCATCAGCAAATTTAATCAGTTTACCCTCAATTCCTTCATCTAAATCATTGATAAAGATGTTGAACAATACAGGTCCCAGGACGGAGCCCTGTGGTACCCCACTTGAGACATTCATCCAGCTGGATGTGAAGCCATTTAAAATCACCCTTTGAGTCCGATCACTAAGCCAGTTATGAATCCACCTAACAGTTGCCTGGTCCATTGCATACTTGGTCATTTTTTCAATAAGGATGGTGTGAGATACTTTGTCAAATGCTTTGCTGAAGTCAAGATATACTATATCTACAGCATTTCCCTGATCCACCCAGTCAGTGATTCTGTCATAGAAGGAAATTAAGTTAGTCTGACATGACTTGTTAGTTATAAACCCATGCTGACTCTGGTTAATCACTTCATTCTTATCCAGGTACTTACATACATGTTGTTTAATAATTTGTTCAAAGATCTTTCCTGGTATAGAAGTCAGACTCACCGGCCTATAGTTCCCTGGGTCCACCTTCTTCCCCTTTTTGAAGATAGGAACAACATTTGCTCTTCTCCAGTCTTCTGGGACTTCTCCTGTTCTCCAAGAATTTTCAAAGATTATGGAGAGTGGTTCTAAAATTTCTTCTACGATCTCCTTCAGTACTCTGGGGTGTAATTCATCTGGACCTGGAGACTTGAACTCATTTATGTTAGCTAAATATTCCCTCACAATCTTTCTGTTTACAGATAACTTGGATTCTTCTATTCCTTTAAAAGGACAGTGAAGATCAGTTGATGTTACATTTTCTTTCTGAGAGAAAACAGATGCAAAATAGGAATTAAAAAGTTTGGCCTTCTCAACATCCTCTCTTACCATTTCTCCATTTTCATCCTGTAAAAATCCTATAGCATCTTTGACTTTTCTTTTACTTTTGACATACCCCCAAAATCCTTTTTTATTGCTTTTGACATCTCTTGCAAGCCTTAATTCATTGTCAGCTTTAGCTAACCTGATACATGCCCTGCAGGATCTGCAGACTGCATTATAATCTTCTTTAGATATGCCTCCCTCTTTCCATTTAATAAACATTTCTTTCTTTCTTTTTAGCATGTGTTTAAGTTCTGTGTTCATCCATCCTGGTTTCCTTAAATGCTTCCCATTCTTCCTACTTTTCGGGATTGTTAACGATTGTGCTTTGAGAATCTCATTTTTAAAAATTTCCCATCCTTCCTGGACATTTTTGTCCTTAAGGACATCCAGCCATTGGATCCCTCCTATTCTCTTTCTGAGTCTCTTAAAATCTGCCTTTCTAAAATCTAACCTTGAAGTTTGAGTCTTCACATGTCTTCCTCCTCTAGTTATCCAAAATTCTATAATAGCATGATCGCTGCCTCCTAGGGTCCCAGCCACTTTTACCTCCTCAACCATTTCCTCCTTGTTTATAAGGATTAGATCCAAAGTAGCAGATCTCCTTGTTTTCTCCCCTACCTTTTGGAAGATAAAGTTGTCAGCAAGAGAGGATAAGAATTTGCTTGACCTGTTAGTTTTACTTGAGAGAGATTCCCAACAAATGTCTGGATAGTTGAAATCTCCCATGACCACTACGTCATATTTTTTTGAGAACTTGGTCATTTGATACATAAAGAGTTCATCCATATCTTCAGCTTGCCCAGGTGGCCTGTAGTAAATGCCTACAATGGTGTCCTTTCCGTTGTTCTCTCCTTGTATTCTTACCCAAACAGTTTCCACAGAAATCCCAGTCTCTGAAGCTTCAATCTCTGTGCAGATATACGCTTTTCTAACATACAATGCAACACCTCCTCCTCGTTTATCAAGTCTGTTTCTTGCAAATAAGTTGTATCCTTTTAGCCTTTTATTCCAATCATGTGTATCGTCCCACCAAGTTTCAGTGATTCCAATGACATCATATTCCTTTTCCTGCATTAGTAGTTCTAATTCTCCTTGTTTGTTGCCCATGCTTTGTGCATTTGTATAAAAACATTTTAGTTTGTGATTGGTTTCTCTTCCTCCCATATTTTTATTATTTAAATTGTTTTGTCTTTGTTCTTCCTTTCCACTTCCAGTAGCAGAGATCTCAATAGTATTTGTCAGCTGTATGGCTTTTTCTGGCCTTTTGCTTCCCTTCCCACATTGTTCTAGTTTAAAGCTCTTCTGATGAGTGTAGCAAGGCGACTTCCAAATACATGTTTTCCAGTCTTCGTAAGGTGCACCCCATCTCTAGCAAGTAGTCCATCGTATAGGTAATTCATTCCGTGATCCAGAAATCCAAATCCTTGTTGACGGCACCATCGACGTAGCCAGTTGTTCACCTGTAGAATCTTATTCCACCTCATTGTTCCATGGCCATCCACTGGGAGGATGGATGAGAAGACCACCTGCGCTCCCAATTCTTTCACTTTCTTGCCCAAGTCTTCAAAGTCACTGCAGATGGTTTCCAGGTCCTTTCTTGCGGTGTCATTTGTCCCCACATGTATTAGCAGGAATGGGTAGTGATCTGTAGGTCTGAAGAGTCTTGATATCCTGTCAGACACATCTTTAATTTTTGCTCCTGGAAGACAGCACATTTCTCTTGAGGTTATGTCTGGTCTGCAGATAGCGGCCTCTGTTCCTCTTAACAGGGAATCCCCCATGACCACCACTCTCCGTTTTTTCTTCACAACATTCTTCTTTCTCCATCCAGGAGGATTCTGAGGGCTTACAAGGTTATTCATTGCTGGCAAAGTCTTATCTTGCTGTATTTCTTCATGGTTCTCCTGCGTGAGAGCCTGGTACTGGTTCCTGAGCAGTATGGGTGCTGACTGCCTCTCGATCCTCCGGCTTCTCTGGGTCACATGCTTCCATTCCTCTGTTTCCTCAGGTGCAGTTCGAATTTCTTCTCTTTCTGAATCATGAAGAGATAATTCTGCTCTGTCTAAGAACTCTTCACCTTCCTTAATGATTTTCAAGGTAGTTAACCTCTCTTCTAGATTTCGCAACTTTTCCTCCAACAGGGACACAAGCTTGCATTTCTGGCATGTGAAGTTTGGCTTTTCCACTGGCAAGTCTGTGAACATGTAGCAGGATATGCAGCTCACCAAATGGCTCCTGGACTCTTCCATGTTCTTACTGTTAATGTTCTGAAAACAGTGAAAAAAGCTTAAAAAAAAAGCTTCAAAATGCGGCGCGCGGTTTACCGATGTCCTATTTTCAGCTCCAACAGCCAAAATCCAGTGTTCTTTGATCTCACGGAGACTCTTCACTTACCCCAAAATGCAGTGGGAATATGCAAATTATCTCCTCAGGACTCCTCCCCTGGTTTACCGATGTCCTCTTTTCAGCTCCAACAGCCAAAATCCAGTGTTCTTTGAGCTCACGGAGACTCTTCACTTACCCCAAAATGCAGTGGGAATATGCAAATTATCTCCTCAGGACTCCTCCCCTGGTTTACCGATGTCCTCTTTTCAGCTCCAACAGCCAAAATCCAGTGTTCTTTGAGCTCACGGAGACTCTTCACTTACCCCAAAATGCAGTGGGAATATGCAAATTATCTCCTCAGGACTCCTCCCCTGGTTTACCGATGTCCTCTTTTCAGCTCCAACAGCCAAAATCCAGTGTTCTTTGAGCTCACGGAGACTCTTCACTTACCCCAAAATGCAGTGGGAATATGCAAATTATCTCCTTAGGACTCCTCGCCTGGTTTACCGATGTCCTCTTTTCAGCTCCAACAGCCAAAATCCAGTGTTCTTTGAGCTCACGGAGACTCTTCACTTACCCCAAAATGCAGTGGGAATATGCAAATTATCTCCTTAGGACTCCTCCCCTGGTTTACCGATGTCCTCTTTTCAGCTCCAACAGCCAAAATCCAGTGTTCTTTGAGCTCACGGAGACTCTTCACTTACCCCAAAAAGCAGTGGGAATATGCAAATTATCTCCTCAGGACTCCTCCCCTGGTTTACCGATGTCCTCTTTTCAGCTCCAACAGCCAAAATCCAGTGTTCTTTGAGCTCACGGAGACTCTTCACTTACCCCAAAATGCAGTGGGAATATGCAAATTATCTCCTCAGGACTCCTCCCCTGGTTTACCGATGTCCTCTTTTCAGCTGCAACAGCCAAAATCCAGTGTTCTTTGAGCTCACGGAGACTCTTCACTTACCCCAAAATGCAGTGGGAATATGCAAATTATCTCCTTAGGACTCCTCCCCTGGTTTACCGATGTCCTCTTTTCAGCTCCAACAGCCAAAATCCAGTGTTCTTTGAGCTCACGGAGACTCTTCACTTACCCCAAAATGCAGTGGGAATATGCAAATTATCTCCTTAGGACTCCTCCCCTGGTTTACCGATGTCCTCTTTTCAGCTCCAACAGCCAAAATCCAGTGTTCTTTGAGCTCACGGAGACTCTTCACTTACCCCAAAATGCAGTGGGAATATGCAAATTATCTCCTTAGGACTCCTCCCCTGGTTTACCGATGTCCTCTTTTCAGCTCCAACAGCCAAAATCCAGTGTTCTTTGAGCTCACGGAGACTCTTCACTTACCCCAAAATGCAGTGGGAATATGCAAATTATCTCCTTAGGACTCCTCCCCTGGTTTACCGATGTCCTCTTTTCAGCTCCAACAGCCAAAATCCAGTGTTCTTTGAGCTCGCAGAGACTCTTCACTTACCCCAAAAAGCAGTGGGAATATGCAAATTATCTCCTCAGGACTCCTCCCCTGGTTAATTTGTCGTCTGGTCTGGGGCTGAATTAAATTAAGGTGTCTGGAGTCTAAATTAGAGTTGGGGTCTGATTTTAGGTATGATTTAATTTTGGAGTCTGGTCTGTGCTATGAATTATTTGATGAAGGCTTGCCAGTCCAATGCCTTACATAGCGGAATGATTGTTGCCCCCCCTTCAATGACTATAAGATTACACATTCCCATTAGTCACCTGGTGGTTTTCAGTAACACTCAGGGCATTAAGTTTCGCACAATAAGTATAGTCTTATTACTGTAAGGACGACTGTCTGCTGGGAAAGTGTCGCCTTTTCCTTAATAACTTTTGATTTAGAAGAAGACATAAGTTTCTGGGAGAGACTTCTGTGAACTTTTCAAGGATTATCTTCTGAGGTTCCTTAGGGATCTTGGTTCCCGAGCAGAATCAAGGAACTCGTGCACAAACCATTTCCTTCATCGGTCAAAGTCCACAAGTTGTTTACGGTCTCAAGCTCAATAGCCAGAAGTATAAGACAAATATACAGGATTGTAGGAAAGGGAAGAGACTTGAGATGTCTTAGGATTTCCTGGCATGATTGAATATAGCAAAATAATGAGAGATAAGAATAAGAAGTCTCCTTGCTCTACTCCCAATAGAAAATGACTTGGCAAGGGATGACTTAACCTTTAGGCTGCCAGGTGACCCAGTTTTAGAGGAGACCATGCATGGCTCCCCGATGATTTGATTTGGGTTACTTACAAAGAGTAATACATTAAGAAGAAGGAATGCAAAGTGAATGTTCTTGCAGTCAATATCTAAATGGACTTTACTTGTTCTCCTCGTGTGCGTTTCCTCTAGGTTCTCCTGTCTCTCTTTCCACTCTATAAATATACTGCTAGGTTAATTGGCTTTCTATAAGACTAATCATTGCAGGCTGTGGTATAATGTTAAAGGTTTTTCACAATTTCATATTGATAAGAGGTGGTCTTACTCCTGGTTCAGTATATCTAGGATCAGCAAAAACGGGGAGCACCAAGGCCCAATGCGAAATCTTCATCGGACCATCTTCCCCAATATCAGGTGCCATTTACAGTATTGATGTATTCTTCTGTGAGAGGGGGGCCTTTGGTCTGAACTGCAAAACCAGATACTACTTTGTAGGCAAGAGATATTCTGTAGCCGGCCCATATCTGAACCGAGCCGGACCCTCATCAACCACATGTTGGCGGCCTGCCTTTTCTGATATAGCCCTCGAGGAACTCAAAATGATCCAGTCTTAAGCATATAGTTTTCATTATGGGTAACCTTCAAGACTTCGCCTGTTAAGGTTCCTAGTGGTTAAGTTTGGAAAACACTGGCCTTTGCTTACAACAGGCTACCAACATGATTACTACCATTACATACTCACCAACTGTTACCTATTCCAGCTCCAGTGCCGGGCCTTGCTCCCTTTCCCTATGGTCCAATTCTCTTACAGGTTATAACTTCATCTCTGGTATCAGTTATTGTGCAATCCCTTAGTCTCTGCAAGCAAGATACCCAATTGCCCATTTATCTGCCATTCCTATGTACACTACATTTATGCTGCTCATGCGCAGTATGCACATCTGTTTCTGCTGCATCTGCTGCTTCCAGCTTTGCTTTACCATCCGCCATTCTGCATATCCTGCTGTACTGTTTATTTTACATTTATGCTGTTCCTGTGCAGTCTGCACATCTGGTTCTGCTATATCTGGTGCTTCCAGCTTTGCTTGCTTGTCTGCTGTCCTGAATATCCTGCTGTCCTGGTTCAGACTGACCCACATTCTGTCTGGCAAGTTCATTCCTGTTTATACTACATATATGCTGTTCCTGTGCAGTCTGCACATCTGGTTCTGCTACATCTGGTGCTTCCAGCATTGCTTGCTTATCTGCCATCCTGTATATCCTGCTGTCCTGGTCCTTGCTGCTTATCCAAACTTACAGTTTATAGAATCTACCTCACCAGGTAAGCCTTTAACATCAAAATTTAGAACACCATATTTGAGACTTTAAAGCCCTACAACTCCCGAATGCCCATTTTTGAGAGTGGTTTAATTAAACCTTTCCTCTTTTGTGGTCCAAATTGCAAGATTTTCCTGACAAAATTGGGACTGTTGCAAAGTATTTTTTTACGGTCAAATAAATGGTTGTACAGGTCCAGAAATAAACCAGGGAATCCCCCGATCATCATGGATTATAATGCAGTCTTGTTTTAGGAATATTATCTTAAGTAGACACAGTGATGGGACAAACCACATTTTTTCTTAAATTGGGCCCCATACCAGTTTTGCAGGCTTTGGCTATTCCTTCAATATTCAATATTTACTGATATATGTCTGTTCTTCCATCATTGTAGACTTTATCTGATGGAAGGTGTTATACTGTGTCAGGCATAGTGTGTTAGCCCTGTATCTTTGATCAGCTCTCCACCCCCGGGTGTGGTGACCAGCTGTTAATTTATCCACAAACAACTCCCACAATCCCTAACGCCTGATGCTATAGTCCTTCCTATAAATCTAGATGCATTATAATGGGTGCACGTGGTGTGGGGTGCATGCACGTATCCTCTTCAGCAAAGTGTCCTATTCGACAAGTGTCTCTGACAGTCATTTCAATGGCAGTCAGTCAGGGCAGGAGTCAGGTAACCCACACGTTGTACTCTCTTCTAACTGCAGTGGGGGAAAAAAAAGTATTTAGTCAGCCACCAATTGTGCAAGTTCTCCCACTTAAAAAGATGAGGTCGGCCTGTAATTGACATCATAGGTCGACCTCAACTATGAGAGACAAAATGAGAAAACAAATCCTGAAAATCACATTGTCTGATTTGGAAATAATTTTTTTTTAAATTTTGGTGGAAAATAAGTATTTGGTCAATTACAAACAAGCAAGATTTCTGTCTCTCACAGACCTGTAACTTCTTCTTTAAGAGGCTCCTCTGTCCTCCACTCATTACCTGTAGTACTGGCTCCTCTGTCCTCCACTCATTACCTGTAGTACTGGCTCCTCTGTCCTCCACTCATTACCTGTAGTACTGGCAGCTGTTTGAACTTGTTATCAGTATAAAAGACACCTGTCCGCAACCTCAAACAGTCACACTCCAAACTCCACTATGGTGAAGACCAAAGAGCTGTTGAAGGACACCAGAAACAAAAGTGCAGCCCTGCACCAGGCTGGGAAGACTGAATCTGCAATAGGAAAGCAGCTTGGAGTGAAGAAATCAACTGTGGGAGCAATAATTAGAAAATGGAAGACATACAAGACCACTGATAATCTCCCTCGATCTGGGGCTTCACACAAGATCTCACCCCGTGGGGTCAAAATAATCTCAAGAACGATGAGCAAAATTCCCAGAATCACAAGGGGGGACCTAATGAATAACCTGCAGAGGGCTTGGACCAACGTTACACAGGCTACCATCAGTAACACACTACGCCGCCAGGGACTCAGATCCTGCAGTGCCAGACGTGTCCCCCTGCTTAATCCATTACATGTCCGAGCCGGTCTGAAGTTTGCTAGAGAGCATTTGGATGGTCCAGAAGAGTATTGGGAGAATGTCATATGGTCAGATGAAACCAAAGTAGAACTGTTTGGTAGAAACACAACTCGTCGTGTTTGGAGGAGGAAGAATGCTGAGTTGCATCCAAAGAACACCATACCTACTGTGAAGCATGGGGGTGGCAACATCATGCTTTGGGGCTGTTTTTCTGCCAAGGGACCAGGACGACTGATCCGTGTACATGAAAGAATGAATGGGGCCATGTATCGTGAGATTTTGAGTGCAAACCTCCTTCCATCAGCAAGGGCATTTAAGATGAAACGTGGCTGGGTCTTTCAGCATGACAATGATCCCAAGCACACCGCCAGGGCAACGAAAAAGTGGCTTCGTAAGAAGCATTTCAAGGTCCTGGAGTGGCCTTGCCAGTCTCCAAATCTAAACCCTATAGAAAACCTTTGGAGGGAGTTGAAAGTCCTTGTTGCTCAGCGCCAGCCCCAAAACATCACTGCTCTAGAGGAGATCTGCATGGAGGAATGGGCCAACATACCAGCAACAGTGTGTGCCAACCTTGTGAAGACTTACAGAAAACGTGTGACCTCTGTCATTGACAACAAAGGATATATAACAAAGTATTGAGATGAACTTTTGTTATTGACCAAATACTTATTTTCCACCAAAATTTGAACAAAAATGTCTTTCCAAATCAGACAATGTGATTTTCAGGATTTGTTTTCTCATTTTGTCTCTCATAGTTGAGGTCGACTAATGATGTCAATTACAGGACTCTCTCATCTTTTTAAGTGGGAGAACTTGCACAATTGGTGGCTGACTAAATACTTTTTTTCCCCACTTTATTTCGGCGTCCATATTCCTGTGTGCTTTTTTTCATCCATATTCACCGCCCCATCCCCCCTTCACCACCACTCATCCACATCTGTCCCTCCCTCCTTCCCTTTCCCATGTACAGCTCCCATGCTCTTTTTCATTTCCTGAAAAATCTCACTCTTATCTTATCCAAAGATATTGCACAATAAACCATGTCACAAATCCAAAAACTATTTGCTCTTTCTCTTTTTACTGCTACTACTTATTTCATCGGCTATCTCGCCTAACCCCGGTCCACCCTCCGCCAACCTCAACCCCTCCCCCACCTCACATTAAAACCCTGCTAACATTATTAACATCAGTTGTACTCCATCTCCCTCTTTCGATTGTGCACTGTGGAATCTACAGTCTGTATGCAACAAGCTTCCTTTCCTGCACAACTACTTTCTGACCAACTCTCTCAATCTGCTGGCCCTCACTGAAACGTGGATCCAGGATTCTGACACTGTATCCCCTGCTGCTATTTCTCATGGCGGCTTGCATTTTTCCCATTCCCCGAGACCTGCGAACTGACTTGGTGGTGGAGTCGGCTTACTCCTGTCCCCACAATGCTCTTTCCAGGTCATCCCCCCCAGTTCCATCACTCTTTCCCTTCTTTTGAGGTCCACATCAGGATCTTCCATCCCCTCTCCCTCAGAGAAGCGGTTGTATACTGTCCCCCAGGCTCACCCACCCAGTTCCTTGACCATTTTTCTGCCTGGCTGCGGCACTTCATGTCCTCAGATTTACCAACCCTTATCCTGGGAGACTTCAACATCCCTATAAACAGCCCCACCTCCCCATCCGCATCCCAGCTTCTATCTCTAACCATTTCTCTTGGCCTCTCACAGGTTTCAACCTCTGAGACACACAAAGACGGAAACACCCTTGATCTGGTCTTTGTTCGGCTTTGTTCAATCCCCTACCTAGATAACTCCCCTCTTCCCTTCTCTGATCACAACATCCTCTCCTTCATGCTCATAAATCCTCGCCCACCCAGCACACTCCTACCTATCACACATTCAGAAATCTACAAGCCATAAACCCTCATACACTTACAGACTCCCTTCACTCATCACTGTCCCCAATCTCCTCTTTTTCCTGTCTGGCTGTAGATCACTACAATGACACTCTCAGAAGCACCCTGGACCAAGTAGCGCCCCTCACCCTCAGAACCTCTAAACACAGAGTAAAACAGCCCTGGCTCACACCAAAACCCGATTTCTCCAGCGATGCTCTAAGAGTGCCGAACGCCTATGGAGGAAAACTTGCACACTAGAAAACTTTATCCACTATAGATTTATGTTAAAAACCTATAACTCAGCCCTTCACCTCGCCAAACAGTCCTACTTTACCACCCTGAACTCCTCAATATCCAACAACCCAAAAAAACTCTTCAACACCATTCACTCCCTCCTCAGTCCTAAAGCGCTGGTGTGGCGCCCCTGAGGGTTCAGTCGCCACAGTGGTACTGCACCTCACCCAGAGGTGTGGTGTCTCCTTCTCTCAGGTGAGGAGGGAGTGCTGCCCGGAACCCCAACACCTGCATCCAACACTACACTGCTCCAGGCTGGCTGGAAGGGCAAGACGCAATGTATGTTTCTGCTGAGCCCTGACCCTGGCTGGAGTGGGGGGAACCCAAAGGTAGGGGGAACCAGTAGTGGGTGTGGGTGAAGGAAGTAGTTAGGGGGAGCACTTTGGTAGGAGTATAAAATAGGGAAGCCATCTTAGGGTGGCAGGTCAGTCAGTGGTGAACAGTCTGGGAGCAGAGTCTCAGTAGGAGCTCTGCTCCACAAGTAGGGGCCTAGTAATAGAGGCCCAGGAGAGGAGCAGAGGCTCCGTTCTAAGAAGGGATCCTAGGGGGTACGGCGAGTGCAGGAAGGCACCCGTACGCCCCGCATCTGTCAGAAGACAGAGGGATCGTAGGCCGCAAGAAGGGGACCGGCCCCTGGCCCAGTCATGTACTCCAGGTCTCGGCTGGAAAAACCGGAGGCTTCTGGCTTATATAGTCAGTTGCCGAAGCCGCATTCTAATCCTCAGGAGGGTCAAGCAGGTCCAGGAACTGCGACGTACAGGAGGGACTTCAGAGCACCCGAGCGGGATTGAGAGTGGGCAGCGCAGGGCAGGAGGGAGAAAGACCCAGCGTGAAGACGGTCTAGTTAGGAACACGAGAAAGTGGGGTTCTGCCAGGTACTCCTAATCAACCTGAGGAAGTGCTGAACCCCTGCCTGGTGAACGCAGCGCGACGTGGGAGGCTGACACCTGTACAGTGCACCAGTGGAACTGTCATAAAAACAGTGAGTAAAAACTCGGATGACTGCACCGCACTGCCTCCGTCCATTCTTTATCTGCGCCACCTTTCCCTCACTGCACTACAACGCCCAGCGCAGCCACCATCTTACTACACTGCCCTGGAGCCAGCTCTACCTGTGGAGAGCCACACCATTCCTGCTGCCGTAACACCAGCTCCAGAGGACTGCTCCGCAGCGGCGACTACCCTTTGGCCGCAGTCCACAGGTGGCGTCACGAACAATCCCAAAAACCCCATATAAAAGTACCCCCCTTGTTGCACCGACCGCCCTGGGTCACGGACAGGGCCAGCCACCGTGATATCCCCCGGCAACCAGAGGCCCGGCTGCCGAGTACCCCACGGCCCTTGGGGCGCGTCACTGGCCCCTATCACAAACATTTGTGCTGAGGACCTGGCCTCCTACTTCACAGAGAAAATAGAGAAGTCTCCAGGCTCCTCTCTTCTTCTCGTCCCACTACATGCACCACTGACCCCATTCCCTCACACCTACTCCAGTCTCTCTCTTCAGTCGTCACTAGTCACATAACTAAAATCTTCAACCTCTCCCTCTCTTCTGGTATCTTCCCCTCCTCCTTCAAACACTCCATCATTACTCCATTATTAAAAAAGCCCTCTCTTGACCGTTCCTGCACAAACAACTACAGACCAGTCTCCAATCTCCCCTTCATCTCTAAACTCTTGGAGCACCTGATCTACTCCCGCCTTACCCGTTACCTCTCCATTCACTCTTTTCTAGATGCATCACAGTCCGGCTTCAGCCCCCTACATTCTACAGAAACTGCACTTGTGGCACCCCAGAGGGTCTGGTTGCCACAGTGGTAGTAATGCCATGTCTAGAGAAAACAGGGGTTTCCTGGTCAGAAACACAGTACATGCAACACATCCTGGCTCCAGACCGGAAAGGGGAGGATCCTGCCCTTTATAACTGGGTCTGGAGGCGGGGTTAGAGAGTCCAGAGTTGCAGTTCAGTGTGGGGAGTCGAGTTATGGACACCAAGGAGTAAGGAGCTGAGGACTGGAGCTGGAGACAGCTCGTCCTAGCCAGAGTCTACAGAGAACCGGACACCGGAGTCCGAGGCTGTGGGGATTGCAAACCCAGCAGCAGATACCGCAGGGCAGGAGATTGCAGGTCTCCTGGCCCCCATCAGACGCCCGGAGGCTCAGCAGCACTGAGGGACCAGTACCGCCAAGGAGGAGCGAGGTATCCACAAGGCCCGAGCTGCCAGCCATACGGGTGAGCACAGCACGTTACACTCAGGGACGTGGGCTACAACACAGCTATAAGCAGAGAAGCCAAAAGAGTATAGTAAGAACGGCAAGCCTATAACTCCACCTGGCCAGGGGGACTCTATGCTTGCTCCCAGACTGACCAGGCCCTCATCACTAGCCAGTACTCCCGTTGGGGCCTGTATAATTGCCACCAGTAAAAGCCCTGGGACTGCACTGTACGGACTCTGTGATTATTTCTGCACCGCGACACCCTGCACAACCACCATCATCCACACGCTGGCCTGAAGCTACACTCTTCCTGTGGGGAGTAATACCACCCTTACTGCCAAACATCAGCTTCAGAGGACTGTTCTGCAGTGGCGGTTCCTATTGACCGCATTCCACAGGTGGTGTAGTCGGACATTATATAACCTATATACATCTACTACCCTTGGATTGACCACCTGGGTCACGGACCGGGTCACCGCCACGGTGACTACAACCCCCAGCATCTACAGGCCCGGCTTCGGGTACCCCACGGCCCAGGGGGCGCGTCACACTCATCAAAGTAACCAATGACCTTCTGACAGCAAAACGTAACGGTGACTACTCTCTGCTCATTCTTCTTGACCTCTCTGCAGCTTTCGACGCCGTTGATCACCACCTCCTACTCTCTATGCTCCACTCAATCGACATCAAGGACACTGCTTTCTCCTGGTTCTCCTCCTACCTATCTAACCTCTCTTTCAGTGTATCGGTCACTGACTCCACTTCTTCCCCCCTTCCTCTCACTATTGGGGTTCCTCAGGGTTCAGTCCTTGGCCCTCTTCTCTTCTCTCTGTACACAGCCCCAATTGGACAGACCATCAGCAAATTTGGTTTTCAGTACCATCTTTATGCTGATGACACACGACTATACACGTCATCCCGACCTTACCCCCACTGTACTACAGAACACCAGTGACTGTCTGGCCGCAGTTTCCAACACCATGTCTGCTCTCAATCTGAAACTCAACTTTTCCAAAACTGAACTTCTTCTGCTCCCACCCTCTACTCACCTCCCTAAAACTGACATCTCCCTCTCCGTGTGTGGCACCACAATAACACCGAGCCAGCAGGCGCACTGTCTGGGTGTTGTGTTTGACACCCATCTTTCCTTCACCTTTCATATACAATCTCTTGCCCGCTCTTGTCGCTTGCACCTGAAGAACATCTCTAGAATCCGCCCCTTTCTCACCTTGGAAACAACAAAACCCCTCACTGTTGCCCTGATCCACTCCCACCTTGACTACTGTAACTCTCTATTAATTGGCCTCCCCCTCACTCGACTTTCCCCTCTCCAGTCCATCCTTAATGCAGCAGCCAGGGTCATCTATCTGGTTAATCGTTACCTGGATGCTTCCGCTCTGTGCCAGTCATTGCACTGGCTGCCCATACATTATAGGATCAAATTTAAATAGCTTGTTCTCAACCACAAAGCCCTCCACAGCTCGGCACCCCCCTACATCTCCTCCCTCATTTCTGTTTATCGGCCTACCCGTTCTCTACACTCCGCAGGCGATTTTCGACTAACATCCACGCTAATTGTGGCGCCCCTGAGGATTCGGTCGCCACAAGGGGGGATACTGCAGCCTGTTAGCAGGTGTAGTGTCTCCTCACCCAGGTAAGGAAGGTGCACTGGTCAGGACCCTAATCTACATTCAACACTACACATTCCTGACCTATGGGAGGCAAGTATGCACCATAGTGCTGCCTCAGCAGGATCACAAGTGGGGGGAACCAAAAGTTAGGGGAACCATGTAGTGGTTGAAGGGTAGAACACAGTTTTAGTTTACACACATAATTTGATATATAATAGCCAGCCATCTTGAGAAAGAAGTTCTTGATTCTGAGTCCTATTCATGGAGTGTGATCTTCACAGCTGGCAGCGGCCATGTGTTGGAGCCTGCAGCATGTTGTAGATGCACGGTCCTCGTGCTCTGACGTTGACACGAGGAGTGGGTATGAGGTAACAGTGTCTCTACCCCAGTCAAGTTCCCTTGCTTAAGAAGGTCGGGAGCTATAGTGAAACAGCTCCACAAGCAAAAGGATCCCAGGGAGTATGGACGGAGCGGCGTACGCCACCTGTACTCTCCATTCTGACCCAGCCAGAGGGAGTCCTGCTGCAAAGAAGGGTACCGCCCCCCGACATCTGACTTTGCAACTTCACGTCTCTGTCAGAGAAGCCCGGAAGGCTACAGTGGATCCCGTCGCGGGACGGACAGAACAGCAATTGCCGCCGTGCCACAAATCTGTGCATAGTCCAGAGGGAGACCCAGCCTTTGCATGCACGCGGACAGGAAAGGTCGAAAGGGACAGTTTAGGAACACTCAGAGGGTCCTGATCGAAGTGCCTGAATATCCTGGGTGCGCTGAGCCCTCGTCACTGGTGACCGCAGTAATCCGTGAGGAGCAGGGAGAAGGCTTGCTGCTGCTTACAATAACGTGAGTAAAAGACCTGGAAGACTATCTCTAAGGCCTCCGGACTCTTTATTCTGCACCGCACCACACGGCACCAGAGTATTCCTTTAACTACTACTTCCATCCTCCTGCTCCCCTGCCCTGAGGCCCTGCTCCGCCTGTGGGGAGTCTTAACATCTCAAGCTGCCATAACATCCAGCCTCAGAGGACTGCTAGCAGCGCTGGTGGCTCATCACCAGACACCGCAGGTGGCGTAGTCTCAATTCCACCACTCGTCCTCACAAACACCGATAGCACATTATTTTTAATGTGACGGCCCTGGGCACGGAACGGGTCCAGGCCACAGCTACATCCCCTCGACATCTGACCCGGCTCCGAGTACCCTCCCCGTTATCTTCCCAGGGCAGGGCTGTGAGCGTCACATCTCATCCTTACATCCCACTCCCGGCTGCAAGACTTCTTCCAAGCTACACCTATTCTTTGGAATGCTCTACCCCAAGAAATTAGGATGAACTACAACTTACACAGTTTTAGGCGCTCCCTAAAAACACATCTGTTTAGGGTGGCCTAGCACGTTCCCTAATCAAAGTCCTTTTATATTTTTATAGCCCATTCATTATTTCTCCAAACATAAGTTTCCACCAAACTCCACCGCACCCAAAAGCACTACAAATACTGGCTGGTGACGAGCTCATGCAGCCTTTATCTATCCCTCATCCCCTCAAGATGGCTGAACCTTCATTGTAAATAAGCCCCTGTACTTTGTGTCACACCCCCCCCCCCATTATAGATTGTAAGCTCTTACGAGCAGGGTCGTCATTATTTTTGCTTTAATTATTGTATTATCTTTAGCTATGTTACTTATGACTGTTGTATACGAACCTCTGAATTGTAAAGCGCTGCGGAATATGTTGGGGCTATATAAAGATTATTATTATTATTACCTTAGCAGCTAAAAACGCCACGTAAAAATAAAAAACTGAACTACCACAAATAAACAATAGGGGTCACTCTCGTATTCTTGGAACATACACTGTTCAAAAAAATAAAGGGAACGCTCAAATACCACATCCTAGATCTGAATGAATGAACTATTCTCATTGAATACTTTGTTCTGTACAAAGTTGAATGTGCTGACAACAAAATCACACAAAAATCATCAATGGAAATCAAATTTATTAACCAATGGAGGCCTGGATTTGGAGTCACCCCCAAAATTAAAGTGGAAAAACACACTACAGGCTGATCCAACTTTGATGTGATGTCCTTAAAACAAGTCAAAATGTAACTCAGTATTGTGTGTGGCCTCCACGTGCCTGTATGACCTCCCTACAACACCTGGGCATGCTCCTGATGAGGCTGAGTATTGTGTGTGGCCTCCACGTGCCTGTATGACCTCCCTACAACGCCTGGGCATGCTCCTGATGAGGCTGAGTATTGTGTGTGGCCTCCACGTGCCTGTATGACCTCCCTACAACGCCTGGGCATGCTCCTGATGAGGCTGAGTATTGTGTGTGGCCTCCACGTGCCTGTATGACCTCCCTACAAAACCTGGGCATGCTCCTGATGAGGCTGAGTATTGTGTGTGGCCTCCACGTGCCTGTATGACCTCCCTACAACGCCTGGGCATGCTCCTGATGAGGCTCAGTGTTGTGTGTGGCCTCCACGTGCCTGTATGACCTCCCTACAACGCCTGGGCATGCTCCTGATGAGGCTGAGTATTGTGTGTGGCCTCCACGTGCCTGTATGACCTCCCTACAAAACCTGGGCATGCTCCTGATGAGGCTGAGTATTGTGTGTGGCCTCCACCTGCCTGTATGACCTCCCTACAAAACCTGGGCATGCTCCTGATGAGGCTGAGTATTGTGTGTGGCCTCCACGTGCCTGTATGACCTCCCTACAACGCCTGGGCATGCTTCTGATGAGGCTGAGTATTGTGTGTGGCCTCCACGTGCCTGTATGACCTCCCTACAACGCCTGGGCATGCTCCTGATGAGTTTGAGTATTGTGTGTGGCCTCCACGTGCCTGTATGACCTCCCTACAACGCCTGGGCATGCTCCTGATGAGGCTGAGTATTGTGTGTGGCCTCCACGTGCCTGTATGACCTCCCTACAACGCCTGGGCATGCTCCTGATGAGGCTGAGTATTGTGTGTGGCCTCCACGTACCTGTATGACCTCCCTACAATGCCTGGGCATGCTCCTGATGAGGCTGAGTATTGTGTGTGGCCTCCACGTGCCTGTATGACCTCCCTACAACGCCTGGGCATGCTCCTGATGAGGCTAAGTATTGTGTGTGGCCTCCACGTGCCTGTATGACCTCCCTACAACGCCTGGGCATGCTCCTGATGAGGCTGAGTATTGTGTGTGGCCTCCACGTGCCTGTATGACCTCCCTACAACGCCTGGGCATGCTCCTGATGAGGCTGAGTATTGTGTGTGGCCTCCACGTGCCTGTATGACCTCCCTACAACACCTGGGCATGCTCCTGATGAGGCTGAGTATTGTGTGTGGCCTCCACGTGCCTGTATGACCTCCCTACAACGCCTGGGCATGCTCCTGATGAGGCTGAGTATTGTGTGTGGCCTCCACGTGCCTGTATGACCTCCCTACAACGCCTGGACATGCTCCTGATGAGGCTGAGTATTGTGTGTGGCCTCCACGTGCCTGTATGACCTCCCTACAACGCCTGGACATGCTCCTGATGAGGCTGAGTATTGTGTGTGGCCTCCACGTGCCTGTATGACCTCCCTACAACGCCTGGGCATGCTCCTGATGAGGCTGAGTATTGTGTGTGACCTCCACGTGCCTGTATGACCTCCCTAAAAGGCCTGGGCATGCTCCTGATGAGGCTGAGTATTGTGTGTGGCCTCCACGTGCCTGTATGACCTCCCTACAACGCCTGGGCATGCTCCTGATGAGGCTGAGTATTGTGTGTGGCCTCCACGTGCCTGTATGACCTCCCTACAACGCCTGGGCATGCTCCTGATGAGGCTCAGTGTTGTGTGTGGCCTCCACGTGCCTGTATGACCTCCCTACAACGCCTGGGCATGCTCCTGATGAGGCTGAGTATTGTGTGTGGCCTCCACGTGCCTGTATGACCTCCCTACAACGCCTGGGCATGCTCCTGATGAGGCTGAGTATTGTGTGTGGCCTCCACGTGCCTGTATGACCTCCCTACAACGCCTGGGCATGCTCCTGATGAGGCTGAGTATTGTGTGTGGCCTCCACGTGCCTGTATGACCTCCCTACAACGCCTGGGCACGCTCCTGATGAGGCTCAGTATTGTGTGTGGCCTCCACGTGCCTGTATGACCTCCCTACAACGCCTGGGCATGCTCCTGATGAGGCTGAGTATTGTGTGTGGCCTCCACGTGCCTGTATGACCTCCCTACAACACCTGGGCATGCTCCTGATGAGGCTGAGTATTGTGTGTGGCCTCCACGTGCCTGTATGACCTCCCTACAACGCCTGGGCATGCTCCTGATGAGGCTGAGTATTGTGTGTGGCCTCCACGTGCCTGTATGAGCTCCCTACAACGCCTGGGCATGCTCCTGATGAGGTTGCGGATGGTCTCCTGTGGGATCTCCTCCCAGACCTGGACTAAAGCATCCGCCAACTCCTGGACAGTCTGTGGTGCAACGTGACTGTAACGGGTCTGGGAGGCGGAACCTCTGAGCTACTATACAAGGGGGCGGTCCTTGTAAGGGAGCGGGTGGCGACCAGGGTAGACGGGCAGGCAGTCACAGCAGGTGACTGGGACAGTCTCTGAATGAACGGACAGGAGGTCACGGCAAGTGACCGGGGCAGTCTCTGGATGAACGGGCAGGAGGTCACGGCAAGTGACCGGGGCAGTCTCTGGATGAACGGGCAGGAGATCACGGCAAGTGACCGGGGCAGTCTCTGGATGAACGGGCAGGAGGTCACGGCAAGTGACCGGGGCAGTCTCTGGGTAAAGGATTGTTACGACCTGTGGCGGCAGATGATAGACGTGAGCTCCCAGGTGAGCAGGCGAGAGTCTCTGGATAATCGGGTGGTCACAGCATGTGACGGCGGAGCCTCCAGGAAGTCCAACAGACAGCAGATGAGCGCTCCCAGGTGAGCGGGCAAGAGTCTCTGGAATAGCAGGTGGTCACAGCACGTGATGGCGGAGCCTCCAGGTAGGCAAGTAGGCAGGTAGCGGAGGAGCGCTCCCAGGTGAGCAGGCAAGAGTCTCTGGAATAGCAGGTGGTCACAGCACGTGACGGCGGGGCCTCCAGGAAGGCTAGCAGGCAGGTAGCAGATGTGCGCTCCCAGATGAGCGGGCAGGAGTCTCTGGAATAGCAGGTGGTCACAGCACGTGACGGCAGAGCCTCCAGGAAGGCTAGCAGGCAGGTAGCAGATGTGCGCTCCCAGGTGAGCGGCCAAGCTGGTCCATAGACAGACTGACAGGAGTAGGAAGGCAGACCGTCGGACCTCAGGCTAGCAAGCAGGTAGCAGGAATATCAGGCAGGAAACAGACAGCAAACTGGCAGGACTCTGGCAGGAATCAGGCAGGTAACTGGCAACGGGACCTGAGGGCTGAAGCAGAGTAGTGAACAGTGCAACAACATTGCTCGGGCACCTCCATTTTGGAGGAGGTGCCTTATATATGGTGAAGTCCTCCGGCCATTGGCCGGGGACTCCTTAGGACGGCGCGCGCGGCCCCTTTAAGAGGGAGGGAGCGCGCGCGCGCCCTAAGCACAGTGGCCGGGAAGGAGCGCGCGCTGCCAGCAGAGCGGGAGGAGGACGCCGGGCTCGGAGCAGAGAGGTGAGGGGAACAGCGTCCCTGCCTAACAGAGGGCAGGGACGCCGACGCTACAGTGACGTTGGTGGATGGAGTGAGACATGATGTCCCAGATGTACTCAATCTGATTCAGGTCTGGGGAACGGGCGGGCCAGTCCATAGCTTCAATGCCTTCATCTTCAGGAACTGCTGACACACTCCAGCCACATGAGGTCTGGCATTGTCCGGTATTAGGAGGAACCCAGGGCCAACCGCACCAGCATATGGTCTCACAAGGGGTCTGAGGATCTCATCTCGGTACCTAATGGCAGTCAGGCTACCTCTGGTGAGCACATGAAGGGCTGTGCGGGCCTCCAAAGAAATGCCACCCCACATCATTACTGACCCACTGCCAAACCGGTCATGCTGAAGGATTTTGCAGGCGGCAGATCACTCTCCACGGCATCTCCAGACTCTGTCACGTCTGTCACATGTGCTCAGTGTGAACCTGCTTTCATCTGTGAAGAGCACAGGGCGCCAGTGGCGACTTTTCCAATCCTGGTGTTCTGTGGCAAATGCCAAGTGTCCTGCACGATGTTAGGCTGTGAGCACAACCCCCATCTGTGGTCGTCGGGCCCTCATACCACCCTCATGGAGTCGGTTTCTAACAGTTTGTGCAGACACATGCACATTTGTGGCCTGCTGGAGGTCACTTTGCAGGGCTCTGGCAGTGCTCCTCCTGTACCTCCTTGCACAAAGGCGGAGGTAGCGGTCCTGCTGCTGGGTTGTTGCCCTCCTATGGCCCCCTCCACGTCTCCTGGTAGCGCCTCCAGCCTCTGGACACTATGCTGACAGACACAGCAAACCTTCTTGCCACAGCTCGCATTGATGTGCCATCCTGGATGAGCTGCACTACCTGAGCAACTTCTGTGGGTTGTAGAGTCCGTCTCATGCTACCACGAGTGTGAAAGCACAACCAACATTCAAAAGTGACCAAAACATCAGCCAGAAAGCATTGGTACTGAGATGTGGTCAGTGGTCCCCACCTTCAGAACCACCCCTTTATTGAGAGTGTCTTGATAATTGCGCATAATTTCCATCTATTGTCTATTCCATTTGCACAACAGCATGTGAAATTGATTGTCAATCAGTGTTGCTTCCTAAGTGGACAGTTTGATTTCACAGAAGTTTGATTCACTTGGAGTTATATTCTGTTGTTTAAGTGTTCCCTTTATTTTTTTGAGCAGTGTATATACAGACATTTAAAATGCATGTAAAGTTGGTCAGTTGATTCAGGTCTATCTTATAACACATTTCCTCACATTTTTTTCTAACAGTTTGATTCCTTCATACTTCTGATGAGTGTAGCCCCCGAGCCAAACCAAAAAATTAAATTTAGACCCCCTAGCGAGCACCCAAAATAAATATAGACCCCCAAGATCAAGTGACCAAGATCAGACCAGAGCCAGGGTAAATACAGGCCCTTGACCATAACTCAGAATTCATAAAAATGCCAAACCAGACCTCAAAATATAACTAGACCCCTGAATAATGTTGGTCTGACCCCAAAAGCCCAAAATATAAACTGAATAAAAAAATCCATACCCTAAAATAAATTCATACTTGAGAATACAGACCTCTGACCCGATAGGAAAATACATAAAGAATCCAAACTAGACCCCAACAAAAACATAAACTCCAGGCCCCCATAATAAAATCAGACCAAATCTTAAGATAAATCTAGACCCTAGAATAATGGTGGATTGGACTCCAAATCCCCAAATAAATACCGACCCACTACCAAATCTCTGAAAAATAATACAACATCTCCAGAAAAACAACAGGAACAGGAACAACATGCAAGAACCTGACGAGACCCGAAATTAATTCATAGCAGACCCCATAAAAGATATAGACCCCAAACCAGAGCACAAAATAAATATAGACCTCAAAGTAAATTCAGACCCATTTTCAAACCTCAGAATAAAGAATCCAGACACTAAAATAAATTCAGACCTTAAACCGGAACCAAAAATGAATTCAGACCCTACATAAAACTTAGAATAGAGTCTGACCTCAGACCAGACCCGCATTAACATCTCTTAGCTCGTTCCTGAAGGGTGGGGAAAATTGCCCCATTTTATAAAACTCTATTTTATAATTTTTATATTTTATTACATAGAATTTATCCAGGGTAATAATGATATAATCAAAAAGCATCAATAAATCCCAGCAATCTCTACCACAGAACACACCCGAAGAAATAAAAGGAATATCCAGGCATTTAAAAGGCCATGAGTCTTGGCACTTCCAGTATAAGCTGTTTGAAGGGGTTATTAAAATTATAGACAACCCTTTTAAAAAGGACCTTTCATCACATCAATTTTTACTCTTGTTTCATTCCGGCTAGTCCCCTGAGTATTTTGCTTTTTTCTTCTTTTAAATCTGACACACCGTTCCAGAGATATAAACCTTTTTATTTAGTTCTAATTTTTATGGTCTTTACCAAGGGGGCGTGACTCGTAGATTTTTCTGGAGCCACACCCCTTTAAGCCCCACCCTGTGAGCCCCGCCCCTTTGATGATGACCATAACGATTACCACGAAATAAAAAGGGCATCTTTGGAACCGTATGGCGGAAATAATAAAAAAGAAAAAGAGGAATACTCATGGGAGCAGCAGGAATAAAAGAAAAGCAAAAACTGGATCGTATTAACCTGTTGACAGATCCCCTTTAAGGCTGTATTCATTTGAGTCTTTTTGTGATGGTCTGTGTCACAGTTTTTTCTGTGATTTTCGGAATCTCTGCAAAGTGTTTTTCAGAATGGAATGGTCTGTGACAATAATAAAAAAAGAAGCTACAAAAACGTCGCTCTGCTCATTAACACACCGAATATGTGTATATTATTTCATGTCTTGTATCTTGGGACTTAGAATTATTTTTTTTACTTTATGGTGTTTATCATGACTTTTTTACATTTAATTTTACTTTTTTTAATTTCAAAGGGGTATTTTTCATTTTTATCTTCAATGTAGTTATAGATACATAGATCTACAGAGGGTATGGAAAGTATTCAGACCCCTTTAAATTTTTCACTCTTTGTTTCATTGCAGCCATTTGGTAAATTCTAAAAAGTTCATTTTTTTTCTCAGTAAAGTACACTCTGCTCCCCATCTTGACTAAAAAATAACAGAAATGTAGACATTTTTGCAAATTTATTAAAAAAGAAAACTGAAATATCACACGGTCATAAGTATTCAGACCCTTTGCTCAGTATTGAGTAGAAGCCCCTTTTGAGCTAGTACAGCCATGAGTCTTCTTGGGAATGATGCAACAAGTTTTTCACACCTGGATTTGGGGATCCTCGGCCATTCTTCCTTGCAGATCCTCTCCAGTTCCGTCAGGTTGGATGGTGAACGTTGGTGAACAGCCATTTTCAGGTCTCTCCAGAGATGCGCAATTGGGTTTAGGTCAGGGCTCTGGCTGGGCCAGTCAAGAATGGTCACAGAGTTGTTCTGAAGCCACTCCTTTGTTATTTTAGCTGTGTGCTTAGGGTCATTGTCTTGTTGGAAGGTGAACCTTTGGCCAAGTCTGAGGTCCAGAGCACTCTGGAAGAGGTTTTCATCCAGGATATCTCTGTACTTGGCCACATTCATGTTTCCTTCAATTGCAACCAGTCGTCCTGTCCCTGCAGATGAAAACACCCCCATAGCATGATGCTGCCACCACCATGTTTCACTGTTGGAATTGTATTGGGCAGGTGATGAGCAGTGACTGGTTTTCTCCACACATACCGCTTAGAATTATCACCAAAAAGTTCTATCTTCGTCTCATCAGACCAGAGAATCTTATTTCTCATAGTCTGGGAGTCATTCATGTGTTTTTGAGCAAACTATATGCAGGCTTTCATATGTCTTGCACTGAAGAGAGGCTTCCGACGGGCCACTCTGCCATAAAGGCCCGACTAGTGGAGGGCTGCAATGATAGCTGACTTTGTGGAACTTTCTCCCATCTCCCTACTGCATCTCTGGAGCTCAGACACTGATCTTGGGGTTCTTCTTTACCTCTCTCACCAAGGCTCTTCTCCCACGATTGCTGAGTTTGGCTGAACAGCCAGGTCTAGGAAGACTTCTGGTGGTCCCAAACTTCTTCCATTTAAGGATTATGGAGGCCACTGTGCTCTTAGGAGTCTTGAGTAATGCAGAAATTCTTTTTTACCCTTGGCCAGATCTATGCCTTGCCACAATTCTGTCTCTGAGCTCCTTGGGCAGTTCCTTCATTTGGTCTGACATGCACTGTGAGCTGTGAAGTCTTGTATAGACAGGTGTGTGCCTTTCCAAATCAAGTCCTATTAGTTTAATTAAACACAACTGGACTCCAATGAAGGAGTAGAACCATCTCAAGGAGGATCACAAGGAAATGGACAGCATGTGCCTTAAATATGAGTTTCTGAGCAAAGGGTCTGAATACTTATGACCATGTGATATTTCAGTTTTTCTTTTTTAATAAATTTGCAAAACATTCTACATTTCTGGTTTTTTTTCAGTCAAGATGGGATGCAGAGTGTACTTTAATGAGAAAAACTTTTTAGAATTTACCAAATGGCTGTAATGAAACAAAAAGTGAAAAATTTAAAGGGGTCAGAATACTTTCCGCACCCACTGTAAATCTTAATACATGCTCCACACACATTGGCATCTGTTAGGGCATACCTAAGCATGAGTAATTTCTGTATGTCCTAATGATGGGCTAGAACCGAGAATATGGTTGGATAGCACTGAGGTCCTTGAAAGATCCATGGGCTGCCTGCCCATACTCATATTTGCTAACTGTCAGGAAGTGAGGTGAGAAGCGCTATGTTGATATTTTTTCTTTGCACATGACTATATCAACCAGCCGACACCACTATGTCATGCACAGGAAACCTTTCAGTACCACAGCTTTCTCAATTTCGGCAGCGCCTAAAAAATTACCCAATTCTTTTGGCAGTTCCAATTGTCTTCCCCGGAGTATCAGCAATTTTCCCCATACTAGGTATGTACCCCGATAACATCACATTGATAAGTTGTGGCTGAATTAACTGGGGATTAAATCACCTTGAACGACCATTGATCGTGACATTAAAAAAAGAGTTTAAGGGCAGAAATCAGATGTTATTCATACATTCATATAGCATTTAGATATTGGTTGTTTGGGGTAAGGAACTAAAAAGTTTTATGGACTCTATAAAAAGTGGTACATGTTTTATTCCCTGTAGATATTTGGGTGCTCTGCATAAAGGTCTGCATCTCTTTGGAGAACAAGCAACAAGGGAGCCCATAGATACAGCAACAGGCACCTCTAAGGTAGTGGCCACCACAGGTATGGGCTTCGAGGACTGCTCCTCTTTTATTTCAGAATAAAGCTCGATTGGGCAGAGAAAAGTCCTGTAATCTGCATGCGTCAGGAGAGGACAGAAAGAGGCGATGTTCTGGAAGTAAAGCCGGTGTATGTGCATTACTGTACTTTGCCCGCCGTCAGACGTTCAGAGCGAAGTTGGGGGCCTATATACAGGTTGCTGGACTGCGGTGAAAGAGGCATTAAGAGTGGTGGCTCTAGTTTATATTGGGAAAACCTGGTGACAGGTTCCCTCTAAATGTCACCTGGTTGTTAGTGCAGCCATCTTCACAGGCTGCACTCCTCCCATGTTCTCAGGATGGCTGCTGATAGAGGAGCATGTGACCAGAGATGCCCACGAGCCTCCTCCATTTGACAAGCAGATTTTCCATGTGCAGTGTTTTTCTACCAGAAGAGGACGATGGAAAGCTCTGGTGATCTGCTCCTCCATCCGCAGCCTTTCTGAGAACAATAAAGCAGTGCAGCCTGTGAAGGAGGAGAACCTGTAATACTTAAGTATTAGACTGTGCCACAAAATAATTTCCCCAACACATTTGTTAAAATAAAGTTCCCAATCCCTTTGACATTAATACGGTGATTTGGATGAACCTCAGTTTGCTGAAACCCCTTCAAAACAGGGAAGATATTACCTACACTCAAAGGAAGAATAGGACCCCGAGCCCCCATTAAGGAGAATCATGGTCAGCGCTGCCACACATAACTGCTCACTGCCAGAGACTGAAGGAAGTCCTCATAGGTAGTGCTCAAATGCATAGGTCAAAAAGTTACACTTTAAGTATACAGTGACTTGTAAAAGTTTGGGCACCCCTAGTCAAAATTACTGTTATTGTGAACAGTTAGGCTATGTGCCCACGATGCAGAATGAAGCAGAAAATTTCTGCAGCATTTCTGCATCTCCCTGGCAGAAAAAACGCATGCAGATTGTACATGCTGATTGTACATGCGTTTTTCCTGCAGAATACATGCAGAATATGACGCGCCCCTGGGCCTGTGTCGCGCTGCGTTGCGCACGCGGGAGCTTACCCGGAGCCGGATCTTTTGAGGGTTGTAGTCTCGTGGCGGTGATCCGGTCCGTGCCCAGGGAGTCAGACTAAGTGGCGCTGTATTAGCGGTAGATGTTGGACGACTACGCCACCCGTTGAGTACAGCTAAGGAGCTGCTGCTGCAGGGCAGACCGCTGAGGCCGGTGGTAGGATTGTGCAGCGTGATAGTATAACCCCCAACGGGAGGGGTATGGCCTCAGGGCAGCCGACGTGGATGATGGGGGTAGCAGGAACCACTCGGAGACGGTACGGTGTAGTTCAGGGTCTTTACTGGTGACAAAGATAGACCCTCCCGGAGTACTGGCTAGCGATTGGGGCCTGGTCAGTCCTTGAGCAGATGGGATCTCCCCTGGCCAGGCGGAGTTGTAGGCCTCCCAAACTAACGATACTCTTCTGGCTACCTTGCTAGAGGCGGGTATAAGTAGCCCACGTCCCTGAGTGTACCGTGTGGTGCTCACCCGTATGGCCGGTGACTCGGGGCCTTCTAGTAGCTTCCGCTCCACGACGGCGGTGCTGGTCCCACGCATGTGACCGTGCCTTCGGGTTTCTGGGCCAGAGGACCTGCAGTCCCCTGCCGGTCGGTTTCTGCTGTTGGATAGGAGTTAGTTCCCACAGCCTCGGACTCCGGGTCCGGTGATAACTTCTCAGTCAGGGCGAGCTCTGCAGCTGCCAGCCCCTGACTCCTTGTAGCACTGCTTCCACAGAGCTCCTGATGTTCTTTTCCTATATCTGCTTCTCTGTCTCTACTTCTTCTCTACTCACTAACCCTGCCTCAGCCCTAGGTTTATATAGGGGAAGTTCTTCCCCTCCCAGGACTGGGCAGGAGGTGTGGCATGCACAGGATCCCTGACCAAGAGACCTCCCACCTGCTCTCAGACATAACATTGCTGTTACTGTGGAAACCAGACCCCTGGGGTGCCACAAATACATGCGGATTCACATGCGTTAATGCATGTGTTTCCGCATGCGGACTGACAAGCACTTTCCAAGCGATAGCATCACTTGGAAAGTGCTTGACAACTAGGTCACACTATATAAATCCATGCAAAAGACATGGATTTATATAGTGTGACCGTAAAAATAAAAAAATAAAGCTATACTTACCCCCGATCCCCCGCCGCGTGTGCTGTCGCGCTCGTCCTGGCTTCTTCCGGGTTGCCGGCATCTCGCGAGACAGCCTGCGGTCACATGACCGCGACGTCATCTCAGGTCCTGGAAGGAGAAGCGCTGCAGGGGCCGCCGGACAGGTGAATATAAACTTTATTTGTTATTTTATTCTTTTTTTTACAGGTACAATGGTACCCAGGTCTGGATGAGAGTCTCCTCTCCTCCAGACTTGGGTACCATCCGCACATAGAGACGCATATAATCCGCTTGTACAAATGTACAGACACGGATTCTATGCGTCTCAATGCAAGTCAATGGCGGCGCTTCCACAAAATTAATGAACATGCTGCGGATTTATTTGCGCTGCAGAAACGCTGCGGAAAAATCCGCAGCATGTGCATTGACATTGCGGAATGCCATTGGGGACCATGGGGTGCGGATTACCATGCGTTTTTGATGCGTTTTTGATGCGTTTCCGCTGCGGAAATTCCGCAGCATAAACGCATGAAAAACGCATCGTGTGCACGCAGCCTTAAGCAAGTTGAAGGTGAAATGTTCTCTGAAAGGCCTAAAGTTAAAGATGACACATTTCCTTTGTATTTTAGGCAAAAATATATATATTTTCATCTTTTACATTTTAAAAATTACAAAAAGGAAAATGGCCCGATGCAAATGTTTGGGCACCCTTGGAGATTTGTGTGCTCAGATAACTTTGACCAAGGTTTCAGACCTTAATTAGCCTGTTAGGGTTATGGCTTGTTCACTATCCTTGTTAGGAAAGGCCAGGTGATGCAAATTTCCAGCTTTAGAAAAACCTCCTCTAACCTTGTGCCAAAAACCAGCAGCCATGGGGTCTTCTCAGCAGCTGCCGAGCACTCTGAAAATGACAATGGTGGAGGCCACAAAGCAGGAGAAGACTATAAGAAGATAGCAACTAGTGTTGAGCGAGCATGCTTGACACTGCTTGGTACTCGCCCGAGCATCTCACTACTCGGGATGTTCGGCGAGCACCGAGTATTTCCGGGTTACTCGGGCGGGAGCTCGGGTCTCCGCCCTGCATGTTTGGCGCTCTTTACAGAGCAAGTTGACGCACCCCTGGGCCTGTGTCGCGCAGCGTTGCGCACGCGGGAGCTTACCCGGAGCCGGATCTGTTGAGGGTTGTAGTCTCGTGGCGGTGACCCGGTCCGTGCCCAGGGAGTCAGACTAAGTGGCGCTGTATTAGCGGTAGATGTTGTACGACTACGCCACCCGTTGAATGCAGCGAAGGAGCTGCCGCTGCAGGGCAGACCGCTGAGGCCGGTGGTAGGATTGTGCAGCGTGATAGTATCACCCCCAACGGGAGGGGTATGGCCTCAGGGCAGCCGACGTGGATGATGGGGGTAGCAGGAACCACTCGGAGACGGTACGGTGTAGTTCAGGGTCTTTACTGGTGACAAAGATAGACCCTCCCGGAGTACTGGCTAGCGATTGGGGCCTGGTCAGTCCTTGAGCAGATGGGATCTCCCCTGGCCAGGCGGGGTTGTAGGCCTCCCAAACTAACTGTACTCTTCTGGCTACCTTGCTAGAGGCGGGTATAAGTAGCCCACGTCCCTGAGTGTACCGTGTGGTGCTCACCCGTATGGCCGGTGACTCGGGGCCTTCTAGTAGCTTCCGCTCCACGACGGCGGTGCTGGTCCCACGCGTGTAACCGTGCCTTCGGGTTTCTTGGCCAGAGGACCTGAAATCCCCTGCCGGTCGGTTTCTGCTGCTGGATAGGAGTTAGTCCCCACAGCCTCGGACTCCGGGTCCGGTGATAGCTTCTCAGTCAGGGCGAGCTCTGCAGCTGCCAGCCCCTGACTCCTTGTAGTACTGCTCCCACAGAGCTCCTGTTGTTTCTTCCTATGCTGCTTCTCTTCTCTGTCTCTACTTCTTCTCTACTCACTAACCCTGCCTCAGCCCTAGGTTTATATAGGGGAAGTTCTTCCCCTCCCAGGACTGGGCAGGAGGTGTGGCATGCACAGGATCCCTGACCAAGAGACCTCCCACCTGCTCTCAGACATAACATTGCTGTTACTGTGGAAACCAGACCCCTGGGGTGCCACATTCCCCCCTAGTGAAATTTAGTACTCCGGGACTAAACATATTTTTAAACATAACAAGGTATAAACAATAATAGTACAATAAGAAAAACATATAAAGATGGTCACGGCGTGTCCGCAACCGGGTGCAGTTTTTGAAGAAAAGCAAAGTGTCCATTTCACCAAAACAGGGAGACGTAACCAGGTAGGGGTCTGTCCTGCCCCGAGTCCTTAACAGTCTTTAGTCCATTCCTAGGTTACGCTCCAACCATGTACAAGGATTCCCGGTAAATCCACCAAGGACTCCTATAATTAACTAGAAACACATAATTATACACAAGCAACAAGAAAAACAGGTTACCACAAATAAAACAATTTATACACTTCAAATCCTCCAACGTGCGGGTAACTGGCCTCTAGTGGCCCTAGTGGACCTACGGAGCTGACTGTCTAGCCCTGAACTACAGGGTGTAGGAGCTGTCAAGGGTAAACTGGGCAGCTGTCTACCGGCTCTTTGGCTCACTAGGGGTACGGCAGGCTCACTATAAGCAGAGGGTTGATCCTCCTGTTCTGCTTGTGTGGAGTCTTCTGCCTCCTGGACCGGCTGCTCTTCCAGCTCTACCTGTTGCTCCGTAGGCACTTGGGATGCTGGTTGGAGGAACGTGAGGACGGGTACCACAACTGCACCATTGACTTGAGTCCAGGACCGAGGGAAGTCTCCGAGCACAGTACTAACCATATCTTCCCTTTCCTCTACGGGTCGATGGTCTTCTTGTTCCTCTTCAGGGTTCCGTAGCTGTTCAGGACACTTCTTCAGGTGATCCCGGGATACAATGGCTATGGTCTCCCCTCCGTCTTTACTGATGGTACAGACTTTCGGGTTCTCGTGGCTTGAGGGCAGTACGGTGTACGGGTCCTTCTCCCACTGGTCGTCCAACTTGTGGAGCCGTCTTTTCTTCTTCAAGACCTGCTCTCCGGGTACCAGGGGAACAGCGGGAGCATACTGGTTGTAAGTTTTCTCTTGTCTTTCCCTAGCCTGACAGAGACTTCGCTCCACGCTCTCCTGTACTTTCCGGTACTGCTGCTGCCTCTCTGTGTCCCAGTCTGCTTCTGGTGAAGTGTCCTCGGGTGTCAGGACTCCCATTTCCAGGTCAACAGGTAACTTACCAGGTCTCGCCCTCATTAGGTAAGCCGGGGTACAGTTGGTGGAACCTACCGAGATGTGGTTGTATAGGTCCACCAGATCGGGCAGCTTCTCAGGCCACAGACTGCGTTCTTCCAGGGGCAACGTTTTCAGGAGATCCATTACCACCTGGTTCATTTTCTCACAAAGTCCATTAGTTTGCGGATGATAGGGTGTCGTCCTTATCTTCCGGCAGCCATACAGATTGCAGAATTCCTGGAAGACCTCCGCTTCAAAGGCAGGTCCTTGGTCCGTCAGCACTTGGTCCGGGTACCCGTGTGGGCGGCAGAAGTGCTGCTGGAAGGCTCTAGCTGCTGTTTGAGCCGTTAAGTCCTTAACGGGGACGACAACCAAGAACCGGGAGTAATGGTCCACAATGGTTAACGCGTAGACGTAGCCACTTCTGCTTGGGGTCAGTTTTACATGATCCAAGGCTACCAGTTCCAACGGCTGCCGGGTGACGATGGACTGCAGGGGAGTCTTCTGGCTGGCACGGTCCTTCCTTCTTAGGTTGCACGGGCCACAGTCTCTGCACCACCTCTCGATGGTTCCCCTCATGCCTACCCAGTGGAACCGCCCACGCAGCAGGAACTCCAGCTTCTTCCATCCGAAGTGTCCAGCCCCGTCGTGGTATGCTTCCATCACCATGGCTGCGTCTCTCCGTGGCACCACTACTTGCCAGATTAGTTCATGCGTCCGGGAGTTAACCATTCTACGGCACAACTTCCCCTTGTAAAGGAACAGTCGACTCTTCTCAGCCCACAGTTGCTTGGCTTCCTCCGGAGCGTCTGGGTCAAGGCGAGCCTCTGGCCGAGTCAGCATCTCCTTCACCAGCCGGACGGCAGGGTCACTGTCTTGCGTTTCCTCCCAGTTGTAGTGAGGCAAGGGGTTAAACGTAGCGGCTTGCTTACTCCTTACCCGATGGGAATACTGGATAGTCCCATGACGGTGGAACGCGGGGAGTTCGACTTCTTCCAGTCCCTCTGGATCTTCTCCTACGTTCGGTAGGTTTGGCATCCTGGACAGGGCGTCCGCGTTGGTATTGGAGCGTCCTGCCCGGTATTTGATTGTGAACTCGTAGTTGGACAGACGGGCCATCCATCTCTGCTCTAGGGCACCGAGTCTTGCCGTGTCCAGGTGTGTCAACGGGTTGTTATCCGTGTACACGGTGAACCGGGAAGAAGCGAGGTAGTGCTTAAAGCGTTCGGTGACTGCCCACACCACTGCCAGGAACTCTAGCTTAAATGAGCTGTAATTCTCAGGGTTTCTTTCGGTGGGTCGCAGTTTTCGGCTAGCGTAAGCGATTACTCGTTCTTTCCCCTGCTGGATCTGGGACAGTACGGCTCCTAGCCCGATGTTACTTGCGTCGGTGTAGAGGATAAAGGGCTGGCTGTAATCAGGGTACGCCAGGATTTCATCCCCCGTGAGGGCCATCTTCAGCTGGCGGAAGGACTCTTCTTCTAACTTCTCCCATTTGAAGGGCGGCTTCTGGTTCTTGGCTTTCCGGGACTGGCCTATCAGGAGGTCCTGCATAGGAGCTGCCTTTTTGGTGAAACCGGGGATGAATCTGCGGTAATAGCCTACCAACCCGAGGAACTGCCGCACTTCCTTTACACAGGAGGGACTTGGCCATTCCTTAATTGCGGTGATCTTATCAGGGTCGGGAGCCACTCCGTCAGCGCTCACCACGTGTCCCAGGTACTGCACCTTTGGTTTCAAGAGGTGACACTTGGAGGGTTTTACCTTTAAGCCGTAGCTTGCCAGAGCTTCGAACACTTCCACCAGGTGTTTCAGGTGGTCCTCATAAGTCTTGGAATATACGATGACATCGTCCAGGTACAACAGGACCGTCTCGAAGTTTCTGTGGCCCAGACAGCACTCCATTAATCGTTGGAAGGTTCCCGGTGCGTTGCAGAGTCCGAACGGCATACAGGTAAACTCGCTAAGTCCCATCGGGGTGGTGAATGCGGTCTTCTCCCGGTCCGCCTCTGCTACAGGAACCTGCCAGTACCCGCTAGTGAGATCCAAGGTAGAGAAGAAGTTAGCAGATCTTAAAGCAGCCAAAGACTCCTCTATCCTTGGTAAGGGGTACGCATCCTTGTGTGTGATACGGTTAATTTTCCGGTAATCTACACACATCCTCATGGTGTTGTCTTTCTTTTTGACTAAGACTAGTGGAGCTGCCCAGGGGCTACAGCTATCCCTGATCACCCCAGCCTCCTTCATGTCCCTAAGCATCCCCTTGGCGTGTTGGTAGTGTGCAGGGGGTACGGGTCGATACCTCTCTTTTATGGGAAGATGGTCTCCCGTGGGGATGTGGTGTTCTACCCCCTTGACTCGCCCGAAGTCTAACGGGTGTTTACTAAACACTCTCTCGTACTCTTGAACCACCCGATAGACTCCCTGTTTCTGGTGTGAGGGAGTGGAGTCAGTACCCAAATGTAGTTGCTGACACCAGTCCTCCATTGTTTCTTTAGAGCCGTTACCTTCCTCCGGGGAAGATGGAGGCAAGGGTTCTACGGACTGTATGGAATTTTGATTGATGGTATACAATTTGGCTAGCGTGGCATACCGGGGCAGGTACACTTCCCTCTTCCCGATATTTATTATGCGAACGGGCACCCTCCCATGGCGTACATTGACCACCCCCCGTGCTGTCAAAATGGTGGGCCTACTGTCTGAGTAAACTGGTTCTACCATTGCCTGGTAATCTCTACCTCTCAGACCAATTGCTGCCCGGCACCAAATCATCATTTCACTTTTTGGGGGCATGGCAATAGGGAAAGGGTCACACATTCTTACGCTACCAATCTCACCACCGGAGAGTTCTATCTGTTGCCGTCGCATCAGTGCCCGGATCTCTTTCTGGAGCACTCGCTGCTGGCCGGAGCTGGCGTTCTTGGCAACCTGTTGTAAAAGGAAAATCACCTCTGCAAGACAATTTTCAATTACATTAGTTCCTAGAGTTATCTTTGGGTGACTCTCGTGTTTGTCAATGTCTACAATGATCAGTCCCTGTGCTGCCAGTTCGACTCTACCGATTTTAATGGTCACCTCTTTAAATCCAATCTGTGGCACGGGCTGACCATTGCTGGCGATGATACTCAAGTCGTCGTCAGGGTAGCGGGTGATATCCGAGTCATTCCAGTACTGCTTGAAGAGCACGTACGGGATAGTGGTGACCTGTGACCCGGTGTCCAATAGGGCACTCATAGGGATGCCATCCAGTACCACAGGCAAGACTGGACGTCCTCCCACATATCTGTCGCGCCAGTTCGATGGGCCTGATGATCTTTTTCCTGGGGTTTAGCCCTCTACCCCAGGTTGTGCCAGTTTAAAGGACAGTACCTTGCCATATGTCCGGGTTGATTGCAGCGGCGGCAGATGGGTTGTTCGTCCTCGTTGTATCGGTCGCTGGGTCTTCCTCTGGCCGGTGGGGTCCTCCTTGGTCGACGCCACGGGATGTCCTCCGGTCCGGATGCCAGCTGGATCTTCCCTGGAGTGGAAACCTGTAAAGACTGCACAGTTCGGGTTAGCGCGGCAACGCTTTTAGCTAGCTCTTGGACCTGATGGTGCAGGTCTGGAGGCGGGTCATTGTTCAAAGCCTGCGCATCAGCTCCCACAGGCCCTGCCGACAAGGGTGCCGCCTCCTGGTGGTAAGTGGTAGTGGGGCGTCTGTGGGTCACAACGCCACCTGGTGCCGGTTCTCGGAGCACCCGGATGGCTCTGTCCTTGAACTGTGCAAATCCCAGATGAGGGTCCTGTAAGGCCATTGCCCGCAACTGGGTTCGGTGGGCATTGCAATATAAACCCTCTATAAATTGTTCAGTCAACAGCCTGTCCTCGTCTCCCACGCCGTCAGGGTCGGTCTGCTTAATGGCTCTCAGGGCCTCTTGTAGGTTCAGGGCATAGTCCCTTATACTCTCATGTGCCCGCTGTTTGCACCCGTAGAATCTAAGCTTGATCTCGGCTGAGGTGCGGGTATCAAAGGTGTCCCTCAGCCGGGTTAGTATCTCTGCGACAGTCCTCCTCCCAGGTGGCCAGGACTTTACCTCCCTTTGGGCTGCCCCGGTTAATTGGGCCACCAGGATGCTCACTTTTTGCTCCTCTGTGAGGGGATACACCTGGAAGAGGCTATCCAGCTTTTCTCTAAAGTCATGCAGGGTATGTGACTCCCCTGAGTACTGGGGTAGCCAGGCTGCCCCCGGGATATAGGGCATGGTGAAAGGCATGACCGCAACGGCGGTGGCGCTGGCGGGGGTTGAAGCGGTGAAGCTCTCCTCCGTATCCGACATCCTTCTCCCCCCTAGTGGACCGTGGCCTACCTTGCGATGATCCTCTTCCGTAGGCCGCGGCTCCGCAGTGGATCGTCAGGGTTGAGGACCTTCCGTCGCGCTCCTGTGACGTCAGCGTCTGCTGGGCTCCTTCCAGGACCTTACGCGACGTCTGGACGTGAGGCGGGGCTTCAGTTCTCGCGCGCTTTTGGAGTCCACGCCCCTCTTCTTCCCGCGCGGCGTCTTCAAGATGGCGTCCAACGGCGGGAAAACTCCACGGAAGGCGGGAAGAAGGCTGAAAATGGCGCCGGATGGCGGGAATCTTCACCACTGGTAAGTTTGAACAGTCTTTTTCAGGCACGCAGTACCCGGTAGTTGCGGGCACGAAATCCTGCCGACTACGCCAAAAGTTGATGCACCCCTGGGCCTGTGTCGTGCAGCGTTGCGCACGCGGGAGCTTACCCGGAGCCGGATCTGTTGAGGGTTGTAGTCTCGTGGCGGTGACCCAGTCCGTGCCCAGGGAGTCAGACTAAGTGGCGCTGTATTAGCGGTAGATGTTGTACGACTACGCCACCCGTTGAATGCAGCGAAGGAGCTGCCGCTGCAGGGCAGACCGCTGAGGCCGGTGGTAGGATTGTGCAGCGTGATAGTATCACCCCCAACGGGAGGGGTATGGCCTCAGGGCAGCCGACGTGGATGATGGGGGTAGCAGGAACCACTCGGAGACGGTACGGTGTAGTTCAGGGTCTTTACTGGTGACAAAGATAGACCCTCCCGGAGTACTGGCTAGCGATTGGGGCCTGGTCAGTCCTTGAGCAGATGGGATCTCCCCTGGCCAGGCGGGGTTGTAGGCCTCCCAAACTAACTGTACTCTTCTGGCTACCTTGCTAGAGGCGGGTATAAGTAGCCCACGTCCCTGAGTGTACCGTGTGGTGCTCACCCGTATGGCCGGTGACTCGGGGCCTTCTAGTAGCTTCCGCTCCACGACGGCGGTGCTGGTCCCACGCGTGTGACCGTGCCTTCGGGTTTCTTGGCCAGAGGACCTGAAATCCCCTGCCGGTCGGTTTCTGCTGCTGGATAGGAGTTAGTCCCCACAGCCTCGGACTCCGGGTCCGGTGATAGCTTCTCAGTCAGGGCGAGCTCTGCAGCTGCCAGCCCCTGACTCCTTGTAGTACTGCTCCCACAGAGCTCCTGTTGTTTCTTCCTATGCTGCTTCTCTTCTCTGTCTCTACTTCTTCTCTACTCACTAACCCTGCCTCAGCCCTAGGTTTATATAGGGGAAGTTCTTCCCCTCCCAGGACTGGGCAGGAGGTGTGGCATGCACAGGATCCCTGACCAAGAGACCTCCCACCTGCTCTCAGACATAACATTGCTGTTACTGTGGAAACCAGACCCCTGGGGTGCCACACAACGAACATGCAGGGATTGCCAGCCAGTCACTGTAATGCCGCAGCCATGTTGTTTGTGGGCATTACAGTGATTGGCTGGCCGCACAGCGTCACCTCGAGTATTTAAAACCGGGCGCCGCCATCTTGGACACAGTTGCTCTGGATTAGACAGTGTAGGGAGAGTGCTGCTGAGCTAGGGAGAGATTTATACTGCGAAATAGGTAGTGTAGGGTCTCTAAAGCCTGCAAAATCAAATAAACAGTCCTTCTGAGGACTAATGTCCATCCCAGATATCAGGCAGGCAGGCAGGCTGTATAGGAAACGCAGTGGTTATACCAATAAACACTGCATTACAGTCCTGTGTGCTGCTGCTGCTCAAATTGCCAGACTTAGCCCCAGGTCTCAGGGGCCAGGAAAAATCCTTTTTTTTTCATCTAAATCCTCTTTTTTTTTTCCCTCAGTCAGACTGTACAAATACCCATCTTATTAACCTTTTGATATCCCCCCCCCCCCAAAAAAAAAAATTGAGTGTGTCTGTGAGTGTTCAGACACAAATATATCTGTTTAAAAGAGTATGGTTTCGGCCAGATAACTAGAACTGTGGTTTTGAGGTTCCAAGGTTCAAATCTCTGTATTATCCACTTTTTTGCCTTTTTTCCATAAAAAAAAACAGTTTGAGTGTCTCGCTGACTGTTCAGACACAAATATATCTGTTTAAAAAAGTCTGGTATACGCCAGGAAATTAGAACTGGGGTTTTCCTCTTCCACGGTTCAAATCTGGGTGTAATCCACCTTTTTTACATAAAAAAAAAACAGTTTGAGTATCTCGCTGACTGTTCAGACACAAATATATCTGTTTAAAAGATTCTGGTGTAGGCCAGAGAACTAGAACTGTGGTTTTCCTCTTCCACGGTTCTAATCTAATTTTTATTACCCTTTTGCCATTGATAGTGCGAGTGTAAGCTATTTTACTTAATTTACAATGGGCAAGGCGCGTGGCAAGGGACGTGGAACTACACGTTCTGGTGATTGTTACGGATCCGGGTGGTGGAACCTCTGTGCCGCGGTGCAAGGAGGGACCCAGAGGGGCGTAACTAAGTATCAACTCAGACCGACCCTGGTCATACGGCGGCTAACGACTCCATGACCAGGGAGGGACCGAGCAAAGGGACCAGGTGCTACTCTGGGGACAACCTTGTAAGAGAGTAGGTGGCTCCCACGGGTCAGATGACAGGGACTGACCGGTATAGCGGATGGACACAACAAGCAGGCAGAAGTATCTGGGTTAGCTGACAGGTGGTCACGGCAAGTGACGGCAGAGCCTCCAGGTAGGCTAGCAGGTAACAGGCTGGCAATAGGCGAGTGCTCCCAGGTGAGTGGGTTAACAGGCACGGCAGGTAGCAGGCAGGTAACTGGCAGGTGCTTCCTGGTAAACAGGTGGACTTGCCCATAGACAGACTGGTGGGTTGAACGGAAGACAGACTGTTGGGCTGGAGAGTAGTCAGGCTGGCAGACTGGAACAGTAGTCAGGCTGGAAACTGGACCTGAGGGCTGAAGCAGAGGTAAGTATACTGTGCAACAACTATTGCTCGGGCACCTCCATTTTGGAGGAGGTGCCTTATATATGGGAAGTCCTCCGGCTATTGGCCGGGGACTCCTAAGGACGGCGCGCGCGGCCCCTTTAAGAGAGAGGGACAGCAGCAGCAGGAAGAGGAGCGCTGGAGGACGCCGCGCGGGGAGCGAGGAGGTGAGAGGGATGGTGTCTCTGCCTGGCAGGGGGCAGAGACGCCAATGCTACAGTGATGGTGTGTGCAGAGGACGGGGCTGTGGCCAAGGTGAAAATGTGCCACAACCAACAGCCACATCTTCTCGCTCCCAGTTCTTGACCGAATTACTAGGGGGGCACATAACAACACCACTATTGCGAACTGATCAGTGAGAACAGGTTATTAATTGGATAGCAGATAATACTTCCAGTTATCTGGGCACCACCACCTCCGGTCTGTCTTCCACACGGTCAAGTCTTAGTAGCTGTGAGTCTCAACCGCATACTCCTCCTCACCCTGATGCTCCTTCCTCCCACCATGCCGAGTGTCGTCAGACAGCAACTGATCCCATAGTTGGACACTCTGAAGAGCTGTTCACTGGTCCATTTCCAAATTTGGGCCCCTCGCCTGCTCCGCTTGAAGTGATGGAAGAGGAGATCCCATGTAGCGATGGCCAAATATTTGAACAGTCACGGCCACAGGAAGGCGACGCTGGCAATTTGTCACAAGAGGTGGACGATGACGAAACACAATTGCCACGAAGTGAGGAGGAAGACCGTGGTGCGGCAGTGAAAGAGGAGGAGGTGGTGGATGATCTAGTAACTGACCCAACGTGGCAGGACGACACGCAGAGCGAGGCCAGCAGCACACAGGGGGAGGGAGGCAGAGTACCCCAACAGGCAGGAAGAAGCAGTGTGGTGGCCACAGACAGAAGGCGGGCAACCGTGCCCCGTAACACCAACACGAGGGACGTTGCCAGTACAACCGGTAGGTCTTCCAGAGTCTGGAATTTTTTTAAAGACTCTGCTGATAACCCCAAAAAGGCCATTTGTACCACCTGCCAGGCCAGCATCAGCAGGGGTCACAAAACTACCAGCCTGACCACCACCAGCATGATCAGGCACATGTCAGCAAAGCACCCGACTTTGTGGGGCGAACCCCACGGTCCACGACCAGTGTCAGCAGGTGTCACCACTGCTTCTTCCACTGTTGTGCGTATAAGAGAACCCACTGTTGTGCATGCAAGGCAATCGCCTGTCCATACTGCATGCAAAGATGCCCCCTCCTCTCAGTCTTCACTTGTTATGGCAGTTTCTCAAGAAACAACATCAACGTCCACGTCTCACCGCAGCGTTCAATTGTCCATATCCCAGACCTTTGAACGAAAGCGCAAATTCACAGCCAACGTCCCACACGCCACAGTCCTAAATTCGCACATTTCACTGTTTGCGTTGGAAATGCTGCCTTTTAGGCTGGTGGAGGCGGAATCCTTCCGCAACCTTATGGCGGTGGCCGTCCCTCGGTACTCGGTCCCCAACCACCACTATTTTGCCCGGTGTGCCATCCCCGCACTACACAAGCACGTGTCCCAAAACATCTGCCGTGCCCTCAACAAAGCAGTTACTGGGAGAGTCCACCTGACAACGGACACGTGGACAAGTGCTTGTGGCCAGGGACGGTACATCTCTCTGACAGCACACTGGGTAAACATAGTGGAAGCCGGGACCCAGTCGGACCTTGGGACGGAACACATCTTCCCCACACCGAGGATTGCGGGCCCTATCTCAGTCAGAGTTGCCCCCACAGTGTACAGCTCCTGTGCATCATCCTCCTCCTCCTCCTCATGTTCAGCCTCCATCTCAGATATCACCACATCAGTTACAAGCTGGAAGCACTGCAGTACTGCCTCCGCCAAGCGGCAACAGGCTGTGCTGAAACTCATAAGCTTAGGTGAGAAACCTCACACTGCTTGTGAGTTGTGGGCAGCTGTGAAAGAGCAGGCAGATCTGTGGCTGAAACCGCTGAACCTACATCCAGGCATGGTCGTGTGTGACAATGGCCGTAACCTGGTGGTGGCTCTGAGGCGAGGCGAGATCACACACGTACCATGCCTGGCTCATGTGCTTAACCTCGTGGTTCAGCGGTTTCTTAAATCGTACCCCGAGTTGCCAGATATGCTCGTCAAAGTACGCCGCCTGTCAGCTCATTTTCGGAAGTCGGCTACAGCTTCCGCCGCCCTTGCTGTGTTGCAGCAGCATTTGCAGCTTCCGTCACACCGACTGGTGTGTGATGTCCCCACACGTTGGAACTCTACCCTCCACATGTTGCAAAGGATTTGTGAGCAGAAGAGAGCAGTTGTGGAGTACCAGATGCAACAAGGCCATCAATATTCAGGTCAGACTCCACACATAAGACCTCAGGAGTGGACCTAGATGTCTGACAAACTTTGAGGAGTCCACCAAGATGGTGAGTGGCGATGACGCCATCATTAGGGTCAGCATCCCACTTGTCTGTCTTTTGCAATGCTCTCTGTAGAGAATTAAAGAGGAGGCATTGCAGCCAGAGTATGATGAGATGGATCAAGAAGCCGTAGCGGACGATTACACACAGCCCAGCCTCATCTCATCCCAACGTGCATTGGGGGACAATGAGGGAGAGGAGGAGGCGGAGGAGGAAGAACAGGAGCTGGTATCATGCGCTGTAGATGGTAGCACCGGTACAACTGTCATACCGTCGGTTCAGCGTGGGTGGCCTGAGGACAGGGGAGAGGAGGAGGAGGAGAGCATGGTCAGTCGTCATCTTGGTGAGGACACGGAAGTCTTGCCCGTTACCAGTCTGGCACGCATGGCTGACTTTATGTTACTCTGCCTTAACCATGACCCTCGCGTTGTCAAAATGTTGGGTGACAGTCATTACTGGTTGGTGACACTTTTAGACCCCCGCTACAAGGAGAACTTTCACTCTCTTATTCCTGAGGTGGAGAGGTCTACAAAAATGGGGCAGTACCAGAAGGCCCTTGCTGCAGAACTGTTAAAAAAATTCCCATCTGAACACGCTAGCGGCAGAGGTCACAGTTCATTGCCCAACCAAGGCGTACAGGTGAGAGAGACGCAACTCCAATCCAGCAGAGGCAGGGGAACACTGTCAACGTTCTGGGAAAGTTTTCTGAGACCCGCCCACCTTACAGGCCCTGAGGCGCGGGGTACTCTCACAAGGAGTGGAAAGTTTCAAAAGATGGTGAGGGAGTACCTTGCCAACCATACCAGCGTCCTCCGTGATTCCTCTGTGCCTTTTAATTATTGGGTATCCAAGCTGGACACTTGGAATGAACTCGCTCTGTACGCCTTGGAGGTCCTGGCCTGCCGCTAGCGTGTTATCAGAGCGTATTTTTAGTGCCGCTGGGGGAATTATAACTGATAAGCGCACTCACCTGTCAACTGACAATGCTGACAAGCTGACCCTTATCAAAATGAACAAGGGCTGGATTGGGCCAGACTTCTCATCACCACCAAATGACAGAAGAGTAACATAAAGTCAAATCCACTGTGTTATTTCGGGAGGTGCATTCCCATGCACCGCTTCACACCCACACATGGGTATACGCTTCCTCATTTCGGCTGTTTTTTGCTCTTCTCCTTATCCTCAGCCTCCACCACCACTATATAACCAGGGTGACCGTGGTCCGTGTTGCCAGCATTGCAAGTTCCTCCGTCATAATTTTTGGCAGCTTTTGCTTGGAAGGCATAGGCAAAGACTATGGGAGACCCACTCCCCAATAATGGGAATAATGTTTTTAATATGCTGTACTGCATGGCTCTTGTAAGGGGCATTGCAAGTTCCTCCTTCCTAATTATTGGCAGCTTTTGCTTGGAAGGTATAGGCAAAGACTATGGGAGACCCATTCCCCAATAATGGGAATAATGTTTTTAATATGCTGTACTGCATGGCTCTTGTAAGGGGCATTAAAACCGTCTTGTTAAGCTACTGTGACCTCCACGTCTCTTACAGGGGGCATTAAAACAGTCTTGTTAAACCAATCTGAACTCCACGTCTCTTCCAAGGGTCATTGATATTGTCTTTTTATTCCACTGGGACCTCCACCACTCTTCCAAGGGGCATTGGTATTGTCTTTTTATTCCACTGGGACCTCCACCACTCTTCCAAGGAGCATTGCTATTTTCTTTTTATTCCCCTGGGACCTCCACGTCTCTTCCAAGGGGCATTAAAACCGTCTTGTTAAACCACTCTGAACTCCACAGCTCTTCCAAGGGGCATTGAAATGTTGTTTTTAATTACCTCTAACCTCCACGACTCTTCCAACGGGCATTGCATTTCCTCCTAATTTTAGTCAGCTTTTGCTTTTCAATGCATAGGCGAACACTAAGGGAGACCCACTCCCCAATAATGGGTAGAAGGTTTTTAGTACGCTGTAATCCACGTCTGTTTCAAGGGGCATTGCTGTTCCTCATAATTTTTGGAAAGCCTTCCATGCACTGCTTAGGCCAACAGTGTACAGGAGACCCAGTTGCTATAAATGGAAAAAACGGTTTAGTTAAGGCCCTCTGACCTCCATGTCACTTCCAAGGGGCATTGGAGTGCCTCGAAATTTTGGTAGGCATTGCACTCACTGTATGCCCTATAACTGTGCAGCTGAACCGCTCCTTTTGGTACAGAAACATATCCTAAAAGACATGTGTGGTTGACTGGCCTAATATTGATGTGAATGGTCCCTGTTCCTTCTGCTCTTTCTCCTTTGCCACCAGCTCATCCATCATTCATCACCTGAAGCTTTGTTTTAACGGGAGTCATAGAACTGGGATAGTAGCAGGAAAACATCCAGCAATCCACGGAGGAGGTAGGATATGCGCCAAAACGCTGACCTCCTCAGGCCTAGCCGCTACTACATACATGCGCTTGCATTCCAAGGAACAGAAAGCTAAGGCGATGGATGGCCTCATTATCATGAATAATTCGCTCGTTGTGTAGGAGGCCGACCACTGCTGCTGTCTACCTTCTGAACTTTGTGTTGAAGCCTGATTGACCCAGGACCCGCAATCCTCTATGTCTGGAGGATGTATTGCATCCCAGTGTCCAACTGTGTCCTGGCTTCCACAATAATAACCCAGTGTGAAGACGTCAGTGAGATGGACCATCCCTGGCCACATTCACTTGTCCATGTGTTTGTGGTTAGGCTGTCCTTCCACTAAATGCACTGGGGAGGGCACAGGTAATGTTTTGGTATGCGCACTTGGCCAAATAGGGGCGGGGCTGGGGACCGTGTGTGGGCACCCGGCCGCGGGGCGGCTGGGGACTGAGTATGGACACCCGGGACAAATAGGGGCGGTTGGGGACCGTGTGTGGGCACCCGGCCGCGGGGCGGCTGGGGACTGAGTATGGACACCCGGCCGCTCCCTGGCGGCTGGGGACCAAGCGTGGACACCGGGCCGCCGGGCAGCTGGGGACTGAGTATGGATACCAGGCCGCCGACGCAGACATGACGTGGTGGTCAGATTCCGCCTCCACATGCCTAAAAGGCCAAATTTCAAGTGCAAGCAAGCAGTATGGTATTGCAGCCTGGGGGTGCGTGGGTGGAAGGCTGCATACTTGCGCTTGCATTGCAAGGAATGGGGGAGGTACAATTGAACACTGCCCTGGGACAAGGACTTGAACGGGGATAGTTGCAAGTCTGCAATGACAGGTGCAGGGCGGGAGGCATCTTCGCATGTGCCATGAACAGGGGGTTGGCGTGCACACACTACAGCGGAATAGGCTGTCCTTCCCACTAAATTCACTGGGGAGGGCACAGGTAATGTTTTGGTATGCGTGCTTGTGTATAAGGCTCACCGGGACAAATAGGGGCGGCTGGGGACCGAGTATGGACACCCGGCCGCCGGACGGCTGGGGACTGAGTATGGACACCAGGCCGCCGATGCAGCCATGACATGGTGGCCAGCGTCTGCCTCCACAAGCCTAAAAGGCCTCATTTCAAGTGCAAGCAAGGTAGCAGTATGGTATTGCAGCCTGGGGGTGGGTGGATGGCAGGCTGCACACTTATGCTTGCATTCCAAGAAAACAAACCAGATGCTAACTTCTATCATCAACATCATGCTCCTCACCTTGGCACTCTCAACTCCCCTGATGGAGAAGCCAGGGCCCACCGGAGGAGTCTCTGGTTGTCTGGTGGGCTCGTCCAATACTGCCCTAAAGCAGGCCAGGCTAAGAAAAGTGTGGGGAAGGTTCCCGGGACAAATAGTGGCGGCTGGAGACTGAGTATGGATACCTCGCCGCCGACGCAGCCATGAGGTAGTGGCCAGCTTTGGCCTCCTCCAAACTAAAAGGCCCCATTTCAAGTGCAAGCTAGCAGTATAGTATTGCAGCCTGCGAGTGGGTGGGTGGTTGGCTGCATATTTGCGCTTGCATTGCAAGGAATCGGGAAGGTACAATTGAACACTGCCCTGGGACAAGGACTTGCACGGGGATAGTTGCAAGTCTGCATCTTCTGATGCGGCAAGGATCACTTCTGATGGGCACACTTTCAGGCAGTGACCTGGGTGTCAGAGATGCTTCCAGGGGTCTTCCCCATGCTGTTCCCATGTCTTTTCAGCACTGTATGCATGTGTCACACAGCACATGGCCAGATAAGGTTGTAAAACGTTAAAATGACATTTCCCGGTGAATGCATTTGTCACGGTTGAAAGCAATACAAAAGTGCAAAAACGCATAAAGAATGCTACTTGTGAACATAGCCCAAGGTGTGGAGGAGTATTTTTGTTTTTGGTTATTTATTTTACCTTATACACAAGTCTTTACCCTGGAAAGGAAGTTCCTTAACATATTTCACAGGAAAACAGTTTCAGTTTCGTTTTTGAACGTTTTATTGTGAGCCCGTAAAAGTGGCTTAATACCTCTGACCACGTTGTTGACAGCAGTGACCTGGGGGTCATAAATGCTTCCTGGGGCGATGCCCATGCTGTCCCCATGTCATTTGAACACTGTCACTATCGTTTTGGGCACTTTTTAGGCTTTCTACAGACTGCCGGGGGTGCCGCCGCAAAAATGCTCGGATCTCCCATAGACTAACATTGGGCTCGTTGCTCGGGTCGAGCACCTGAGTTTCACAGTGAGCTCGGCCCGAGCTTCGAGCACCCGAGCATTTTAGTGCTCGCTCAACACTAATAGCAACGGGTTTCAAGTTGCCTTTTCCTCAGTTTGAAATGTAATTAAGAAATAGCAGCTACCAAAAACAGTGGAGGTCAAGATAAGGTCTGGAAGACTAAGTAACATTTCAGTGAGAGCTGCTCGTAGGATTGCCACAGAGGCAAATCATAACTTCCGCTTGACTGCAAAAGACCTTCATAAAGATTTAGGTGACTCTGGAGTTGTGATAGATTGTTCCACTGTTCAGAGACACCTATACAAATATGGCCTTCAGGGAAGAGTCATCAGAAGAAAACCTCTCCTGCATCCTCACCATAAAATTCAGCGTCAGAAGTAGCAAAGGAACATCTAAACAAGTCTGATACATTTTGGAAACAAGTCCTGTGGACCGATTAGGTTAAAATAGAACCCTTTGGCCACAATGATCAAAATTATGTGAGGAGAAGAAAGGGCACAGAATTTCAGGAAAAGAACATTTTGCCAACCATTAAGCATGGGGGTGGATCAATTATGTTTTAAAGTTGTTTGGCAGCCAATAGCAGAGGGAACATTTCATCGGGAGAGGAAAGAATGGATTCATGAAATTTCAACAAATTCTTGACGCAAACATAACACCATCTGTAAAAAAGCTTAAGTTGAAAAGAGAATGGCTTCTACAAATGGGTAATGATCCTAAACACAGTTCAAAATCCACAATAGACTACCTCAAACGGCGCAATCTGAAGGTTTTACAATGACCCTCACAGTCCCCTGATCGGAACATGATTGAAAATCTGTGGCTAGACCTCAAAATAGCAGTGCATGCAAAACAACCCAGGAATCTCACAGAACTGGAAGAAGTGCGTTTACAAGCTGTGATACTTTCAAAAGGGGGTCCTACTAGGTACTAACCATGCAGGGTGCCCAAAATTTTGCATTGACCCATTTTCCTTTTTGTAATTTTTAAAATGTAAAATATGACAATATATTTTTTTCTTTTGCCTAAAATACAAAGGAAATGTGTCATCTTTAACTTTAGGCCTTTAAGAGATCATTCATCTTCAGCGTGCTGAACTGTTCACAATAACAGTCATTTTGACCAGGGGTGTACAAACTTTTACATGCCACTGTATAGCAATAGTGGAATTTCCTTAAGGAAAAAAGTAGAGAAGATGTTACTTTCTGAGCGTAGTAAGTTTAAAAAAAGAGAGATTAAAATAAAAAACTGGGAATTTGCTCACTTGATGGAGTTGTGTATATTTGGGCACAACTCCTAAAAATGCATGAAATAAATCCAATAGCTGAAGCCAACTTGATGTGCTGATGGAAACTCCTCCAAGGGAGTTCAGGCAGTGCGTAATGAAAGTGGAGATACGAGATGAAGGGCGCTCCCACAATAGCAGGTGTAATCAAATGGAAAAATTACCAATAAAGTACAAAAAAATAAAATAAAATAAAAATCTATTTAAAAACACAATGCGTTTCGACTGTATATAGCCTTCTTCAGGTGTTCAGACACCTAACGACGGCTGGATACAGCCAAAATCTGTTGTGCTTTTAAATACATTTTTATTTTATTTTATTCTTTTGGTACTTTTTTTTGGCAATTTTTCCATTTGATTACATCTGCTAACATGGGAGCGTCCTTCATGTGGTATCTCCACCCTCAAGGTCTTTAGGTAAGATCACATCATTCTCCTCCAGTCCCCAAGTCCATTCTTCCAGGTCCACAACAGTGAAAAAATTAAAGAAAAAAAGTGATTATCACTATAAATTGACCTTACACCCCAAAAAAGCAGCATTTAGTATGCCAGCCCAGCCTTCTTTGTGCATGCACGAAAAAAAAAAACCTTAAAACTCTTTGCGCTTGCAAACCGCAAGGGGGCTTGGCAGAGCAGACATTATGGATATTGTGGTTCAAGAGAGACAGTAAATGATGCGGCCAGATGTGACCCATGTAAATGGAATTTCACATAGAACAAATCAAAACTGTTCGAAAGTTATTCGGGAAGCACTTGCTGAAGCCTAATAAACACAGAGAAACTTTTATTAAAAATGGATTTAACTAACTTCATTGATTCATTCTCAGCAGGTAATTCTATAATTTTCTCTTTTATGGTCTTTGCTAATCCTAGTTTTATGGGCATAGTTGTCTCACACACAACAATCAAAGAACAGGATATTGCATCCTATATAAACATAGTCAAAAAGAATAAGGAGTCGTAAACTATCCAAGGTAAAGATAAAACATTCAAGGGTTTATCCGCTACTGGACAACCCCCACTTAAGTGTCCCACATAAAATAAAAAAAAAAACATTTACCCACTCCTGCAATGTCGGCTCTGTGACTCCAGGCAGTCAAGTCATGATGATCGTCTGCAGCCTTCACTATTCTGTTAAGAGAAGATATCACTATAAAGACTGCAGCCGATCAGTGGGACATAACTGTGTGACCACCTGGAAACACAGCACTGGCAGCGCAGGAGATGAGTATATTTTTTTGTTTTGTTTTTTACCTGGCGCACTTAAAAAATTACAGCTTCATTTGTAATTAATTTGAAACCATCACAGAAACTGCGCTGATAATGTGTATCCTGCGTTATCAGTACAGTGTCCAACGTAGAAAGGTGAGAAGCGCCGGCGTCCTGGAGTATGGAGGCTGGGGAATCATTCTTCCAACCTTCAGCATCAGCGCCATCATCTTCTGGGAGGGTTAAGACCCTCTTTCTAACCTAGTAGAAGACATAGTATTCACCAATATCCTCCGTTCTGCCAGCATTAATAATGCCTGCATCCGCCAGCACACTGTCTTAAAGACCAGGAAGGATTGCTGTTTAAACTTAGAATTGATGTTAAAACCTAGAATCTAGCCTCCATGGCATGTTTCGCCTTACTTGGTGTCATCAGGGGTTTTGATGCTAATACTGTAGTGATTATAAGTATTTGTAACCTCCTTATCATGTCATGCAGATGTAGCGCCCCGAGGGTTCGGTCGCTACAGAGTTGTTGCATCTCACCCAGAGTTGTGATATCTCACTTCCAAGTAAGGATGGAGTGTGGCTCAGGACCCTAACACCCACATGCACTACACCACATTTCCGGGGGACAGGGTGACAATGCTCCCGGGGGTGAGCACAACTGTCCCTGGCTGGATTGGGGGGAGGGAACACCTAGAAAGGGGGAACCCGGTAGTGTGTGGGTGGGGAGAGTAGATCCCGGGTGCACTGTATAGAGGAGTATATATGGTGGACACCATCTTAGAGTCAGGCAGAAGGAGAAAGAAGTAGAAAGTGGGAGGGAGCAGAGGCTCTGCATGGGCTCTGCTCCGCAGGCAGGCCAAGTCTCAAGGCCTGGTCCTGGAGGAGACGAACGGAGAGGAATGGAGGAAGCTCTAGGAGAAGACCCAAGGGACCCCAGGGGTGCGGACCGGCCAGCCGTCACCGCACGCCCGCCGCTACCAGAGTAGGGGGGTCAGGCCAAGAAAAGGGAACCGGATCCCTCATCTAGTGGAGGAGAGCAACTACCCTCAGCTAGCAACATGCACGGCCCCTCACTACACCCGTTAGGAAGGCACCACATAGGACCCAGGGAAACGGAACATACGTTTGCCAGCCAAGGCCCGAGGCAGCTGGATGGAAACGTGGTCAATTGTGGGGTACGACAGGCCAGAGAAAGGACACACGAAGGGGGTCCTGAAAAGCATTCCAAAGGTACCTGGGAGTTGGCCGAGCCCCTCACCTGGTGAGCACAGCACGACATGGGCAGCCATAATCTGCAGAAGTGGCTTGGAGTGTAAAACTGTGAGTAAAGACCCTGGACTGCATCACTGGACTCTGAGTCATTACTGTTGCTCCCGCGCACCATCACCCCCACCATCTGCACTCACTGCCCTGAGGCTATACTCCTCCCATGGGGAGTTATACTACCCCCTGCTGCGCACACGACATCAGCCCCAGCGGTCTGCCCCGCAGCGGCGGTTCTCAGTGACCGCAATCCACGGGTGGCGTAGTCGGACATTTAAGCATTACAAAACCCAAATAAACAGATCCGCCACTGGTTTGACCGCCCTGAGCCACGGGACCGGGTCGCCGCCACGGAGACTACAACCCCCAGCGTTACACAGAGACTCGGCTCCGGGTATTCCCCTACACACACGGCCCAGGGGGCGCGTCACAGACACTCTCCTCTTCACTAAACCAATCCTGCCACCTTGTTCTACTCTCTCTCGAGCACATGCTTGCTTGCTCGATCGCTCGCTTGGCCTGCCAGTAGGATGTTTATCCTTTCATCTCCCAGCTAAAGAGTTCAGAAGCACAAATCTTCAGGCCCAGAGCACTTCCACGCATTAAAGCCGCCATTAACCGTCTGGTGTGCACTGTTGAGTTTGGCGCTTACAGGGAGCTTTTTTTTGCGCTTGGCTGTTTTCAGAATTTCTATAGAACTCAATGGAGACAGCGCATGCAAATGTATCTCTGACAGCAGGTGGGAATCAGGGGATTTGGGGATACCTGTTCTTAAAATTGTTCCACAGGTGAAAAACACCACATTTATTGGACCTTTATGGACTACCCTGTGGACATGCCATAAATGCCTAAGATTAGAATAAGCCTTTTCCGGACTTGTCTGGAGAACCAGTTTGTACTGCCTATCACTACTTTTCTGTAATATGATGCAGAGGGCATGGCGGTGGGCTGGCGGAGCTTGTGTGCAGGGCTGCTTTTTCAGCCCAGTCCGATCCTGCTCGCAGAACTTATGCGGCATTCACAAAAAGCTTGATGCACATTCTTGTCAGACATCTATGACGCGCCCCTGGGCCTGCTGTGTCGCGCAGCGTCTCGCGCACGGGGGCTTACCCGGAACCGGATCAGATGAGGGTTGTAGTCTCCGAGTGGCGGGGACCCGGTCCGTGCCCAGGGAGTCAACTCAGTGTGTGGCAGTCTTGATAGATGTTATTTGAGTGTCGACTACGCCACCCGTTGATTTGCAGCTATGGAGCTGCTGCTGCAGGGCAGACCGCTGAGGCCGGTGTAGAATTGTGCAGCGTGATAGTATGACCCCCAACGGGAGGGGTATGGCCTCAGGGCAGCCGACGTGGAAGATGAGGGTAGCAGGAACCACTCAGAGACGGTGCGGTGTAATTCAGGGTCTTTACTGGTAACAACGATAGACCCTCCCGGAGTAGTTGCTAGCGAACGGGGCCTGGTCAGTCCTTGAGCAGATGGGATCTCCCCTGGCCAGGCGTAGTTGTAGGCCTCCCAAACTGAATGTACTCTTCTGGCTACCTTGCTAGAAGCGGATATAAGTAGCCCACGTCCCTGAGTGTACCGTGTGGTGCTCACCCGTATGGCCGGTGACTCGGGGCCTTCTAATGGCTTCCGCTCCACGATGGCGGCGCTGGTCCCACGCGTGTGACCGTGCCTTCGGGTTTCTGGGCCTGAGGACCTGAAATCCCCTGCCGATCGGCTTCTGCTGCTGGGTAAGAGTTAGTCCCCACAGCCTCGGACGCCGGGTCCGGTAAGAAAGCTTCTCAGTCAGGGCGAGCTCTGCAGCTGCCAGCCCCTGACTTGTAGTAGTATTGCTCCCACTGAGCTTCTGCTGTTTCTTCCTGTGACTGTTTCTTGTCTCTACTCTCCTTGACTCCTAACCCTGCTTCAGCCCCGGGTTTATATAGGGGAAGTTCTTCCCCTCCCAAGACTGGGCAGGAGGTGTGGCATGCACAGGATCCCTGACCAAAGGACCTCCCACCTGCTCTCAGACATAACATTACATTACTGTGGAAACCAGACCCCTGGGGTGCCACATTCCCCCGTAGTGAAATTTAGTACTCCGGGACTAAACATATTTTAGAAAAACATAACAAGATATAACAATAACAATATAATAAAGAAACACATAAAGGTGGTCACGGCATGTCCGTAACCGGGTGCAGTCTTTGAAGAAACAAAGGTGTCCATTTCACCAAAACAGGGAGACGTAACCAGGTAGGGGTCTGTCCTACCCCGAGTCCTTACAGTCTCTAGTCCATCCTGGGTTACGCTCCAACTAATTGTACAAGGATTCCCGGTAGATCCACCAAGGATTCCTAAAAATAACTAGAAACACAAAATTATACACAAGCAACAATACACAGGTAAACATAAATAAAACAATTTATACACTTTAAATCCTCCAGCGTGCGGGTAACTGGCCTCTAGTGGCCCTAGTGGACCTACGGAGCTGACTGCCTAGCCCTGAACTACAGGGTGTAGGAGCTGTCAAGGGCAAACTGGGCAGCTGTCTACCGGCTCTTTGGCTCACTAGGGATATGGCAGGCTCACTGCAAGCAGAGGGTTGATCCTCCTGGGTTGCGGGTGTGGGGTCTTCTGCCTCCTGGACCGGCTGTTCTTCCAGCTCTACCTGTTGCTCCGTAGGTGCTTGGGATGCTGGTTGGAGGAAGGTGAGTACGGGTACCACAACTGCACCACTGACTTGAGTCCAAGACCGAGGGAAGTCCCCGAGCACAGTACTAACCATATCTTCCCTTTCCTCTACGGGTCGATGGTCTTCTTGTTCCTCCTCAGGGTTCCTCAGTTGTTCGGGACACTTCTTCAGGTGGTCCCGGGATACAATGGCTGTGGTTTCCCCTCCATCTTTACTGATGGTACAAACCTTCGGGTTTTCGTGGCTTGAGGGCAGTACGGTGTACGGGTCCTTCTCCCACTGGTCGTCCAACTTGTGGAGCCGTCTCTTCCTCTTCAAGACCTGCTCTCCGGGTACCAGGGGAACAGCGGGAGCATACTGGTTGTAAGTTTTCTCTTGTCTTTCCCTAGCCTGACAGAGACTTCGTTCCACGCTCTCCTGTACTCTCCGGTACTGCTGCTGCCTCTCTGTGTCCCAGTCTGTTTCTGGTGAAGTGTCCTCGGGTGTCAGGACTCCCATTTCCAGGTCAACAGGTAACTTACCAGGTCTTGCCCTCATTAGGTAAGCCGGGGTACAGTTGGTGGAACCTACCGGGATGTGGTTGTATAGGTCCACCAGATCGGGCAACTTCTCAGGCCACAGACTGCGTTCTTCCAGGGGCAACGTTTTTAGAAGATCCATTACCACCTGGTTCATTTTCTCACAAAGTCCATTAGTTTGCGGATGGTAGGGTGTCGTCCTTATCTTCCGGCAGCCATACAGATTGCAGAATTCCTGGAAGACCTCCGCTTCAAAGGCAGGTCCCTGGTCCGTCAGCACTTGGTCCGGGTACCCGTGTGGGCGGCAGAAGTGCTGCTGGAAGGCTCTAGCTGCTGTTTGAGCCGTTAAGTCCTTGACGGGGACGACAACCAAGAACCGGGAGTAATGATCCACGATGGTTAACGCGTAGACGTAGCCACTTCTGCTTGGGGTCAGTTTTACATGATCCAAGGCTACCAGTTCCAACGGTTGCCGGGTGACGATGGACTGCAGGGGAGTCTTCTGGCTGGCACGGTCCTTCCTTCTCAGGTTGCACGGGCCACAGTCTCTGCACCACTTCTCGATGGTTCCCCTCATGCCTACCCAGTGGAACCGCTCGCGCAGCAGGAACTCCAGCTTCTTCCACCCGAAGTGTCCAGCTCCGTCGTGGTATGCCTCCATCACCATGGCTGCGTCTCTTCGTGGCACCACTACTTGCCAGAGTAATTCATGCGTCCGGGAGTTAACCATTCGGCGGCACAACTTCCCTTTGTAAAGGAACAGTCGACTCTTCTCTGCCCATAGTTGTTTGGCTTCCTCCGGAGCGTCTGGTTCAAGGCGAGCCTCCGGCCGAGTCAGCATCTCCTTCACCAGTCGGACGGCAGGGTCGCTGTCTTGCGTTTCCGCCCAGTTGTAGTGGGATAAGGGGTTCAACGTAGCAGCCTGCTTACTCCTTACCCGGTGGGAATACTGGATAGTCCCATGACGGTGGAACGCAGGGAGTTCAACTTCTTCCAGTCCCTCCGGATCTTCTCCTCCGTCCGGCAGGTTGGGCATCCTGGACAGGGCGTCCGCGTTGGTATTGGAGCGTCCTGCCCGGTATTTGATTGTGAACTCGTAGTTGGACAGACGGGCCATCCACCTCTGCTCCAGGGCACCGAGTCTTGCCGTGTCCAGGTGTGTCAACGGGTTGTTATCCGTGTACACGGTGAACCGGGAAGAAGCGAGGTAATGCTTAAAGCGCTCGGTGACTGCCCATACTACGGCCAGGAACTCCAGCTTAAATGAGCTGTAATTCTCGGGGTTCCTTTCGGTGGGTCGCAGTTTTCGGCTGGCGTAGGCGATTACTCGTTCCTTCCCCTGCTGGATCTGGGACAGTACGGCTCCTAGCCCGATGTTACTGGCGTCGGTGTAGAGGATAAAGGGCTGGCTATAATCCGGGTACGCCAGGATTTCGTCCCCCGTGAGGGCCATCTTCAGCTGGCGGAAGGACTCTTCTTCCAGCTCCTCCCATTTGAAGGGCGGCTTCTGGTTCTTGGCCTTCCGGGACTGGCCTATCAGGAGGTCCTGCATAGGTGCTGCCTTTTTGGTGAAACCGGGAATAAACCTTCGGTAGTAGCCTACCAACCCGAGGAACTGCCGCACTTCTTTTACGCTGGAGGGGCTTGGCCATTCCTTAATTGCGGTGATCTTATCAGGGTCGGGAGCCACTCCGTCAGCGCTCACCACGTGTCCCAGGTACTGCACCTTTGGTTTCAGAAGGTGACACTTGGAGGGTTTCACCTTTAGGCCGTAACTCGCCAGAGCTTCGAACACTTCGGCCAGGTGTTTCAGGTGGTCCTCATACGTCTTGGAATATACGATGACATCGTCCAGGTACAACAGGACCGTCTCGAAGTTTCTGTGGCCCAGACAACACTCCATTAGTCGTTGGAAGGTTCCTGGTGCGTTGCAGAGTCCGAACGACATGCAGGTGAACTCGCTAAGTCCCATCGGGGTGGTGAATGCGGTCTTCTCCCGGTCCGCCTCTGCTACAGGAACCTGCCAGTACCCGCTAGTGAGATCCAAGGTAGAGAAGAAGTTAGCAGATCTTAAAGCAGCCAATGACTCCTCTATCCTTGGTAAGGGGTACGCATCCTTGTGTGTGATACGGTTGATTTTCCGGTAATCTACACACATCCTCATGGTGTTGTCTTTTTTTCTGACTAAGACTAGTGGAGCTGCCCAGGGGCTACAGCTATCCCTAATTACCCCAGCCTCCTTCATGTCTCTAAGCATCCCCTTGGCGTGTTGGTAGTGGGCAGGGGGTACGGGTCGATACCTCTCTTTTATAGGAGGATGGTCTCCAATGGGGATGTGATGTTCTACCCCCTTGACTCGCCCGAAGTCTAACGGGTGTTTACTGAACACTCTCTCGTACTCTTGAACCACCCGATAGACTCCTTGTTTCTGGTGTGCGGGAGTGGAGTCAGTACCCAGATGTAGTTGCTGACACCAGTCCTCCATGTTTTTCTTAGAGCCGTTACCTTCCTCCGGGTGAGATGGAGGCAAGGGTTCCACAGATTGTATAGAATTTTGGTTAATGGTATATAATTTGGCTAGCGTGGCATACCGGGGCAGGTACACTTCCCTCTCCCCGATATTTATTATGCGAACGGGCACCCTCCCATGGCGTACATCAACCACCCCCCGTGCTGTCAAAATGGTGGGCCTACTGTCTGAGTAAACTGGTTCTACCATTGCCTGGTAATCCCTACCTCTCAGACCAATAGCTGCCCGGCACCAAATCATCATTTCACTTTTTGGGGGCATGGCAATAGGAAAAGGGTCACACATTCTTACGCTACCAATCTCACCGCCGGAGAGTTCCACCTGTTGCCGTCGCATCAGTGCCCGGATCTCTTTCTGGAGCACCCGCTGCTCGCCGGAGCTGGCGTTCTTGGCAACCTGCTGTAAAAGGAAAATCACCTCTGCAAGACAATTTTCAATTACATTAGTTCCTAGAGTTATTTTTGGGTGACTCTCATGTTTGTCAATATCTACAATGATCAGTCCCTGTGCTGCCAGTTCAACTCTACCGATTTTGATGGTCACCTCTTTAAATCCGATCTGTGGCACGGGCTGGCCATTGCTGGCGATGATACTCAAGTCGTCGTCAGGGTAGCGGGTAATATCCGAGTCATTCCAGTACTGCTTAAAGAGCACGTACGGGATGGTGGTGACCTGTGACCGGGTGTCCAGTAGGGCACTCATGGGAATGCCATCCAGTACCACAGGCAAGACTGGACGTCCTCCCACATATCTGTCGCGCCAGTTCGATGGGCCTGGTGATCTTTTTCCTGGGGGTTGGCCCTCTACCCCAGGTTGTGCCCGTTTAAAGAACAGTACCTTGCCATATGTCCGGGTTGATTGCAGCGGCGGCAGATGGGTCGTCCGTCCTCGCTGTATCGGTCACTGGGTCTTCCTCTGGCCGGTGGGGTCCTCCTTGGTCGACGCCACGGGATGTCCTCCGGTCCGGATGCCAGCTGGATCTTCCCTGGGGTGGAAGCCTGTAAAGACTGCACAGTTCGGGTTAGCGCAGCAACGCTGTTAGCTAGCTCTTGGACCTGATGGTGTAGGTCTGGAGCCGGGTCATTGTCCAAAGCCTGCGCATCAGCTCCCACAGGCCCTGCCGACAAAGGCGCCGCCTCCTGGTGGTAAGTGATAGCAGGGCGCCTGTGGGTCACAACGCCACCCGGTGCCGGTTCTCGGAGCACCCGGATGGCTCTGTCCTTGAACTGTGCAAAGCCCAGATGGGGATCCTGTAAGGCCATTGCCCGCAACTGGGTTCGGTGGGTATTACAATATAGTCCCTCTATAAACTGTTCGGTCAACAGCCTGTCCTCGTTTCCCACTCCATCAGGGTCGGTCTGCTTAATGGCCCTGAGGGCCTCTTGTAGGTTTAGTGCATAGTCCCTTATACTCTCATGCGCTCGCTGCTTGCACCCGTAGAATCTAAGCTTAATCTCGGCTGAGGAGCGGGTATCAAAGGTGTCCTTCAGCCGGGTTAGTATCCCTGCGACAGTCTTCCTCCCAGGTGGCCAGGATTTTACTTCCCTTTTGGCTGCCCCGGTTAGTTGGGCCACCAGGATGCTCACTTTTTGCTCTTCTGTGAGGGGGTACACCTGGAAGAGGCTATCCAGCTTTTCTCTAAAGTCATGCAGGGTATGTGACTCCCCTGAGTACTGGGGTAGCCAAGCTGCTCCCGGGATATAGGGCATGGTGAAGGGCATAACTGCAGCAGCGGTAGCGCTGGCGGGGATTGAGGCAGTGAAGCTCTCCTCCGTATCCGACATCTTCCTCCCCCCTAGTGGACCGTGGCCTACCTTGCGATGATTCTCTTCCGTAGGCCGCGGCTCCGCAGTGGATGGTTGAGGACCTTCCGTCGCGCTCCTGTGACGTCGGCGTCTGCTGGGCTCCTTCCAGGACCTTACGCAACGTCCGGACGTCAGTTCTCGCGCGCTTTCGGAGTCCACGCCCCTCTTCTTCCCGCGCGGCGTCCTCAAGATGGCGTCCAATGGCGGGAAAACTCCACGGATGGCGGGAAGAAGGCAGAAGATGGCGCCGGATGGCGGGAAACTTCACCGATGGCGGGAAGAAGGCTGAAGATGGCGCCGGATGGCGGGAATCTTCACCACAGGTAAGTTTGAAAAGTCTCTTTTTCAGGCACGCAGTACCCGGTGGTTGCGGGCACGAGATCCTGCCGACTACGCCAAAGTTGACGCGCCCCTGGGCCTGCTGTGTCGCGCAGCGTCTCGCGCACGGGGGCTTACCCGGAACCGGATCAGATGAGGTTGTAGTCTCCGAGTGGCGGGGACCCGGTCTGTGCCCAGGGAGTCAACTCAGTGTGTGGCAGTCTTGATAGATGTTATTTGAGTGTCGACTACGCCACCCGTTGATTTGCAGCTATGGAGCTGCCGCTGCAGGGCAGACCGCTGAGGCCGGTGTAGAATTGTGCAGCGTGATAGTATGACCCCCAACGGGAGGGGTATGGCCTCAGGGCAGCCGACGTGGAAGATGAGGGTAGCAGGAACCACTCAGAGACGGTGCGGTGTAATTCAGGGTCTTTACTGGTAACAACGACAGACCCTCCCGGAGTACTTGCTAGCGAACGGGGCCTGGTCAGTCCTTGAGCAGATGGGATCTCCCCTGGCCAGGCGGAGTTGTAGGCCTCCCAAACTGACTGTACTCTTCTGGCTACCTTGCTAGAAGCGGATATAAGTAGCCCACGTCCCTGAGTGTACCGTGTGGTGCTCACCCGTATGGCCGGTGACTCGGGGCCTTCTAATGGCTTCCGCTCCACGATGGCGGCGCTGGTCCCACGCGTGTGACCGTGCCTTCGGGTTTCTGGGCCTGAGGACCTGAAATCCCCTGCCGATCGGCTTCTGCTGCTGGGTAAGAGTTAGTCCCCACAGCCTCGGACGCCGGGTCCGGTAAGAAAGCTTCTCAGTCAGGGCGAGCTCTGCAGCTGCCAGCCCCTGACTTGTAGTAGTATTGCTCCCACTGAGCTTCTGCTGTTTCTTCCTGTGACTGTTTCTTGTCTCTACTCTCCTTGACTCCTAACCCTGCTTCAGCCCCGGGTTTATATAGGGGAAGTTCTTCCCCTCCCAAGACTGGGCAGGAGGTGTGGCATGCACAGGATCCCTGACCAAAGGACCTCCCACCTGCTCTCAGACATAACATTACATTACTGTGGAAACCAGACCCCTGGGGTGCCACATCTACACCTACAAAGAATACAACCTAGTAATAATATATGCGTATACCATGACATAATAGGTCACATAATACCATAATAATAACAATTGCATACTAATAGCACAACTCAGGTTACCAGGTGGATGCATAACAATGTCCAAAGAAGAGCCCACTACAGCTGCCACTCAAGAGCAATGGGGAGGAGCTGAAGAGCATTAACTGCACAGACCACTGAGCACGTCAGACAAGGGGAGACCCAACTAAGAAACTGCAATACTTCGGAATAAAACGGTTTAATACATGTTACCAGTAGATCAGTTCACAAAGGTACATCTAAAGGGAATGAAAATGACCGGTTATTTAAAATGTAACTATCATTTCTGTAGAAGTTGCAGTAGAATGTCTATCTTCCTTTAGCTGCGCCCTCCTATCATTGCTCAGAGGGAGGAGGAGGTGAGCTGTGACATCACCTATTGTCAATGGTGGATCCTTTATTATCTACTGTATATAGAGGTGTTATCAGTCATTGTACAGGAGGAGGTGAGCTGTGACATCACCTATTGTGAATGGTGGATCCTGTATTATCTACTGTATAGAGGTATTATCAGTCATTGTACAGGAGGGGGAGGAGGTGAGCTGTGATATCACCTATTGTGAATGGTGGATCTTGTGTTATCTACTGTATATAGAGGTGTTATCAGTCATTGTACAGGAGGGGGAGGAGGTGAGCTGTGATATCACCTATTGTGTATGGTGGATCTTGTGTTATCTACTGTATATAGAGATGTTATCAGACATTGTACAGAAGGAGGAGGTGGTGACCTGTGACATCTCATATTATGAATGGTGGATCCTGTGTTATCTTCTGTATATAGAGGTGTTATTAGTCATTGTACAGGAGGAGGAGGAGGTGAGCTGTGACATCACCTAATGTGAATGGTGAATCTTGTATTATCTACTGTATATAGAGGTGATATCAGTCATTGTACAGGAGGAGGTGAGCTGTGACATGTCCTATTGTGAGTGGTGGATCCTGTATTATCTACTGTATATAGAGGTGTTATCAGTCATTGTACAGGAGGAGGTGAGCTTTGATATCACCTATTGTGAATGGTGGATCCTGTGTTATCTACAATACATAGAGGTGTTATCAGTCATTGTACAGAAGGAGGAGGAGGTGAGCTGTGACATCACCTATTGTGAATGGTGGATGCTGTGTTATCTACTGCATAAAAAAGTGCCAAACCAAGTCACAAAAAAATTAAAGCCACAAAAGTGAATATAAATATTTTTTTATTTTTATTAAATTAATACAAATGACGTGCCCCCTGGACCGCGTGGGGAACCCGGAACCGGGCCTTTTGTGGGATGCTGGGGTTTGTAGTCACCGTGGTGACGGCCCGGTCCCGTGGCTCAGGGTGGTCAAACCAGTGGCAGTCTATTTATGGGGTTTTTATGGTTTAATGTCCGACTACGCCACCCGTGGCTTGCGGTCAGTGCGAACCGCCGCGGCAAGGCAGACCGCTGGGGCTGATGGTGTATGCAGCTGAGGTAGTGTGACTCCCCACGGGAAGAGTGCAGCCCCAGAGCAGTGTAGTAGATGGTGGGGGTGATGGTGCGGGCGTCCCAGCACTAGTAGTGCTGTATGCGGTGAGAAAGCACAGAGACAAGGTATTGCAGTTCAAGTTCTTTACTCACAGTTCTCATCCAGGTCACTTGTGCGCAGGTAGGACCGCCCGAGCCGTGCTGCATCCACCAGGCAGGGGGCTCGATCAACCCCCAGGCAATTCCGGAGTGTGGCACAGGACACCCTTCTATCCTTTCGCCAGCCGTGCCCCACCAGTGACACTACTTCTGTCCAGCTGCCTCGGGTCTTCTCCTGGGAGGACTGGGTGTCCACTTCCCTGACCCTATGTGGTGTGCCTTCCTAGTAGGTGTAGTGAGGGGTCGCACCAGTAAATGATCACGACCACCGGTTCTTGGTTAAGGATTAGTCACCTCCACCAACTTGGGATCCGGTACCCTGTTCTGCCAACCCGTCACCCGCAATCTCCTGGGTCCTTAGGGTTCCTTCCGCCTTCGTGTCTCTGGGCCCTTCTACACTTTGGGTACTTCTCTTTCTTTGCTGTTCCTTTCTGTTTCTGTTCCTTTCTGTTTCTGTTCCTTTCTGCTGGCTCTGGCCTTCCTCCTAGGCCTGCCTCGTGGAGCTGGGCCCAGACTGAACCACAGCTCCCTGTCAGCCCTCTCTGGCTGAACTCCTTCTCTCCCTGGACTCCACCCAGAACTAAGATGGTGCCCACCTTATATACCCTCCCCTAGTGTGTGAGCTCAGGTGACTAGCAACCAATGAGCTCCTACCTATGCCCAGAACCCGTCCCCTCTTGCGCCTACATCACTGGGTTTTCATCCCCCCTCCCCACTCCAGCCAGGGACATGATCTGTCGTGCCTGCATTACTGTACTAATGGGAGCACCGTTGAGCTGTCCCCCGGAAATGGGGTGTGTGTGATGCATGCAGCTAACTGAGTCCCGGTCCACACACCATCCTTACCCGGGAGTGGGATATCACACCTCTGGTTGAGGTGCAATACCTCTGTAGCGACCGAACCCTCGGGGCGCTACATTCCCCCCCGGTAAACCACAGCACGTCCTCGGGCTGGAAAAGAGCAAAGACAATTCAAAAACATACAACATTTTTAGAATGCATTTGCATATAAGACAATAACCATTTAACCCATCCCTTTATGGGAGGCACTTTTCTCCTTTAACGTTACCAGTACACTTTTCTCTTTTAACAAGTATTACACATATAAAATACCATAAAACTCTTTTAGCAGCATATAAAACTTTTTCAGTATAAAACGTTCTCAAGTAAAACACATTCTTGGGTACTGGCCGCGGTGCATCTTGCGACCAGGTGTTCATTCTTCTTTTAAGTGCAAAAACTTCAGCAAACTTTTAAACGTGAGGGACTCTCTGTCCCGAGGTAGACGTTGCAGTCTTTTTATAAAACCAGTAGGGGGCGCTTTAGGAAGCGCAACTATTTACACGGGCGGCCGCTCTCAGTCCTCGGCCAGGTAGGGAGGGGGATGGCTGTTCTCAGTCCCCAGCCAGATAAGGGAAAAGGGATGGCTGTTCTTAGTCCCCAGCCAGATTAGGGATATAGGGGGTAACTTCCAAACATCAGTTCTTATACCCTGACGGGTAACTATATACATTTGTGCGCTGCCACTTTTCAGTAGCGGTGTCCTCCTTGCGCACCTTCTTCCGGGTAGTCTTCAGGCCCATCCTGGCCCTCTGGGTACTTGGGGTCCGAGTAGTACTGCTCCTCCTCTCCTACCATCCTGTGGACGTGGAGGGCATACAGTCCTTTTGCACCCTTGTGCCGGGTGTAGGTGACCACGTCGCCAGGGTATAAATCTCGTCAGCGATGTCACTCTGGCAGGTGGCTCTCGACGTCCCTGCGGGTCACAAAGACGTCGTCGGTGGTTTCAGGGTCCTTGATGAAGCCCCAGCCGCGATCCATCTGAAACTTCACCACGGTCCCGGTGACTCTGGGACCGCTGGCAGCTCGGGGTTTCTGTCGGGCTCTTCTCTTCTGCTCCGCACTCCGTGTTTGGAGCCGCTCCTCCCTGACACGTCGCTCCCGCCGCTCCCTCTCAAATGTCGCCAGCTGTTGGCGGCAGGACTCCAGTCGACGGGCTGCGTCTGCCCGGGTTTCCTGGGTGAACCCCATCAGGTTTTCTCCAGTGGGGTCCCACTCGAACTGGGCGTCCTCCAGTGAGGGATGGCTTATCTCTCTGGGCTCCGAAGCTGGTATCAGGGGTTCGCGCAGGGGCTGGTCTCTCCATTGGCGGCTGCTGATCAGGTCGGCCGGCCATACCAGGGGCAGCCCATCCGGGCTGGTGTGCTGGGCGAATAGATCCGCGCCCAGGGGCAGTATGGCAGGGGGCCCTGGTTGGGGAGCAGCGCCCGGGGGCACTCGGCCTTGCGACCAGGCCGGTGGTCGCCTGCAGGTCGTGCCCGGGAGTGGCGCCGTCAAGGCAGGGGGCGCTGGTGAGGCAGTGGCGCCCCGGTGCACTAGGCCTTGCGATCAGGCCTGTGATGTCTGTCTCTTTATTGCGCCAGGGGTTAAAGGGCACGGCGCGGGGCGGGACGCGACAGCAGTGCTTACAGCCTGAGGCCTAGTTGGTAGCGGCGGAGGCGTGGCGACAGGTGCGGTTCCCGGGGCTTCGGGCCTTGCAACGGGAGGCTGAGGTATGCTCGTGGTTTCAGGGCTGGGGGTGGTGACGTCCCCGTTACCTGCCTCGGTTGTTGCGGTCTCCTCCGTGGCATCGTCCCCGGATTCCGGTCCACCTTCACCGCCCTCGGAGGCAGGCGTGCGGCTGGGCGGTGGTGGCGCCTCCTGCGGTCGGGTCACGGCTTGCCGGGCCAACTCCTCCTTCCACCCGGCGATCACGTCCCACTGCGCCCGTACCATCCTCCGGTCCAGGTCTTCTAGCACGGCTTGCGCACGCTCCGGGTCTCTGGGGAGCTGTGCCAGCAACTCTGTTAGGCTGCATGGTGGCTCAGCCTGCAGCAGGCTACGGGCCAGGGTGTTGGTGGGGTGCGGTGCTCCTTCCATTCCCGGGTGCGGCCTGTCCAGACTGATCCAGACCGCACCCTGCCCCACAGTTTTCTTTCCTGTCCGCCCCCATTGGGGGTGGTCCTGGGGCCATCTGCTGACAATCACCTTCAGGGGCAGCCCCCCCCACGTTGATGGACATCTCTACAGCCGCACTCATGGCTGCTGGAGGCGGGCTCCTTCTTTGGCGCCATTCTGGGACCTGGCCCACGATGGGAGGTGGCTTCCTGCTGTCTTTTGGCGCGCACATTATGGCGTCCGTTCTGCTGGGGCGGGCGCCATTTTTCAACACAGTCAATTTTGATTAAACAGTCTCTTTGTCTTCAGGCGCGCAATACCCGTTTGTGGCGGGTTGGTAACGATCCTGCTGACTACGCCAAAAGTTGACGCGCCCCCTGGGCCGCGTGGGGAACCTGGAACTGGGCCTTTTGTGGGATGCTGGGGTTTGTAATCACTGTGGCGATGGCCCGGTCCCGTGGCTCAGGGTGGTCAAACCAGTGGCAGTCTATTTATGGTGTTTTTATGGTTTAATGTCCGACTACGCCACCCGTGGATTGCGGTCAGTGCGAACCGCCGCTGCAAGGCAGACCACTGGGGCTGATGGTGTATGCAGCTGAGGTAGTGTGACTCCCCACGGGAAGAGTGCAGCCCCAGGGCAGTGTAGTAGATGGTGGGGGTGATGGTGCGGGCGTCCCAGCACTAGTAGTGCTGTATGCGGTGAGAAAGCACAGAGACAAGGTATTGCAGTTCAAGTTCTTTACTCACAGTTCTCATCCAGGTCACTTGTGCGCAGGTAGGACCGCCCGAGCCGTGCTGCATCCACCAGGCAAGGGGCTCAATCAACCCCCAGGCAATTCCGGAGTGTGGCACAGGACTCCCTTCTATCCTTTCGTCAGCCGTGCCCCACCAGTGACACTACTTCTGTCCAGCTGCCTCGGGTCTTGTCCTGGGAGGACTGGGTGTCCACTTCCCTGACCCTATGTGGTGTGCCTTCCTAGTAGGTGTAGTGAGGGGTCGCACCAGTAAATGATCACGACCACCGGTTCTTGGTTAAGGATTAGTCACCTCCACCAACTTGGGATCCGGTATCCTGTTCTGCCAACCCGTCACCCCCAATCTCCTGGGTCCTTAGGGTTCCTTCCGCCTTCGTGTCTCTGGGCTCTTCTACACTTTGGGTACTTCTCTTTCTTTTCTGTTCCTTTCTGTTTCTGTTCCTTTCTGCTGGCTCTGTCCTTCCTCCTAGGCCTGCCTCGTGGAGCTGGGCCCAGACTGAGCCACAGCTCCCTGTCAGCCCTCTCTGGCTGAACTCCTTCTCTCCCTGGACTCCACCCAGAGCTAAGATGGTGCCCACCTTATATACCCTCCCCTAGTGTGTGAGCTCAGGTGACCAGCAACCAATGAGCTCCTACCTATGCCCAGAACCCGTCCCCTCCTGCTCCTACATCACTGGGTTTTCCTCCCCCCTCCCCACTCCAGCCAGGGACATGATCTGTCGTGCCTGCATTACTGTACTAATGGGAGCACCGTGGAGCTGTCCCCCGGAAATGGGGTGTGTGTGATGCATGCAGCTAACTGAGTCCCGGTCGACACTCCATCCTTACCCGGGAGTGGAATATCACACCTCTGGTTGAGGTGCAATACCTCTGTAGCGACCGAACCCTCGGGGCGCTACACAAACAAGCAAAGAAGGTGTAGTGACCAACACTAAAAATGTCAGTGCAGCAAGAGGAGATGCACAAGCCGCATATAGAGTGTCAGATATAATATGTACCAATACACATTAGCCACAATAAGTGTGAGCTCCAAGGGCATTAGTCAGTACAAGTGTACATGTGAATACAGCCATTATCCACTGTTCAAATATGGCAATGTGAAGATATATACAGTCCATTCAGCATGATTAGTATTAATGGCCATCTCCTCCTGCTGGACAGATGCCAAGTCTGTGACATCACCTATTATGAATTGTGAATTCTGTGTTTTCTATTAGACATAGAGTTATTATCAGATATTATAATCCTGTCTGTGATGATAATGAGACTGCTGAAAAGCCCAATGTGAAAATTTCAAGGTTTCTGGGGGTTTTACATTACCTATGTCATACATAATCGAAATTTGCCACGTAAGAGTATATTCAAAGTAGTTGTTAGCCACCCCTGTGCCTCTTCTATAGTTCTGCACTGCTGTTTACTGACACACACTTACATTTGAGCAGTTGGAGAATCATGTGACGCGCCCCCTGGGCCGTGGGGTACTCGGTAGCCGGGCCAGTCACTGCTAGGGGAGATGTCACAGTGGCGGTGACCCGGTCTGTGACCCAGGGCGGTCAATAAAAGGGATTATTGAAAGGGGATTATAGTTTTTATATACAGTTCGTGACGCCACCTGTGGTATGCAGCTATATGGAGCCGCCGCTGCGGAGCAGGTCCTCTATAGCTGATGTTAGCGCAGCAAAGCTGGTGTAGCTCTCCACAGGTAGAGCTTAGCTCCAGGGCGTTGCAGGGTTGTTATAGATGAAGTAGGTGTGTAGAGTGGTGCAGGGGATGATGGCGCAGTAATAATTCGCAGAGACAGTGGGGTGCAGTCTTCAGGGTTTTACTCACGATTTTTAGACTCCAAGTTACCAGGGCCAGGGTAACTTCCCACGTCGTCCTGTGCTTACTCAGGGAGGGGTTCAGCAAACCCTCAGGCAATTCCAGAGTACTTAGCGGGACCCCGTCCTGTGTGTTCCTTCTGGCCGTCTCCCTGCACCTCACACCCAGTGTCCCAAGCCGGTGACCGCGGACTTTGTCGGGCGACGTTTTCTCTGTCCCCTGCGTCCTCTATGGCCACCTTTTTGGTGAGTTAGATGTGCTGTTGGCTGCAGCACCTGAAATGCTGCACCCTCCGGTTATCTAGTTGAGACTTGAAGAACTCTGCTAGTTTAGGGGCCGGTCCCCTCTCAGCGGCCTGATCCTTCCACTCCTGGTGGGTTCGGGCGCACGGGTGGCATCCGCACTGCCCGTGCCCCTAGGATCCTTTCTGCTTTACTGGAGCCTTCCTTCCTGCTCCTCTCCTCTCTTCAGTCTGTCCTGGGCCTCTCTCACTAGGCCCTCCTCCTGAGCAGAGCTCCTGCTCCTTTCACTGTTCTCCCAGACTGCTCTGGCCTCACAAGATGGCTTCTCTTTTTATATCCTCCTTCTCAAGTGCTCCCCTGATCTGCTTCCTCCATCCACACCCACTACATGGTTCCCCCTCTCTTGGTTCCCCCCACTCCAGCCAGGGACAGGGCTCAGCAGTGCAGCAATGCATCTTGCCCATCCTGCTGGTCTGGAGTAGTGTAGTGTTGGATGTTGGTGTTTGGGTCCCGGGCAGTACTCCATCCTTACCTGAGAGAAGGAGACACCACACCTCTGGGTGAGATTCAGTACCTCTGTGGCGACTGAACCCGCAGGAGTGCCACACATGTCTTGCATAAGTAATCTAAATTAATCTCATATATCAAGACACGCACATACCATTCCTAGATTCTGAATCTTAAGACAAATCAAGACTATTTAAAGGGGCAGTCCTTTTTTTTTAAAGTATTTTTGTTAGAACGCACCTTCCTCAAAAAGTTTGATCACATATATTCCATTAAAACAAATGGGCTGTTCATGCAATGCGTGGACATGTCAGATCCTCCAGCATGAAAGATATTATTTCTTGTCTTGAAAAATAGATGAGGGTCCTGAATGAACAACGTCCTGAAGTAACTAATAAGCAGATAATCTGACAGTGGGTTTTCCGTTATGAGATCTGCTACATCTGACACAATATGGAAGCTTCAATGCCATTGTTAAAGGATGTGAGCAAAGCTGTGTTTCCCAGGTAAGCAGCAGGAGGGAGGGACTGGGGAGGTTCACAGGTACCAGACTGCCAGATACAACTGGAAAAAAACCAGTTCAAGCTCTACCTGGTCCAGGTGAACTCTATGGGAGGGGACGGGAGCAAGAGAGAGAGAGAGACAGCCAACAGGTGAAGGGGGAGCTGGAGAGACTGCAAGGTGCATTCACTGGGGAAGAAGCTGGCTAGAAAACACCAAAAGAAAAGCTGGACATTGGTCCGACAACTTAAGAAGAAAACCGAAAAAAGCCCTGATGTAAAGTAGATGCTCATCTCCTGCACTATCCAGGGCACAAGGACTAAGGTTTGTGACTTCTCATATAATTGTGCCAATACTATACCCTAGAATACTGTGAGCCGCCTCCTACAGTCAAGCTGAAAGCCATTTCTTGGTTACCAACGACCACACGTCTGCTATTACAGTTCCTATTGAGTTGTCACCCATCTTTTCTAGACTCCTGAATTGTAATACCATATTGATATAAAGCATTGAGGGTATGACTTGCTCTATAAGGATGCAGAATTCACATTCAGGAGCCTTGAAAAGCTGGGAGACAAAGAACATGGGAGCTGTAAGGGGAGAAGAAGGGGTATTACATTTATTTTACAAAAACATATAACTAAGAAGTTCTCAGGGACTTATATTTATAAAGAACATAAGGTATGAATAGATGGGTAGATAGATGTACACATGGAATAAATACTATTTTTCACATTTATGAAATGGGAGAGCTGCCATTTATTATTTAATATATACAGTAGTGGGGACTCTGGCTTGTCCTTGCACTTTTTTAGTGGTGCTTTCTATATCTCTTTTGAAATAATATCTATATTAAAAAAATAAGGGATGGCCATGGGGTCTAAACCACCCCCTCAACTTTAATGATAGATATTTCCTCCTTTTTTGAAAAAAAACCCATAAAACTAAAAAAAAACATATATTGTACAAATGACTCAAGTCCTCAGAGAATTATATTTAGAGGTGATTGCTCTTTAAGAACACTAAAAGCTATTGTAGCTGTCACATTGTGCAATACTGAAACATTGGGCTTTTTCCAAAAGATTTGCCCCCTTGAGTTACCGCTTCCCCCCTCCTGACGCCTGGCAAAGTGACAGCACATATTCAGAATATGTACATATCTCTTAATGGATCAGCGTGCATTTTCTATTACACTAGAGAAGGAATTTTTGTACGCTTGAGCAACGAGGTGAAACCAGAACGACTGGATAATGGAAGGGCGAAAGAGACATGTAAAAGGCCTGATAATTATCATATAGCGCTTTAAAGGAGAAACTATACATAGAATTGTCTTCTTTCTATTTGAAGTACAATTATAATCTGTTGTTCTCTGTTATCAGCTCGTTCAGTCTGATATGTTAATTGAAAGGAATTACCTATAGGAAGTCAATAAAAACTCCCGGCTACACCCCCTATGTTTTGTCACCTATCTGCAGTTCTGAGAACCTCCAGAGACATTTACATTCATATGTATGATTGACGTCTGCTGCTCCACCTATAACGCTGCTGTATTATTATAAGCTTAGAACTTTAGGTTTAGTATATTCTAATGGCTGATTGTGTGAGGCCCAATGTGTCACCTGGAAATCCCATGTGGACTGAGCCACAGTGCATTATATGTACATGATATAGTCACCAGTCTTTGCATTTTGCTATTTTAGATTTCTAAGTTTCGTTAACTGCGGTAAAGCTGAATAAAAAATCATAATAATCATTGAGGACATTAGACCATGGCAATATTCATCATACGGGCCAAATGCCATGCTACAATTCAGGTTGTTACAGACACAACAATGCCTGTATACTTTTTATTTTTTCCCATAATAAGCATGGTTTTGAAAGAACTAAGGGTTTTTGTGTTTTTTTATTTTTTCCATATCTTTAAGCATTTTATTTAACTTTTTTTTCCATTTTTGTCCTACTTAGGAACTTGTATGCACTTAATTACTTGTATAAGACACTGCAGTGTATTGTGCCCATCAGCCATATATCCTACAAGGCCCTGATTCTGGCACCAAAATGGTGGCATCTTGAGGTTTTTAAGGGGGAAAACTGCTGGGATTGGATTTAACTTTATTCCTGGCGATTGGAGAAAGATTGTATAATACGGATCAATTATTAAAAAGTTACCCATTACGTACTATAGACTTATGTCATGGGTTGTTAAGCGGGTAAAGGGGCTCCGGATGGACTTAGAGTAAAATATTTTAACCTCTGGCTTGGGTTACAGGAATAGTGTTTATGTTATTATTATTGTTGTCATTATGGTTAGGTGCATTTAGAAGAGATAAGGGATGGCCATGGGGTCTAACCCAACCCCTCAGATCCCCATAACTTCTGATCATCAATACTACATTCTCCACACAAGCCAGCCATGAAAATGCATTAACTGTCAAGCAACATCTTTTGCTCTGAGCTCCCAAGAGAGGTAAATGATGTGCGGTTATATTGCTATGATTTATCTCCTGCGAGAATAAAGGCAAAAGCAAGTTGCAATCCAACATTCCTAATCCCTCTTGCCATTGACATTTGTTGTTGAGAGAGAGTTGGATGGCCCCATACAGGTTTGATTGTCTTTTCTCTTACATATATGGCCTGATTTTCCCTATACCTACAATCTATGTGCAGCCATACCAAGACAGGAACTGATATCACCAAGTTTCTCAACCACACTGAAATATGAAGTTATATGATGTAATTTTATGGACATTTACACTTTGCAACTATTCTCCTCTATGGCAAATTTATAGAGGTCTTAAACAAGGTCCTTTCTCCATTAACTCAAAATGCCTTAATAGAATAAACTGGGTTTTCTACATCGGACCTCGTTATAAAATTATCTATTATGACCCTAAATTTCTGAGGTTCTATAATTTAACTCCTTACTACTAATGTGGGCCTTTGGGAACCGACAATATCTTTCTTTTTTTATTTTTAATCTTTGCGTCCCAAAAGCCTGAACATTTATATTTTCCTATGAATGTATCTGTATGAGCGATAGTGGTTTTTTTTTTTTGTTATTATTATTTTTTTTTTAATGGCACCATTGTGCTATGCATGAAATATGTTAATTACTTTTTGTTTTGGGAATATGCAAAAAAAATTAATATAGCAAATCCAAAAATGTTTGGGTTTTATAAACTTTTTTTTCCGTGTGTTAGTACAATTACGGCCAAATTTATATATATATTTTTACTACTTTAAAAATAACGTTTTTCTGTCTCCATATTCTTAGAACCAAACCTGTATTATTTTTCGATGTGTCTGTTTGATAAGTTTTCATTGCATTTTTTAGGTGACCTAAAAACTGTAATTCTGGCATTATTTTTAATTTATTTTTTTAAAGATGTTCATCATTTGGGCCAAATACTGTTCTGTTGTTCAAGTTGTTATAGACACCACAAGCTGAACTATAGCTACACTTTTTCTTTCTTTTTCACAAAATAAAGTATTGCTATCGAAGAACAGAACAAAGTTTTTTTTGGTGGTTTTTTTTTAATTTTTTTTATATCTTATTACATTTAGCTCGTTGTTGGGTTTTTCATGAACATTTCTAGTAGAAGAATTATAAAGATGATTCAGCTCCTGGTTTACTCTGTGAACCAGATCTGCAAAATCACTTGTAAACTTTCCAGTCATTGTGCCGAGACCATTTATGACCCTTTACAACAAGCTCTCTTGGCCTGGTCAATACTTTATGGGAAAATTGGGCAACAAAAGAATATTTGTAAGATCCCTTCATAAGATAAAGCTACAACTGTCTAATTTGGCGTTTCAGATTAGTGAGCTGGAAAGATTGTGTTGGCTTCTGTACACCATTTACAAAATTTACGACCCTTTAGTGTAGAGGTGACTAGAGATGAGCGTTGTTCTACTCAAACTGTTCGCCAATCTCAAATTCGAGCTGTTTTGGGCGGTGTTCGAGCCGTTCGGCGAACACGAACAATTTGAGAAAAATTCGGCTGTTCGAGGTTATGTTCGATAACTGTTCGTGCATCAAAATCATAACTGGATTTTTTCTCAGTAATGATGAAAATTAATGTTAATACGCAGTTTGAGTGTACAGCGGGGCGGGGGGAGGGGCAGGGGATGGATCTCTGCAGGAACAATGAAGATCTCCATTTTTTTTTCTCTTTCCCGCATTTGCAGTGGGGAGGTGCAATCTGTCAGCCTATCAGCAGCGCACACACGGAGCGAAGTGCTTTTTTTCACACAAGCAAGGGCATGTGTCATTGGCAGTGTATGTCACATGTCCTTGCCCTATAAGACCAAGCCATTTTCCCCGTCGCCACCATTTTCTCACTGCTGCAGCTGCGTGTTAGACGGCACCGCTGTTACTGTGTGCGCTATACCTTGTTAATTTCAAGCCAATTTTCGCACAAATATACAGATAGCTTGGGAGTAGGGAATAGTTGTGATTGCAGTCCTTTTAAGGACTAGGTTACAGCATTTCCTACGACTTTTATCAGGGAGGTCTGTGCTCTTAAATAGATAGGTTGTGGGAGTAAAGACTAATTGTAATTGGAGTCCTTTTCAGGACTAGGTTACATCAGTTCCTATCAGTTTTTGCCAGGCAGGTCTGTGCCAGTGCTGTGCAAGTTTTTTTCACAGCATTTGGCTGAATCTAGCAAAGCTAATCCTTTTTGGCCTATTGCAGAGTGTGTTAGTCAGTGGAGTAGCCTATCTGTGTTGCAAGATATAACACCTGTGTATAGAATACCAATTTTTTTACTGCACCTAGTGAAGTAAAATCTTTTGGGCATAGCATCATTCTATTAGTCCACCTATACTGACCTCCATCAGGTTGCAAACTGAATATAATTTTTTTCTGCATCTAGCTCTGAAAAAATATTTGGGCTTCTAGCAGTGTGTGGGACTTGGTCTATTAGTCCATCTATACTGACCTCCATCAGGTTGCAAATTAAAAATAATTTTTTTCTTCATTTAGCTCTGAAAAAATATTTGGGCTTCTAGCAGTGTGTGGGACTTGTTCTATTAGTCCTTCTATACTGACCTCCATCAGGTTGCAAATTGAATATAATTTTTTTCTGCATCTAGCTCTGAAAAAATAGTTGGGCTTCTAGCGGTGTGTGGGACTTGGTCTATTAGTCCATCTATACTGACCTCCATCAGGTTGCAAATTAAAAATAATTTTTTTCTGCATCTAGCTCTGAAAAAATATTTGGGCTTCTAGCAGTGTGTGGGACTTGGTCTATTAGTCCATCTATACTGACCTCCATCAGGTTGCAAATTAAAAATAATTTTTTTCTTCATTTAGCTCTGAAAAAATATTTGGGCTTCTAGCAGTGTGTGGGACTTGTTCTATTAGTCCTTCTATACTGACCTCCAGCAGGTTGCAAATTGAATATAATTTTTTTCTGCATCTAGCTCTGAAAAAATAGTTGGGCTTCTAGCGGTGTGTGGGACTTTCTCTATTAGTCCATCTATACTGACCTCCATCAGGTTGCAAATTCAAAATAATTTTTTTCTGCATCTAACCCAGCCAATAGTTTTGGCCTAATACCACAGTTTGGCCACTCAGCTCTGCTCGGTTCCCATCCATTGTTTTTTTTGTGCAAACAACTCCAGAGTTGTGAATTAGTTAACCACCAAAATGAGTGGAAAAAGGCCTGCTGCTGGTGGAAAGGGGAATAGGCGTGTTGGGAAGGGGAAAAAAGGTTGTGTCCGTGGGGTAGGTGTTAAAGCAACAGTAACATCTGCAGAAGAAAGACCATCTTCCAGCCAAACTAAAATGTCTACTTCTTTTAGCGGACAATGTGATAAGATCACTTTCTTACGGCCACGCCAATCGCTACAAATTCCAGATGAGGCACAAAAACAGCAGGTGCTTCAACGGATATCAAGTGCTCCTTTAAGTGGGCTCTCCTCCACATCAACTTCAACATCACAAATACTCCAGTCCTCAAAGGTGTCACCCAAATCGCACTTGCTTCCTCACAGCTCCCAAATCTCCAGCTGCCCGTCTGAGTATGAGGTAGAACAGATGGTTGAGTCTGCAGAGCTGTTTACTCATACTATAGCCTGGGAATCAGAGGTCGACTCCAGCGCTTCTGTGAATCCAGACGAGGAAATGATCTGCACTGATGCCCAGAATCTTTATGAGTCGGATCCAGGACCAGATGCAGAAGGTTCTGACCATAATGTAGACCCTCATTCCCAAACTGTAACTCCTGTTGGTGGAGACAATGAGGAAGACGATGATAAGACTCAAATACCTGATTGGAGCGACAACTTTAGTTTTTTGTCAGGGCAGGAACAGGTTGGCTCTGAGGACGACGGGTGTGATAACGCACAGGGTGATGATGATGAGGTCGGAGATCCCACTTACTGTCAACCCACAGTCAGCCAAGAGATGAGGTCAGCAGAGGAGGTGGAGGAAGATGCTAGTGACGACGAGGTCAGGTTGCGCCTTCCTGGACAGAGACGTAGTACTGGAAGCACGTCAACAACTGCATCCTCAAACACAACTCTGCCTCTCACCACAAGTCGTGGTGGCTCTTCAGGTCGCATGGGTGCTAAGCCTTGCATAGCCTGGGCATTTTTTCAGATCGATAAAGATGACCCAACTCGTGTTATCTGTAACATTTGTCAGCAAAAGCTAAGTAGAGGCCAAAAAATACATAGTTTGAGTACTTCATGCATGAACCGGCACATGGACATGAAGCATAAGTTGCAGTGGGAAGCTCAGTGTGCTACAATGCGGCCTAGCCGGCCGGGCCAATCACCGTCTGCCATATCTTGTGCATCCGCGGCCTCTTCATCCTCTGTGACTGGGGGGACAGCAGTCACACCTGTTTTGGGGCGCAGACCTGCCACCTCTTTACCCGCAACAGCCAGCGTGATTGGCAGGTCATCATTTTCTTTGGAGGTGGTAACACCAGCTGGTGTTGAGCGCTGTCCGACATCGATAGCACCACCTTTGGATCAAGGCAACCTAACATGTCCGCCTGCATCTTCCTCACAGACCGGCAGTTTGCCGGGGACACCCTTATCAACCCCGTCTAAGCACAATAGCCAGCCCTCGGTCCCTCAGATGTGGACAAGTAAAAGACCATTTCCTCCTAGCCATGAGAAAGCTAAGAGGTTGAATTTCACCATCTGCAAGCTCTTGGCTACAGAAATGCTGCCTTTCCGCCTGGTGGACACAGAGGATTTTCGAGACCTTATGTCCGTCGCAGTGCCCCAGTACCAGATGCCCAGTCGGCACTACTTCTCAAAGAAAGGTGTGCCTGCGCTCCACCAGCATGTCGCACACAACATCACCGCTTCTTTGAGAAACTCTGTGTGTGACAGGGTGCATTTCACCACAGACACTTGGACGAGTAGGCATGGACAGGGGCGTTACATGTCGCTGACTGGGCACTGGGTAACTATGGTGACAGCAGGACAAGGGGCTTCTGTCCAAGTCTTGCCGTCCCCACGAGTTGTGCGTCAATCCTCTTTATGTCAAAGTTCCTCCACTGCTTCTGCCTCCTCAACCTCCTCTCGGTCTTCCACCTGCACCCAAAGCCTGTCTGGTCATGCCACAAGCTTTCTAACTGCGCAGAAGGGATCCTGCACACCTCCTTACTATGCTGGCAGTAGGGCTCAACGTCATCAGGCGGTTTTTACATTGAAATGTCTGGGAAATGTGAGTCACACAGCTGAGGAGTTGTGGTCAGCTCTGGAGAACCAATTTCATGAATGGTTGTCTCCACTGGACCTGAAACCAGGGAAGGCCGTGTGCGACAATGCTGCAAACCTGGGTGCGGCCCTTCGCCGGGGCAATGTCACACACGTGCCTTGTATGGCTCACGTGTTGAACCTGGTTGTCCAGCAATTTTTAGCCCACTATCCCAGACTAGATGGCCTTCTGCAGAGGGCACGGTCGCTGTGTGCTCACTTCCGCCGTTCGCATCCCGCAGCTCAGCGACTTACATCTCTACAGAAGTCGTTGGGCCTGCCACTTCACCGGCTAAAATGCGATGTGCCTACCCGGTGGAATTCAACTCTGCACATGTTGCAGCGACTGTGGCAGCACCGACAAGCCCTGGTGCAATACGTTCTGACGTATAGCCTGGGCCAACGAGATTCAGAGGTGGGGCAAATCACGCTGGAGGAGTGGTCTCAGATCAGGGACCTATGCACCCTTCTGCACAGTTTTGAAATGGCGACGAAGATGTTTAGTGCTGACGATGCCATTATCAGCATGACTATTCCGGTGATTTACATGCTGGAGCACATGTTAAACAGAATTCGGAGTCAGGTGGTGGCACAAGAGGAGGTGGAGGAAGTAGAGGAGGAGGAGTTGTATGCGGAAGGGCTAACATCTGCAAGGTCCAGACGGTCAGCAGCACCAAGGCGGCAGGCATGTGAGGGTAGGGGAGATGGTTTTACCAGGGCGCATGAGAGCAGCCAAACTAGTGAGGAAGGTGCAGGAGCCCAGGAAGAAGTGGAGGACGAACTGATGGAAGACTCATCAGATGAGGGAGACCTTGATCACATTTCTGTTGTGCGAGGTTGGGGGGAGAGGACAGAGGAAGGAAGCATGATTGTTACCTCGCCACCAACACAACAGGGACTTGGTGCTCCTGGATGCGCAACACACATGAGTGCCTTCTTGCTGCACTACCTGCAACATGACCCTCAAATTGTGAGAATTAGAAATAATCCTGACTACTGGGTTGCCACACTGTTAGATCCCCGGTACAAAAGTAAATTTGCAGAAATTATTCCTGCCATAGAAAGGGATGCACGCATGCAGGAGTATCAGCAGAGACTGTTGCAGAATCTTACATGTGCTTTTCCACAAAATACCAGTGGTGCACGTAGTGAATCTCACAGTTCCAACTTGCCAACCGTGGGACCGTCAAGTGTTCAGCACTCAAACCGTAACAGAACCACAGTATCTGGTGGTAACATCAATTTTGCGGAATCATTTCACCACTTTTTTAGCCCATCCTTTGCAAGGCCACAGGAGACAAGAAGTCTGACACATAGTCAACGCCTAGAGACGATGGTACAGGAGTATCTCCAAGTAAACATTGAAGCCACGACTGTGTCACTGGACCCTTGCTCTTTTTGGGCTTCCAATCTGGATAAATGGCCGGAGCTAGCCACTTACGCCTTGGAGATCTTGTCATGCCCCGCAGCCAGCGTTCTGTCTGAACGTGTGTTCAGCGCTGCTGGTGGTGTGCTGACAGATAAGCGCACGCGGCTCTCCACTGATAATGTAGACAGACTCACGTTCATAAAGATGAACAAATCATGGATCCGAAACGACTTTTCTACCCCTGTGTCATCCTGGGGAGAGTAAAAGCTTGATGATTGGTTAAAATCACCCTACCAACCGTTTTAAGCTTTCAAATTACTAATCATGTTTATCTGTATCTTGACTGGAAAATAATTTGGGCTTTGTAGCAGTGTGCAGCACTGATCCTATTAGGCCATCTATACTAAAGCTTCACCAGATTTAAAATTAAAAATAATTTTTAGCTGCATCTAGCCCGGAAAATAATTTTGGGGCTCCGAGATGCGCAAGGCACATAAGTGCCTTCTTGCTGCACTACCTGCAGCATGACCCTCATATTGTCAGAATTCGAAGTAATCATGACTACTGGGTTGCCACACTCTTAGATCCCCCAAACTTTTCGATCAACCTTTTCATTTTAATAAAGACCAAAAAAATGGTCATTTTTGAAATTATAAGCATTAGCAGGTTGTTAGAAACTGAAATCAAACAGTTTTCAACTCAAAACTTTATTCTAGGTGATGTTACATTTTCACATAGGACCCCTTGTTCGAAAGGAGCTTCTGAACTCTCTCGTCCATTGAATTTGTCAGGTTTTGGATGGTTTCTGCTTCAATTGTTTTGCATGAGGACAGAATACCCTCCCAGAGCTGTTGCTTAGATGTGAACTGCCTCCCGCCATCATAGACACTCCTTTTAATGATGCTCCAAAGGTTCTGAATGGGGTAGAGGTCAGGGGAGCATGGGGGTCACACCATAAGTTTGTCCCCTTTTATGCCCATATCAGCCAGAGATGCAGATGTTTTATGTGCAGCATGAGATGGTGCATTATCATGCAGAAAAATGATCTTGCTGTGAAATACACGGTTCTTCTTCTTGAACCATGGCAGGAAGTGCTGTTTGAGAAAATCCACATACATTATGGAGTTCATCTTTAGCGCCTTCAGGGATCCTAAAGGGGCCGACAATCTCTCTCCCCATGATTCCAGCCCAAAACATTACTCCACCTCCTCCTTGTTGGCGCTGTAGCCGTGTTTGCGTGGGGTGTCCATCAACCAGCCATCCTCCACTCCATCCATCTGGACCATCGAGCGCTGCACGGCACTCATCCGTGAACAAAACAGTTTTGAAATCAGTCTTCATGTAATGTTTGGCCCACTGGAGCCGTTTCTGCTTGTGTGAAGTGGATAGAGGAGGTCGACAGGATGGCGCATGCACAGCTGCAAACCTCTGAAGGACCCTGCATCTTGTTGTTCGGGGGACGTTGGAGGCACAAGCAGCTTCAAAAACTTGTCTGCTGCTATGACAAGGCTTTTTTGCCGCTGCTCTTTCAACCTGACGTAATTGCCTGTAGGAAAGAGTCCTCAATTTGCCCTTATCAGCACGCACACGTGTGTACTGTGAATCAGCTACATACTTCTTGATTGCCAAGACACTTCATCCTGATCATCGCACAATGTTGATTGTAGTCATGCCTTGACCTAAACACTCCACAATTTGTTGCTTCTCAGCAGCCGACACATCCTTTTTCTTTCCCATTTTGGCAGAAAATGTAGGCTGCTTAATAATGTGAGACAGCCTTCTTAAGTAGTCTTGCCTTTCATTGGACACACCTGCCAAACTAATTAGCACAGGTGTCTGCAATTGCTTACAGTGATATAAAGAGCCCTGACACACATCACCATCAATGAGTTTAACTGACAAACAAACAAATTCTTCCCTTATCACTCCTAAACACTTTTTGTATAATAATTTGGAACGCAGTGTACATGTGCTTTTCCACAAAACACCAGTGGTTCACGTAGTGAATCTTACAGTTCTAACTTGCCAACCGTGGTCTGTATGGAGTTGTTCAATAAAGGGCCCAAAATTAAGATAACATAGATGGGAGAGGTCTCTATGAATAGGAATTCCTAAGTATTTGATACCCTGTGAGGGCCAGGCAAAGGGAAAGTTGGACTGGATGGAATCCTATATGGATTTGGGGAGGGAGACATCGAGGGCCTCAGACTTCGCTGCATTGATTTTAAAATTTTACCATGTAACAAAGTGATCTATTTCAGCCATAACAGCAGGGATGGATATATGTGATTGAGTGATATATACTAGGACATCATCAGCAAATAGAGAGCACTTGTACTCGGTGCCTCCCACCTCAATCCACCTAATATTGGGGTTATGGCGAATTGATGAGAGCAGGTGCTCCGTCACTAGGATGTATAAGAGAGGGGACAGAGGACATCACTGCCTTGTCCCATTGGTGATTGTGAAAGGTGATGAAAATGTTCTGACGCACCCCCTGGGCCTTGGGACACCCGGAGCCGGACCCTTTTTGGTGGATGCTGGTGGTTGTAGTCTTCGTGCCGGCGACCCGGTTCCGTGGCTCAGGGCGGTCAAACCAGTGGCGGAACTATTTATGTGGTTTTCATGTTTAAATGTCCGACTACGCCACCCGTGGATTGCGGTCAGAGTGAACCGCCGCTCCAGGGCAGACCACTGAGGCTGGTGTTGTGGGTGCAGCAGAGCGTAGCATAACTCCCCACGGGAGGAGTATAGCCTCAGGGCAGTGTATGCGGAGGATGGGGGTGATGGTGCAGGGCAGCAGCAGTAACGACACGGAGTCAGTGATGCAGTTCAGGGCCTTTACTCACAGTTCTTATTATCCAGACCACGTCTGCAGGTAACGGCTGCCCACATCGTACTGTGCTCACCAGGTGAGGGGCTCAGACAACTCCCAGATAACTTTGGAGCACTTCACAGGACCCCCTTTGTGTGTCCTTTGTCTGGCCTTTCTTACCAACACTTCTGTCCGGCTGCCTCGGGCCTCCTCTTGGTAAACTTGGCGCCAGTTTCCCTGACCCTATGTGGTGCCTTCCTAGCGGGTGTAGCGAGGGGCTGCGCCACATAAAATGTCAGAGCCTCCGGTTTCTAGCTGAGGGTCGTTTCCTGCCTCCACTAGTTCGGGGACCGGTCTCCCCCTTTGGCCTGACCCCTCCACGCAGGTGGATTCGGGCGTGCGGTGGCGACTCGCCTGTCCGCACCCCTGGGATCCCTTCATTCCTCGTTCCTGGAGCCTTCTCCGCTCCTCTTCCTTCCTTCTCCCTCTTCCAGGCCTGGGCCTCTGTTACTAGGCCCGCCTCCGGAGCAGAGCTCATGCAGAGCCCCTGCTCCCTGCCACTTCTGCTCAGACTTCTCTGCACTGAACTAAGATGGTGCCCACCTTTTATACTCCCTTCTCAATGCACCCAGGAACTGCTTCCTCCCTGCTCCTGCACTACAGGGTTCCCCTTCCTCAGTGTTCCCTCCCCCCACTCCAGCCAGGGACAGGGACTGTCGTGCCCATCTCAGGGGCATATTGGTCGCCCTGCCCCACGGCAATGTGGTGTAATGCATGCAGGTGTCGGGTCCTGATCCACACTCCATCCTTACCTGAGAGTGAGATATCACACCTCTGGGTGAGGTGCAATACGTCTGTAGCAACCGAGCCCTCAGGGTGCTACAGTTCCATTTATCTTCAGCCTAGGTGACGTATTGCGATACAGGGCCGTGATTTTGGCTATAAAAGGGTCCCCTAGACCCCTACCCCAAGCTTTGTAAGAGAATCATATATGGCGTGCCAGGAGACTCTATGGAATGCTTTCTCAGCATCCAACGAGAGTATCTAATTACAAATTTTTAACTGCATCTAGCCCAGGAAATACTTTGTGCCTAGTAGCAGTGTCTGCTAGTGAGCGGATTATCCCGGCTGTTAAGCAAGCTGCACCACCTGTAGTTTAGACACTTAATTTTTTCAAAGGAAATGCTTCGGGACCATGGGATACTTAGTGAAGAGCATCAGGAGGCACCCCAAGGCATAGGGGCTGGGACTGGCAGTAGGATGCCTTGCGGTGGACAGCCGAGCTCGATCCTTATAAAAGCTTTTTAACTGCAGCAGCTTTAGTGGACGCTACTGGAGCTGGAATTACCGCGGCTGCTGGCATGAGACTTGCCCTCCAATAGATCCTTGTAAATGGATTTAAAGTGTATTCATTCAAATTAGAGAGACAATTTAAATTAAAAAGCTTAGAGCTGCCTCCACCACAGGGGGGCTCGCTCGACCCACCAGCGGACAGGCACCAGTATTGGGAGAGGGGGGCTGGCCGTCAGGGTTCACCGCGGCTCTGGCACAAACCCGGCGACACGGAGGTGGCACGGGCAGGAGCGGACTGAACGTGTCGGCTTCTCACTTTTTGGATTTTAGAAGGGCATGACATGCCTATATCTGTGTCTCCCCCTCCTTTTACTCCTCCACCTCTTTTCTTTTCGCATGACTATATGTACTTGTCACTTTTCCATGTGTTAGTTATGTCTTCTGAGCAGTTTGTCAGCTTTTGGACACCTTTGAAGGTGTTTTCTATGTGTTTCTATGTGTTTTTGTTTGCCTGCCATTGGTTTTAACGGTGTTCGAAGGTGTTCGACGAACAGTTCGACGAACAGTTCGGCGAACACACGGGTGTTCGACGAACCGAACCGAACTCGAACACTACGGGGGTGGCTCAACACTAGAGGTGACTCCTAGGATCCTGAGATATTTATAATAGCGGTTATAGATGAACAGTTTGATTTGTGGAGGATCAAATTTTAGTTAAATTTCCTAAAATTTGCGGTTTCTCGTGAATTTGAACATTTTGAAATTCGATTCGCAAAAAAAAAAAAAAATTCCTAGCACCATTTCCCACAGCGGGACAACGTAATTTTTGTATGGCTGCGCAGCCTCTCCATAGTGTCCTACAGCTGTGACATCCTATGGATTATCATACCTCTGGGCTATCACAGATCAATGGTTCCCAGTGGAGCATAGTTTGTACGTCAGAGTCGTTATCCATTTACAGAGTTAGTGGATAAGTCTCTCTCTCCTGTAGAGTGTAAGCCCTTATGATCAGCGGTGTCCTCTCTCTCCCCTGTAGAGTGTTAGCTCTTATGGTCAGCGTGGTCCTCTCTCTCTCCTGTAGAGTGTAAGCTCTTATGGTCAGCGGGGTCCTCTCTCTCTACTGTAGAGTGTAAGCTCTTATGGTCAGTGGTGTCCTCTCTCTCTCCTGTAGAGTGTAATCCCTTAAGGTCAGCGGTGTCCTTGCTCTCCCCTGTAGAGTGTAAGCTCTTATGGTCAGCGTGGTCCTCTCTCTCTCCTGTAGAGTGTAAGCTCTTATGGTAAGTGGGGTCTTCTCTCTCTCCTGTAGAGTGTAATCCCTTAAGGTCAGCAGTGTCCTCGCTCTCCCCTGTAGAGTGTAAGCTCTTATGGTCAGCGTGGTCCTCTCTCTCTCCTGTAGAGTGTAAGCTCTTATGGTAAGTGGGGTCTTCTCTCTCTCTCCTGTAGAGTGTAAGCTCTTATGGTCAGTGGGGTCCTCTCCCTCTTTCTCTTCTGTAAAGTGTAAGCTCTGATGGCCAGGGAGGTTCTCTCTGTCTCTTCTTCCCCACAAATATTTTACGAGCAATTACAAGCTTTCCTTTATTGAAATTTGCATGAATTTATTTTCCACAAAGCAAATATTTGGGGAAAATTCGAGGAAGTCAGCAAAATCAAATATCAAAACATTCGCTTATCTCTAATAGTGGTCTTTGGGAACCGGTCCTTTGTGCCCCGTCAGATAACAATCTCCAGTTTGAGTAACATTACATGGAGTTTGTATGTTCTTCCCATGTTTCCATTGGTTCTTCCAATTTGTCCTGAGCCAAATATATTATCTTACAACAGTTGTACCATGAATACTTCGAAATCAATGGCCTCGTAAACCAAGCAAAGCTGCTAATGCTATAACGTTTGGTCTCTCTGCTTTTGGGCTCAATATCATTACCATCGATAATTTTGGTTCTGTGTTCAAATCCCACCAAGGACAACATCTGCAAGGAGTTTGCATGTTCTCCCCGTGTTTGTGGGTTTCCTCCGGGTTCTCCGGTTTCTTCCCACACTCCAAAGACATACTGATAGGGAATTTACATTGTGAGTCCCAATAGGTGTGGGAAAGACTTAGTGCAACACAGAGGGAAGAGGGAAAGGGAGCTCCGACACTAGGGAAAGGGGGGAGTGGAGACCTCCTAGTCTGATCTAATGTCACCCTGTCTCAACTACAGTCCCTATTTTGGCTCTTCACCAATCGCCGCACGCGTGCTTCGCCCTGACTTTCTCTGGTGTATGGCTAAGGCTAAGGAAGGAAGGAGATGAGCAGTAGTCGATCTCCACTAGACTCTATAGACAACAAGGGTAGACAAACAGGGGGAAATTGCTTAGCTTTATATGACGCCAAACAAATGAGCACATGGCCTCAAGCTCCAGAGAGGACGAAGTACTGCTCTTGCTAAAGCCTCACAAGTAGTAATGAATATCGCCGGCACCTCCCTCTCAGACACACCAGGTATTTATACACTCATGCCAGGGAGCTAATTAGCCAGAGGGAGGAAGCCACTGGGTCCTAGAGACAGCCTCTAAGAAGATGTCTGTAATGCCAAACGTAGAGATCTCCTGCAACCAACTGCAGGGCGAGTGTCTGTCACCTCTGACACACCCGTGACACAGTGATGTTGTCTAAAGCGCTGTGGAATTAATAGCGCTATATAAGTGAGTATAATAAATACACCTCCTTTAAAAAAAACATTAATGTGATATAACAAGGAAGAGAATTGAACTTCGCGTATAATCTACTTGTCAACATGCTGCACATTGTCTCGGGACGGGAACTGTCAACAGAGCATTTCAGTCGTCCATCCACCGAATGTAAAACCTGCGGTAAGAGTGAGATATCCAGAAACATACAAAAGAAATCAAAGACTTATTGACAGTCATCATGTTTACTGATTGGCACCAACTTATTTCCACATGGCTAGACACAGATCATGACTACTGATATCAGTCTGTTGCGTTGATGGGGCTCATAGTCTCAATTACCTGTTTCACACTCACGCACTTTAAGGATAATTTTATAAGCTAAAAACAAAATCTATCAGGAGTGTAGGAGGAAACCCACCAAATAGATGGAGAACATGAAAACTCATCCAGGACCTCAAAATTCTTGATGGAGGAGACCATGTGGGTTGAACTGTTCTCTCTGCAGCCTGCTCAAAATGGTGATCATGTGGCCCTAAAAAAGAAAAGAGGGGTAGAGCAGCATGAACAACAAAGCATAAAATCCAAGAGTCATCTGTGTAGTGCACAGATGAACATGGGTTCTTCTCTTTCCTATTCAACTGTTTAATTCTACTGTAGCATGCAAGCAAGTATTATATGCTTTTCATTGAAGTCAGTGGGCTGCACATGTAATTCATAGAGTTGAGCAAAATGATTTGAAGAACTTTGGTCCAGCGGCCACGTTGGTAGTCCAAAACCATCGGACCAGAACTCTACAAACCTCCTACTACCCACTGTCACTCCTATCGCCTCTTCTGTATATGTTCCAATGTGATGCCATATGCAATGATGACCTCGCACTGAACCTACTAATAAAAAGAAGAGCCTGAGAATGCCAGAAGGTGGGAGAAGGTTTGAAGGTTGCTGGTCCGGCAACCACAGACTAATAAAGTGATCACTGGACCAGGACCCTGCAAATCTTTTATGCTCAACTTTAGTAATTCATGAATTTGGTTTGTTCTCCAAAGAGAAGTGAAGACCTCAGGGTCGGAGGACACCCCACCTATTAACTCTGAAACCCCTAGTTGGGTATTAGATATCCTCTATCTTTAAATAACTTTAATGAGGACTGAAGAAGCCATAGAGAAGTCATTCTAGGCACAATTATCTTTCTTCTGGGGCATAAATGACAGCTCAGTGCTCAGGTCAGAAGGTAAAGTGATTCCTGGAACAAACGATTCTCTGATCTTTCATTCAGAAAATAGCGAGGTCTAAATACATGGTTGTGTGAATGCGCCCTTTACCATTCCTCATACCGACGTTCTGAGAAAAAAAATATATTTTTTGACATATTTCTCGATTTCGAGGCTGTGCCATAACAGTATACTAATACTAAGGTGTTTTTATTACTAGAAACTTTTTTTTCTAGTTTTTTTTTTTTGCTGCAATTTTTAAGATTATGACAAAACTGTTGCCATTAGAGTTAGAGTTATTGTGTTAGGGTGCTGATCACAGCAAAAAAATGGAAAAAAAAAAAAGGTTTGATGAAACTGCCCTGGAGGCAGCTGAGGAGAGGAGCTGGAACATACTAGTTTTGGGTACAGATTGTGACAGCAATGAGGGCCACCTTTCAGGATGATAATAGGTTTTTGACAGGTACTTCGAAAGTTGCTCCAGGAAAAATGTAGCAGAAAGGAACTGTGAACATTCGTCTTAGTCATATCTTGCAGAGTCATTACCGATATCAGTTCATCTGAAAAAAATCACATCTCAAATTGTGATCTGACCACAATGTAAATCAACTGTAACACTGACGTTCCCGACCACAGCGGCCTTATAAATATGGGGCCTGATTTCTCCAGAACGGCATTCTGTACACCAATCTTGATGAAGAGTGCGCTGGAGTAAAATGCGCCAAATTCATTAAAAGATGTGCACCTCTAAAGGAATTTGGGGCATCTTTCGGCTGCGAGGCAAGAAACATACTGCAGTCAAGGAGTGGAGTACAACTCTGGTATCATTTATGCCACTTAAATGATGATGATGAAGTTGTGGTGGAGCTCGACCATACCCTCTCTGTTAAAAAAAAAGTCATACAAACTCCAAAAGTTGCAAAATGATTGCACAACTATGAATTGTGCAACAATTTAGCAACTTATCAAAGTTTTACACCAGAATTCTTGTGAAAATTGATGTATCGACTCCATGGTGTTTGGATCATGTTCGATGGCTGGTGTTGTTCTCACTTTGCCAATCTCAGAGAAAGGAGTTCAAAATAATTTGGGGTCAGCACCCCAATATATTTGGTCAGCTTTGTGCAACTGTGGAGTGGTACAGTGAGTGCTCTTGAATAAAACACCTCCAAGACCTTACTTCATGGCAGACAGACTTTCCAACCTACAAGTATGATGTTGTAGTCGTGTTGCGGAGTATTTTATTACTTTTTATGCTTTTTTTATGTTTATTCTTGTTATGCACACGCCCGGGCTAAGCGGCGTGTGCGTGTGATTGGTAGTGATTCCACTGGACCGTGCCGGAGAGTGAATGCCTGGAGGGGCGTGACTAAGTATTCACCCGATCCGACCAGGGTCGCACGACGGCATACGACGCCAGTGCACCAAGGAGGAACCGAGCAGAGGGACCAGGTGCTACTCCAGGTCAGACCCCGGACACGGCTGTTGACCCACACAGGGGAATACAGGAACAGGCTGGTAGGCTGGCACACAGACTGGAGGGTATAGGCAGGCACGACTGGTATGCAGGCAGGCGGGTATGCAGGCAGGGGGTAAAGGCAAGCACAGCTAGAGTGCAGACAGGGAGGCACTAGCAGGTAGGAACACAGGCGGGATAGAACCCAGTACACACCGGGACTCAGGAACAATACAGGCAGAGGGTTACAGGCAAGCACAGCTAGAGTGCAGACAAGGCTGAGCAGGGAGGACAGGGCTCTGTACACACGGAACAGACAGGAAGGGAAAGACAGAGCCAGATACTCACACAGTACTTGCAGAGAAAACAAGCAGGAGTTAGGTACGAGTTCAGACTCTGCAGAAAAAGGAAGGGAACGGACATAGAGGCAAAACAGGTAAAGGACAGGAGAGAGTTCAGACTGGAACTGAGTGTACGGAGGAGACCGACACTGCAGAGGGATACAGGAGCGGGTCTGGGAATACGGCCCCCAGAGAGGCGGAACGAACAGGCAAGGAGCGTGTTCAGACAGGACAGACCAGACGCAGGAGCGGGTCTAGGAAATCGGCCACTAGAAGGCGAGAGGAACAGGCTAGGAGCGTGTTCAGACAGGACAGACAAGAGAACACAGAAAGGACTCAGTTCAGACACGGGAGCTGATACCGCAAAGCAGGAGACATACAGGACTCAGTTCAGACACGGGAACTGATACAAAAAGCAGGAGACAAGAGACGGGACCTGGCACCTTCAGAGTGCAAGCACACACTGAAGGAAACACTATGCTCAGGCAGGGATAGAAGGGAGCTGCTGAGCTATATACCAAGTGACAGACAGCAATAGGCTGAGGACGCACAAGGGGTGTGACCCACAGCAGGTACAAAAGGCAGGAAGTGATCGGGCGCCGCCCTTAAGCAGCAGAAACAGACACAAACAGACAGCATGGAGGGAAGCCAGAGAGACATTCTGGACAGGAGATCAAGTGCGCCCTCTTGCACAGTGGGAGATGGACCACCATGCAAGGACGCCGCCAGGTATGTTACAGTACCTCCCCCCTTACGCCCCCTCTTCTTCAGGCCTGCCAGAATCTTCCGCAGGGAATTCGAGGGCCAGTCGTTCACTGGGTTGGAGGGGGACAGAGACTTAAGGGTAATCTCTGCTTCGAGGTACATCTTGTCAAGCTCACAGGAAGAAATAGACGGGTTATCACGTACATAATGAGGAAAAGTCACTGTCTCTTTGTTATCTGGTGGTATCCCGGAGGATTCAGGAAACAACTGGAGGTCCTCCGCCGGGTCAGAAGAGTGCAGAGGCTCAGAGAAAACAACTGCTTCAGAGTACACTAGGTCGGACTCACTGGAGGAAGCAGGCGAGGTATCGGGTACCGAGTATAGGAAAGTCTCTGTCCATTCACCACCAGGTGGCACCCCGAAGGGTTCTGGAGACAGCTGGCGGTCCTCCGCCTGGTCAGAGGGGTGTAGAGACTCACGGGTAACCTCTGCTTCAGAGTACACTAGGTCGGACTCACTGGAGGAAGCAGGCGAGGTATCGGGTACCGAGTATAGGAAAGTCTCTGTCCATTCACCACCAGGTGGCACCCCGAAGGGTTCTGGAGACAGCTGGCGGTCCTCCGCCTGGTCAGAGGGGTGTAGAGACTCACGGGTAACCTCTGCTTCAGAGTACACTAGGTCGGACTCACTGGACGAAGCAAGCGAGGTATCAGATCCAGGATATAGGAAAGTCTCTGTCCATTCACCACCAGGTGGCACCCCGAAGGATTCTGAACACAACTGGAGGTCCTCCGCCTGGTCGGAGGGGTGTAGAGACTCAGGAGTAACCTCTGCTTCGGAGTACACTAAGTTGGACTCACTGGACGAAGCGAGCGAGGTATCAGGTACAGAGTATAGGAGAGTCTCTGTCCTTTCGCTACCAGGTAGCACCCCGAAGGGTTCAGGAGACAACTGGAGATCCTCCGCCTGGTCGGAGGGGTGTACAGACTCTGAGGTAACCACAGCTTTGGAGCATCCTTGGACATGCACACCGGTTAAAGAGAAAGAAGCATCTGATGCCGGGTGCAGGAAGTTCTCCTGTGTGGAGTCTGGATGGGCAGAAGTCTCTTCGGCCAGGAGAACTGGTGCACTACCCACGCACATTACCCATTGGGGTTTCTCCGGGATACAGGGAGATGAAGCTTCAGTAGGGACTTCAAGGTTGGGGTCAGGAGGTCTCAGGGAGGACAGACCCTGGCGTGACGGCTTGCCTCTAAGTCTAGCATGTCTGGACTGCCTCTTGAGGTTGAGAGAAGTATTCCGGAAAGCGTAGTCACCCTGTGAGGATTCTGGGTGGGCAGTAGTCTCATTGGGCTGGAGGACTATTGCGCTACCCACACACATTACCCGTCGGGGCTGCTCCGGGATATTGGGAAGTGAAGCTTCAGCAGGGGCTTCAGAGTTAGGGACCTCGAAGACCATACGAAAGGCCACCAGGAAGGCCTGCAGGTCAAGGATGACAGGATCCCATGCTTCCCATAGGGGGGTGACCCATTTCAAGGCATCACCCGCTAGGTAGTCAATCATAAAGGCCACTTTAGCCCAATCGGAAGGAAAATAGAGAGGGTAGGCCTTAAAGTGTAGCATGCATTGCTCCACAAATGCACGACACTGTCTTGGATCCCCATAGTAACGTGGCGGATCCGCAGGAACGAGAGCTGATAGATCCATCTGGACGGGTGCGTAATTCGCCTGGAACTCAGCTAAAGGGGGAAAAAAATTATTTATTTATTTTAATGCATGTATTCGCTGGAAAAACTTCTCAAAGAGCGAAGGCCGTGGGGCTCAACGGGAACCATGGCCTGAGCATGCTGTTATGCACACGCCCGGGCTAAGCGGCGTGTGCGTGTGATTGGTAGTGATTCCACTGGACCGTGCCGGAGAGTGAATGCCTGGAGGGGCGTGACTAAGTATTCACCCGATCCGACCAGGGTCGCACGACGGCATACGACGCCAGTGCACCAAGGAGGAACCGAGCAGAGGGACCAGGTGCTACTCCAGGTCAGACCCCGGACACGGCTGTTGACCCACACAGGGGAATACAGGAACAGGCTGGTAGGCTGGCACACAGACTGGAGGGTATAGGCAGGCACGACTGGTATGCAGGCAGGCGGGTATGCAGGCAGGGGGTAAAGGCAAGCACAGCTAGAGTGCAGACAGGGAGGCACTAGCAGGTAGGAACACAGGCGGGATAGAACCCAGTACACACCGGGACTCAGGAACAATACAGGCAGAGGGTTACAGGCAAGCACAGCTAGAGTGCAGACAAGGCTGAGCAGGGAGGACAGGGCTCTGTACACACGGAACAGACAGGAAGGGAAAGACAGAGCCAGATACTCACACAGTACTTGCAGAGACAACAAGCAGGAGTTAGGTACGAGTTCAGACTCTGCAGAAAAAGGAAGGGAACGGACATAGAGGCAAAACAGGTAAAGGACAGGAGAGAGTTCAGACTGGAACTGAGTGTACGGAGGAGACCGACACTGCAGAGGGATACAGGAGCGGGTCTGGGAATACGGCCCCCAGAGAGGCGGAACGAACAGGCAAGGAGCGTCTTCAGACAGGACAGACCAGACGCAGGAGCGGGTCTAGGAAATCGGCCACTAGAAGGCGAGAGGAACAGGCTAGGAGCGTGTTCAGACAGGACAGACAAGAGAACACAGAAAGGACTCAGTTCAGACACGGGAGCTGATACCGCAAAGCAGGAGACATACAGGACTCAGTTCAGACACGGGAACTGATACAAAAAGCAGGAGACAAGAGACGGGACCTGGCACCTTCAGAGTGCAAGCACACACTGAAGGAAACACTATGCTCAGGCAGGGATAGAAGGGAGCTGCTGAGCTATATACCAAGTGACAGACAGCAATAGGCTGAGGACGCACAAGGGGTGTGACCCACAGCAGGTACTAAAGGCAGGAAGTGATCGGGCGCCGCCCTTAAGCAGCAGAAACAGACACAAACAGACAGCATGGAGGGAAGCCAGAGAGACATTCTGGACAGGAGATCAAGTGCGCCCTCTTGCACAGTGGGAGATGGACCACCATGCAAGGACGCCGCCAGGTATGTTACAATTCTTAATAAAGAGGATATGGTGAAAAGTATTTAATTGGTTGTCCAGACTTGGGGTGAAAGTCTGCAGGCATTGATTGTGAGTTCTGAATCCTAAAGCATGCTGAGCGCAGACTGTCAGGATTCTCCAGTGTTGCCGATGCGAGCAGGCTGTCACTTTCCGATTAGATGTGCTCGTCCTCTCTCAGTAAAAGCGCACTGAGAGAGGGCAAGAACTTCTTTTTGGAATATGAAGCAAATTGCTTACGTGACCACCTTCTGGCACCAGCAGTACAGGAAATTTCTGACAGTGTGCACATCGCATGCTGTCAGGATTCAGAAGTCATCAGCCACAAAGAGTCCCATCAGAATTTCATCTAAAGCCTGGACAACCCTTTAAGCATTCTTGTAGCATGGTGTCTATTATTTGGAGGAAATATAGAGGGGTTCTTATGGTTCGTAGCAGTAGAACTGTCTCTATGATACTCGTGTCGTGATGACTAGGCAGCTACAATGCTTGGATCATTTGCAACTATATGGCATTTTATTAAGGCTTTACTATGGGCTAAGTATTAGAAGTACAGTGAATGTAGCTGCATCCTGGCCCTGGTGGGGTTCAATTTGCACATTGAACATTTTTATTGAAATGATATCCAAAGGAATGTGGACTAAGAATTTTGGATCTCCCATAAAAATTAACTGCAGGCACAGCCTCCCACAGAAATGAACTGCATGCGCAGCCGCCTCTTCATTCTGGTGGCCATTGAGCCAGAGGTGGAACAAATGTGACATATCGTAATATGGGATATAGTAGGTGATTGCTCTTTAACAGATATTGCATTAGAGCTCAGGAGCTTCAGGTGTCACCTCCGGACCTCATAATACACTGGAGAAATAGATCTAAACATGCTCATGTGTCCATTGTCTGGCAGGGACCTGAGATGCTTGATGGACGTCTCCAGCCCAGCTGATATTATCTCTATAAATAAATTAATGATATACTCTGTCGTACGTTGCGCTGGGAACACGCTGTTATTTCTGGATGATTCATCAGTAATAACCTGCCCGTCCACTTACTGTGATGTAGCAGATGCCACCTTTCAACACGTGGATAATGTTGTCCTACATCCTATTCTGGTGACAAATGCCACTGCTGCCATTTACGATGTACCTATTCTTTCACCTAAAACCTCTAGATAAGCAGAGTTTGCTGCCCTCATCGACCACAGCAAGGCAGAACTTCTTTTGTGAACCTATGAGTCTAATGTCCCAATTCTCAACCCTATGTAACTTGACATCCATTGTCTTTGAATGAGACATTCCTCTTCATCAGGATTATACCAGCACTATAGGTGTTGGAACTTCCTTCCCCAGTCACTTCCCAGTACCCATTTTTTTCTGCCCTGCTCTGAAACAAAAGCCTGCCATTCGGTTATGCCTGTATGCAGTTTGACAGACAGGAGAGAAGGAGCAGAGAGACAAAATCCAGCCCCTCCTCCTATAGTAAGACAAGATCTGACCCCACTTCCCTTTGAGAGACAAATACCTTTCCTCATTTCCTGTAGACAGAATAAAGCCCACCGCCATTTCCTGTATAAAGATAAAGCCTCGCCCCCACTTCCTGTAGAGAACCAAAGCCATGCCCCATTTCCTTTAGAGACATAAAGCCTCGCCCCGCTTCCTGTAGACACAAAGCCCGAGCCTCACTTACTTTAGAGAAATAAAGCCCCACCCCTAGTTCCTGTAGAGAATTAGACCCATCCCACTTCCTTCAGAGAGACAAAAACCCACCCCCACTTCCTTTAAAGAGATAAAGCCTTGTCCCCACTTCTTGTAGAGACAAAGCCCCACCCCCACTTCCTGTAGAAAGACAAAGCCCCACCCCCACTTCCTGTAGCTAGACAAAGCCCCACCCCCACTTCCTGTAGAAAGACAAAGCCCTACCCACACTTCCTGTAGAAAGACAAAGCCCCACCCCCACTTCCTGTAGAAAGACAAAGCCCCACCCCCACTTCCTGTAGAAAGACAACGCCCCACTTCCTTTAGAGAGACAAAGACACACCCCCACTTCCTGTACAGAGACAAAGCCCCATCCCCCACTTGCTTTAGAGAGACAAAGCCCCACCCCCACTTCCTGTAGCTAGACAAAGCCCCACCCCCACTTCCTGTAGCTAGACAAAGCCCCACCTCCACTTGCCCTAGAGAGATAAAGCCTCGCCCTCCACTTCCTGTAGTGACAAAGCCCGCCCCCACTTGCTTTAGAGAGATGAAGCCCCGCCCCCACTTGCTTTAGAGAGATGAAGCCCGGTCCACACTTGCTCTAGTGAGATAAAGCCTCGCCCCCACTGTCCTGAAGTTCTGCCCCCTGCTAGGGTTGCATTTCAAAACTAAGCCAGTTGGCCATTTAGAGATCTAGAAAAACTGAAACCTATTTGCCAACTCTTCCAGAATGTCGGGAAACGTTCATTCAGACCTGTCATCCGAGTGCACATTCAGAAGGAATTGTGGGGGACATGATAGTGCCGTAAAGGTGACAGGGCTGAAATCAGGTGGGGCTTCGGTAGAAAATGTTTTCAGCTGCAGATGACCTTTAAGTTGAAGGTCATCCATAAAAGTTGTCAAGTACGGCTGAATGACAATCCCCGCAGGAGCGGTACTGTCAGTGAACCTTGTGGTAAACAGTGTTCCTACATGTATGGAGCACCGTATGGTGGCATGTAGAGTTTACAAAACCTCTGCCCACAAATGGGCTTTTCTGGCAGAAATCGTGTGGACCCTGATGGGTACTTGGACCCTGATTTGCCCACACCAACCTTGCTTGCTTCGTTTATCGATATTTTACTCATTTTCCAACTTTTCATTCTTTGTGTGTTTTTGTTTTCCAGGATGTCGTCCGAGGAGAAAACGGGTAAGGAAGGACTCATTGAGTTCTATTCCTCATTTCGGGAAATGTTTGAGTTCTTCTGCAACAATACAACCATTCATGGCGCCATCCGGCTTGTATGTTCCCGTAACAACCGCATGAAAACTGCATTTTGGCTCGTCTTGTTCCTGGTCACCTTTGGACTCATGTACTGGCAGTTTGGACTTCTCTTCGGACAATATTTCAGTTACCCAGTGAGCATCTCGGTAAATGTCAATTCAGACAAACTACTTTTCCCGGCAGTGACTGTGTGCACCCTGAACCCCTACAGGTAAGGAGAGAGGAAATGGAGACTTTATTGGGATCTTTTGGCTAAAGTAACACTCATTCACTTCTAAATTAATTTTCCTTTATCATCTACCAAGTGTTCATAGTGAGATTGTTCTTTTTTCTTCTGCACACTTTATTCCTTTGAGAATTATCAATAAGACTCCATACACAGCTGGAAGATAAACGTGCCATAGAGTGCCACCGGTACAAATACTACTGCAATACACTGAGCAGTACAGTGGCATGTAAAAGTTTGGGCACCCCTGATCAAAATTACCGTTATTGTGAACAGTTAAGCAAGTTGAAGGCGAAATGATCTCTAAAAGGGCTAAAGTTAAAGATGACACATTTCCTTTGCATTTTTTGGCAAATATATATATATATATATATATATATATATTTATATATATATATTGTAATTTGTTACATTTTAAAAACTACAAAAAATAAAATGGGCCGATGCAAAAGTTTGGGCACCCTGCATGGTTAGTACCTAGTAGCACCCCCTTTTGAAAGTATCCCAGATTGTAAACGCTTTTTGTAGCCAGACAAGAGTGTTTCAATTCTTGTTTGAGCGATTTTCATCCATTCTTCCTTGGAAGATTCTTCCAGTTCTGTGAGATTCCTGGGTCATCTTGCATGCACTGCTATTTTGAGGTTTTCAATGACGTTCAGATTAGGGGACTGTGAGGGCCATTTTAAAACCTTCAGTTTGCGCTCTTTGAGGTAATCTATTGTGGATTTTGACGTGTGTTTAGGATCATTATCCATTTGTAGAAGCCATCCTCTTTTCAGCTTCAGCTTTGTTACAGATGGTGTTATGTTTGCATCAAGAATTCGTTGAAATTTCATTGAATCCATTCTTCTCTCTAACCGTGAAATGTTCCCATTGCCATTGGCTGCAACACAACCCCAAAACATGATTGATCCACCCCCCATGCTTAATAGTTAGCGAGATGTTCTTTTCCTGAAATTTTTGTGCCCTTTTCTCTCCACACATACCTTTGATCATTGTGGCCAAAGAGTTCTATTTTAACCTCATCAGTCCTCAGGACTTGTTTCCAAAATGCATCAGGCTTGTTTAGATGTTCTTTTGCTCTTCTGACACTGAATTTTATGGTGATGATGTGGAACCCCAGGGATCTGGTTACCACAGTAATAGCAATATTACGTCTGTGAGCAGGTGGGAGGTCTCCTGGTCAGGAATCCTAAGCATGCAACATCTCCTGCCCAGTCCTGGGAGGGGAAGAACTTCCCCTATATAAACTGGGGCTGAGGCGGGGTTAGGGAGAAGAAGAGGAGTCCCAGACAGAGACACAGTCTGGTCTGGAGTGGAGCTGATACAGGGAGAGCAAGATCAGGAGCTCTGTGGGAGCAGTGATAAAAGGGGTCAGAGACTGGAAGCTGTAGAGCTCGTCCTGACTGAAGAGATCTCACCGGACACGGAGTCCGAGGCTGTGGGGACTGAGTCATACCCAGCAGCAGAAACCGACCGGCAGGGGATTTCAGGTCCTCTGGCCAAGAAACCCGAAGGCACGGTCACACGCAAGGGACCAGCACCGCTGTCGTGGAGCGGAGGCTACCAGAAGGCCCCGAGTCACCGGCCATACGGGTGAGCACCACACGGTACACTCAGGGACGTGGGCTACTTTTACCCGCTTCTAGCAAGGTAGCCAGGAAGAGTACAATTAGTGGGGAGGCCTACAACTCCGCCTGGCCAGGGGAGATCCTATCTGCTCACGGACTGACCAGGCCCCGATCGCTAGCCAGTACTCCCGGGAGGGTCTACCTGTGCCACCAGTAAAGACCCTGAACTACACCGCACCGTCTCTGAGTGGTTCCTGGTGCCTGCGAGCAATTCTACTATCCCCATCATCCACGTCCGCTGCCCTGAGGCCATACCCCTCCCGTTGGGGGTCATACTATCCACGCTGCACAACCGTACCACCGGCCTCAGCGGTCTGCCCTGCAGCGGTGGTTTCATAACCGCATTCAACGGGTGGCGTAGTCGAACACTATAACATCTTATACTAAACTCCGCCGCTTAGTTTGACACCCTGGGCACGGACCGGGTCACCGCCACGAGGACTACTATCCCCAGCAGATCCGGCTCCGGGTATCCCCCTGCGCAGCAGAAGCAGCACAGGCCCAGGGGGCGCGTCAACTTTTGGCGTAGTCGGCAGGATTTCGTGCCCGCAACCACCGGGTACTGCGTGCCTGAAAAAGACTGTTAAACTTACCTGTGGTGAAGATTCCCGCCATCCGACGCCATCTTTTGCCTTCTTCCCGCCATCCGTGGAGTTTTCCCGCCATCCGACGCCATCTTTTGCCTTCTTCCCGTCATCCGTGGAGTTTTCCCGCCGTTGGATGCCATCTCGAGGACGCCGCGCGGGAAGAAGAGGGGCGTGGACTCCGAAAGCGCGCGAGAACTGAAGCCCCGCCTCACGTCCGGACGTTGCGTAAGGTCCTGGAAGGAACCCAGCAGACGCCGACGTCACAGGAGCGCGACGGAAGGTCCTCAACCCTGACGATCCACTGCGGAGCCGCGGCCTACGGAAGAGGATCATCGCAAGGTAGGCCACGGTCCACTAGGGGGGAGGAGGATGTCGGATACGGAGGAGAGCTTCACTGCCACAGCCACCGCCAGCACCACCGCTGCCGCGGTCATGCCTTTCACCATGCCCTACATCCCGGGGGCAGCCTGGCTACCCCAGTACTCAGGGGAGTCACATACCCTAAATGACTTCAGAGAAAGGCTGGATAGCCTCTTCCAGGTGTACCCCCTCACAGAAGAGCAAAAAGTGAGCATCCTGGTGGCTCAATTAACAGGGGCAGCCCAAAGGGAGGTAAAGTCCTGGCCACTTGGGAGGAGGAGGACTGTCGCAGAGATACTAGCCCGGCTGAAGGACACCTTTGATACCCGTACCTCAGCCGAGATCAAGCTTAGATTCTACGGGTGCAAGCAGCGAGCACATGAGAATATAAGGGACTATGCGCTAAACCTACAAGAGGCCCTGAGAGCCATTAAGCAGGCCGACCCTGACGGCGTGGGAAACGAAGACAAACTGTTGACTGAACAATTTATAGAGGGTCTACATTGTAATGCCCACCGAACCCAGTTGCGGGCCATGGCCTTACAGGACCCTCATCTGGACTTTGCACAGTTCAAGGACAGAGCCATCCGGGTGCTCCGAGAACCGGCACCAGGTGGCGCTGTGACCCACAAACGCCCTGCTACCACTTACCACCAGGAGACGGCGCCCTTGTCGGCAGGGCCTGTGGGAGCTGATGCGCAGGCTTTAAACAATGACCCGGCTACAGACCTGCACCATCAGGTCCAAGAGCTAACTAAAAGCGTTGCCGCGCTAACCCGAACTGTGCAGTTCTTTCAGGTTTCTACTCCGGGGAAGATCCAGCTGGCATCCGGACCGGAGGATATCCCGTGGCGCCGACCAAGGAGGACCCCACCGGCCAGAGGAAGACCCAGCGACCGATACAACGAGGACGGACAACCCATCTGCCGCCGCTGCAATCAACCCGGACATATGGCAAGGTACTGTCCTTTAAACTGGCACAACCTGGGGTAGAGGGCCAACCCCTAGGAATAAGATCACCAGGCCCATCGAACTGGCGTGACAAATACGTGGGAGGACATCCAGTCTTGCCTGTGGTACTGGATGGCATTCCTATGAGTGCCCTACTTGACACCGGGTCACAGGTCACCACCATCCCGTACGTGCTCTTCAAGCAGTACTGGAATGACTCGGATATAACCCGCTACCCAGACGACGACTTGAGTATCATCGCCAGCAATGGTCAGCCCGTGCCACAGATCGGATTTAAAGAGATGACCATTAAAATCGGTAAAGTCGAATTGGCAGCACAGGGACTGATCATTGTAGACATTGACAAGCGCGAGAGTCACCCAAAGATAACTCTAGGAACTAATGTGATTGAAAATTGTCTTGCGGAGGTGATTCTCATTTTACAGCAGGTTGCCAAGAACGCCAGCTCCGGCCAGCAGCGAGTGCTCCAAAAAGAGATCCGGGCACTGATGCGACGGCAACAAGTGGAACTCTCCGGTGGTGAGATAGGTAGCGTGAGAATGTGTGACCCGTTCCCTATTGCCATGCCCCCAAAAAGTGAGATGATGATTTGGTGCCGGGCAGCTATTGGTCTCAGAGGTAGAGACTACCAAGCAATGGTAGAACCCGTCTACTCAGACAGTAGGCCCACCATTTTGACAGCACGGGGGGTGGTTGATGTACGCCATGGGAGGGTGCCCGTTCGCATAATAAATATCGGGAAGAGGGAAGTGTACCTGCCCCGGTATGCTACGCTAGCCAAATTGTATACCATCAACCAAAATTCTGTACAGTCCGTGGAACCCTTGCCTCCATCTCATCCAGAGGAAGGTAACGGCTCTAAGCAACAAATGGAGGACTGGTGTCAGCAACTGCATTTGGGTACTGACTCCACTCCCTCACACCAGAAACAGGGAGTCTATCGGGTGGTTCGAGAGTACGAGAGAGTGTTTAGTAAACACCCGCTAGACTTCGGGTGAGTAAAGGGGGTAGAACACCACATCCCCACGGGAAACCATCCTCCCATAAAGGAGAGATACCGACCCGTACCCCCTGCACACTACCAACACGCCAAGGGGATGCTTAGAGACATGAAGGAGGCTGGGGTAATCAGGGATAGCTGTAGCCCCTAGGCAGCTCCACTAGTCTTGGTTAAAAAGAAAGACAACACTATGAGAATGTGTGTAGATTACCGGAAAATCAACCGTATCACACACAAAGATGCGTACCCCTTACCAAGGATAGAGGAGTCTTTGGCTGCTTTAAAATCTGCTAACTTCTTCTCCACTTTGGATCTCACTAGCGGGTACTGGCAGGTTCCTGTAGCAGAGTCGGACCGGGAGAAGACCGCATTCACCACCCCGATGGGACTTAGCGAGTTTACCTGCATGCCGTTCGGACTCTGCAACGCACCAGGAACCTTCCAACGATTGATGGAATGCTGTCTGGGACACCGGAACTTTGAGACGGTCCTGCTGTACCTGGACGATGTTATAGTTTATTCCAAAACCTACGAGGACCACCTGAAACACCTGGCGGAGGTGTTTGAAGCCCTGGCAAACTACGGTCTGAAGGTGAAACCGTCGAAGTGTCACCTGCTAAAACCAAAAGTGCAGTACCTGGGACACGTGGTGAGTGCTGACGGAGTGGCCCCCGACCCTGATAAGATCACCGCGATTAAGGAATGGCCAAGACCCTCCAGCGTAAAGGAAGTGCGGCAGTTCCTCGGGTTGGTAGGCTACTACCGAAGATTCATTCCCGGTTTCACCAAAAAGGCAGCTCCTATGCAGGACCTCCTGATAGGCCAGTCCAGGAAGGCCAAGAACCAGAAGCCGCCCTTCAGATGGGAGAAGCTGGAAGAAGAGTCCTTCCGCCAGCTGAAGATGGCCCTCACGGGGGATGAAATCCTGGCGTACCCTGATTACAGCCAGCCCTTTATCCTCTACACCGATGCAAGTGACATCGGGCTGGGAGCCGTACTGTCCCAGATCCAGCAGGGGAGAGAACGGGTAATTGCTTACGCCAGCCGAAAACTGCGACCCACCGAAAGAAACCCTGAGAATTACAGCTCATTCAAGCTAGAGTTCCTGGCAGTGGTGTGGGCAGTCACCGAACGCTTTAAGCACTACCTCGCCTCTTCCCGGTTCACCGTGTACACGGATAACAACCCGTTGACACACCTGGACACTGCAAGACTCGGTGCCCTGGAGCAGAGATGGATGGCCCGCCTGTCCAACTATGAGTTCACGATCAAATACCGGGCAGGACGCTCCAATACCAACGCGGATGCCTTGTCCAGAATGCCAAACCTACCGGACGTAGGGGAAGATCCAGGGGAACTGGAAGAAGTTGAACTCCCCGCGTTTCACCGTCATGGGACTACCCAGTATTCCCACCGTGTAAGGGGTAAGCAATCCGCTACGTTCAACCCCTTACCTCATTACAACTGGGCAGAAACGCAAGACAGTGACCCCGCCGTCCGACTGGTGAAGGAGATGCTGACTCAGCCAGATGCCCGCCTTGACCCAGACGCTCCGGAGGAGACCAAGCAACTGTGGGCTGAGAAGAGTCGACTGTTCCTTTACAAGGGGAAGTTGTGCCGCAGAATGGTCAACTCCCGGACGCATGAACTGGTCTGGCAAGTAGTGGTGCCAAGAAGAGACGCGGCAATGGTACTGGAGGCATACCACGACGGAGCTGGGCACTTCGGATGGAAGAAGCTGGAGTTCCTGCTGCGCGGGCGGTTCCACTGGGTAGGCATGAGAGGAACCATCGAGAGGTGGTGCAGAGACTGTGGCCCATGCAACCTAAGAAGGAAGGACCGTGCCAGCCAGAAGACTCCCCTGCAGTCCATCGTCACCAGGCAGCCGTTGGAACTGGTAGCCTTGGACCATGTAAAACTGACCCCCAGCAGAAGTGGCTACGTCTATGCGTTAACCATCGTGGATCACTACTCCCGGTTCTTGGTTGTAGTCCCCGTCAAGGACTTAACGGCTCAAACAGCAGCTAGAGCCTTCCAGCAGCACTTCTGCCGTCCACACGGATACCCAGAGCAGGTGCTGACGGACCAAGGACCTGCCTTTGAAGCGGAAGTCTTCCAGGAGTTCTGCACTCTGTATGGCTGCCGGAAGATAAGAACAACACCCTATCATCCGCAAACCAATGGACTCTGCGAGAAGATGAACCAGGTGGTGATAGACCTTCTGAAAACATTGCCCCTGGAAGAACGCAGTCTGTGGCCTGAGAAACTGCCTGATCTGGTGGACCTATACAACCACATCCCTGTAGGTTCTACCAACTGTACCCCGGCTTACCTAATGAGAGCAAGACCTGGTAAGCTGCCTGTTGATCTGGATATGGGAGTCCTGACACCCGAGGACACTTCACCAGAAGCAGACTGGGACACAGAGAGGCAGCAGCAGTACCGGAAAGTACAGGAGAGCGTTGAGCGAAGTCTCTGTCAAGCAAGAGAAAGACAGGAGAAGACTTACAACCAGTATGTTCCCGCTGTTCCCCTGGTACCTGGAGAGCAGGTCTTGAAGAGGAAAAGACGGCTCCACAAGTTGGACGACCAGTGGGAGAAGGACCCGTACACCGTACTGCCATCAAGCCATGAAAACCCAAAAATCTGCACAATCAGTAAGGATGGAGGAGAAACCACAGCCATTGTCTCCCGAGATCACCTGAAGAAGTGTCCCGAGCAACTACGAAACCCTGAAGAAGATCAAGAAAACCCTCGACCCGCAGAGGAAAGGGAAGAGATGGTCAGTACTGTACTCGGAGACTTCCCTCGGTCTTGGACACAAGTAAATGGCGCTGTTGTGGTACCCGTCCTCACCTTCCTCCAGCCAGCATCCCAAGTGCCTACGGAAAAACAGGTAGAGCTGGAAGAGCAACCGGTCCAGGAGGCAGAAGACCCCACACAAGCAGACCAGGAGAATCGACCCTCTGCTTATAGTGAGCCTGCCGTGCCCCTAGTAAGCCAAAGAGTCCGTAGACAGCTGCCCAGCTTACCTTTGACAGCTCCTACACCCTGTAGCTCAGGACCGGTCAGTAAGCTCCGTAGGTCTACTAGGGCCACTAGAGGCCAGTTGCCCGTACGTTGGAGGATCTAAAGTGTTCAGACTGTTTTATTGGTATTTACCTGTTTACTGTTGCTTGTAAATAATTATGTTTTTTTCTAGTTATTTTATAGGTATCTTTTGTGGATTAACCGGAACTCTGTTGTATATATGTTTGGAGCGTAACCCAGGAACGGACTAAAGACTGTTAAAGACTCGGGGCAGAACAGACCCCTACCTGGTTACGGCTCCCTGTTCTTTGGTGAAATGGACACCCTTTTTGCTTCAAAAATTGCACCCGGTTGCGGACACGCCGTCACCACCCTAATGTGTTTTTCCTTATTGTATTGCTCCTGTTTATACCCTGTTATGTTTTCAAAAATATGTTTAGTCCCGGAGTACTAAATTTTACTAGGGGGGAATGTGGAACCCCAGGGGTCTGGTTACCACAGTAATAGCAATATTACGTCTGTGAGCAGGTGGGAGGTCTCCTGGTCAGGAATCCTAAGCATGCAACATCTCCTGCCCAGTCCTGGGAGGGGAAGAACTTCCCCTATATAAACTGGGGCTGAGGCGGGGTTAGGGAGAAGAAGAGGAGTCCCAGACAGAGACACAGTCTGGTCTGGAGTGGAGCTGATACAGGGAGAGCAAGATCAGGAGCTCTGTGGGAGCAGTGATAAAAGGGGTCAGAGACTGGAAGCTGTAGAGCTCGTCCTGACTGAAGAGATCTCACCGGACACGGAGTCCGAGGCTGTGGGGACTGAGCCATACCCAGCAGCAGAAACCGACCGGCAGGGGATTTCAGGTCCTCTGGCCAAGAAACCCGAAGGCACGGTCACACGCAAGGGACCAGCACCGCTGTCGTGGAGCGGAGGCTACCAGAAGGCCCCGAGTCACCGGCCATACGGGTGAGCACCACACGGTACACTCAGGGACGTGGGCTACTTTTACCCGCTTCTAGCAAGGTAGCCAGGAAGAGTACAATTAGTGGGGAGGCCTACAACTCCGCCTGGCCAGGGGAGATCCTATCTGCTCACGGACTGACCAGGCCCCGATCGCTAGCCAGTACTCCCGGGAGGGTCTACCTTTGCCACCAGTAAAGACCCTGAACTACACCGCACCGTCTCTGAGTGGTTCCTGGTGCCTGCGAGCAATTCTACTATCCCCATCATCCACGTCCGCTGCCCTGAGGCCATACCCCTCCCGTTGGGGGTTATACTATCCACGCTGCACAACCGTACCACCGGCCTCAGCGGTCTGCCCTGCAGCGGCGGTTTCATAACCGCATTCAACGGGTGGCGTAGTCGAACACTATAACATCTTATACTAAACTCCGCCGCTTAGTTTGACACCCTGGGCACGGACCGGGTCACCGCCACGAGGACTACTATCCCCAGCAGATCCGGCTCCGGGTATCCCCCTGCGCAGCAGAAGCAGCACAGGCCCAGGGGGCGCGTCAATGACATAGGAGAAGTTTTCTTCTGATGATTCTTCCATGAAGGCCATATTTGTACAGGTGTCTCTGAACAGTAGAAGAATCTACCACAACTTCTGAGTCGCCTAAATCTTTCTGAATGTCTTTTGCAGTCAAGTGGGAGTTCTGATTTGGCTCTCTAGCAATCCTACGAGCAGCTCTCACTGAAATTTTGCTTGGTCTTCCAGATCTTATCTTAACCTCCACTGTTCCTTTTAACTGCCATTTCTAAATTACATTTCAAACTGAGGAAAGGGCAACTTGAAAATGCTTTGCTATCTCCTTATTGCCTTCTCCTGCTTTGTGGCCTCCACCATTGTCGTTTTCAGAGCGCTCGGCAGCTGCTTAGAAGAACCCATGGCTGCTGGTTTTTGGCACAAAGTTAGAGGAGGTTTTTATAAAGCCGGGAAATTTGCATCACCTGGCCTTTCCTAACGATGATGGTGAACAAGCCATAACCCTAACAGGCTAATTAAGGTCTGAAACCTTGGTCAAAGTTATCTGAGCACACAAATCTCCAAGGGTGCCCAAACTTTTGCATCAGCCCATTTTAATTTCTGTAATTTTTAACCCCTTCCTGAAATGCGCCGTGTATATATATTGCTCTGCGGTAGTTGCGTTCCGCAAAGAACTGTATATATACAGCGCAGTGATCATGCAAGCTCACGCTGAGCGCAGCCTCGATCACATGCGGGTGTCAGCTCTATGTGAGAGTTGACACCCTGCAACGATGCCCACGGGCGTTTAACCCCTGTGATGCTGCTGTCAATAGTGACAGTGACATGGCGGGGCATCGCAAAGGGAGGGAGCTCCCATTGTTCTCCCATCAGCATAATAATCGCATTGTGTGGATGGTCTCCATGGTGGCCCCGAGACCCAAGATGGCCGCGGGGTCCTTCAGGCTCCTGTCAGCCCCTGCTCAGAACATTGCAGAGTATCAGATCACTGATCTGACAGTGTAAAGATGATGAAAGTTAAGAAAAATTGTAAAAATCTTTAAAAAAAATCCCAAAGTAAAGAGCAAAAAAAAAGAAAAAATATTGATCCAATAAATACATTTATTTTTGTAAAAAAAATAAACAAAAAAAATACACATATTTGGCATTAACGCGTCTGGAACGATCCGACTTATAAAACTGTCCTACCAGTTAACACCTTAACTAAACACCGTAAAAAGTAAAAAAATAAAAAGTGAGCCAAAAAACTATGGTTCATCATCATACCGCCGAACAAAAAGTGCAATAAAACGCGATCAAAAAGATGAATGTGAATAAAAATTGTACCTCTCAAAACGTCATCTTGTCCCACAAAAAAACAAGTCACCATACAACTCAGTCAGAGGAAAAATAAAAAAGTTATAGCTCCCTGAATGAAGCGATACAAAAATAATAATTTTTTTCTATAAAATAGTTTTTATTGTGTAAAAGCTCCAAAATATAAAAAAAACAATATAAATGTTGTATCGCTGTAATCATACTGACCCAAGAATAAAGCTGCCTTATCAATTTTACCACACTCGGAACGGCAAAAAAAAAACAAAAAAACCTGAATTGTTGGTTTTTGTTTATTCTGCCTTACAAAATTGGAATAGAAAGCAATCAAAAAAGTCATATGCCTGAAAATGGCACCAATAAAAACGTCAATTCGTCCCTCAAAAGACAAGCCCTCACAGGACTCTGTCGGCTGAAATATGGAAAAATTATAGCTATCAAAATATGGCGATGCAAAAACTCGTTTTTGCAAAAAAAAGCGTCTTTTAGTGTGTGACAGCAGCTAAACATAAAAACCCGATATAAATCTGGCATCGCTGTAATCGCATTGACCCAAAGAATAAAGTCGTATAATCACTAATACCGCATGAGGAGCAGTGTAAAAAATAAATAAAACCAATTCTTCACCTGCTGTTGATTTGTTCATTCTGCCTCCCAAAGATTGCAGTAAGACTCGACGCACATTTATCCTGCGCTCTATGCTGAGCGATTACACCGGGGTTTAAATCTCTGAAATACGTGATTCAGACGGTACCCCCGGAGGAAGACTCCCTATAATGAGATGGAGGCACTATGGACACTGTCTGCCCTGAGATCCGGCAGTGTCCGTCTTTTTAGGCGTGCATAAAAGTGCCGCGGCCATAGTTTTGTGCAATTCTGAAAAGAAGGACACCACTGAACAGAGGCCAGACAGAGTCCAGAGTAACTCTGCTGACTCATTATAGGGAATGGATCCCTCGGGGGTTTCATCTGAATCTCGTCACTCGGAGATTTAGATGGAAACCCCAAAAGTAAGTGCTCAGCGTAGAACGCTGGATAAATGTGACCCAAAATGTTATGTAAAATGGTCCCAATAACAGCTTCATCTCAATCCACAAAAAAGCCCCCGCTCAGGTCCGTCATCTGTTATCGGAAATATAGGGGGCTTCCACGCTATTGGTAGTATGAAGGCTCTGGAAAAGCGCTATGGCTGCTCAATCCCCAAAAGAAATTCAGCAAATTCTGTGCTCCCAAATTCAAATGTCCCCCTCCTTTCTGAGCCCCAGTGTGTCTAAACCACATTTAGCATTTACATGTTTGGCATTTCTGTAGCGATGAGAGCTCACCTAATTTACAGGTGTGTGTCTCCAGAAGCACGAGCTTGGCACAATGTACAGGCACTACAATGTACTGGTCACTACAAAGTACTGGTCACTACAACGGCAGTTTGCAATTTTCACTCAGCAACAGCCACTACTGCTTGTTTCTGGAAAACACCCATGAAGTCAAAATCGTCAATACAACTGTAGATAAGTTCCCAAAGGGGTATAATTTCCCAAATGGGGTCATTGAGGCGGGATTGTGCTCTTCTAGGAGCTCTGTATATGGAGTCCGCAAACTATTCTAGGAAAATCTGTGCTCCAGGAGGCAAATAGCGCTCCATCCCTCCCGAGTCTCGCCAAATGGCTAAGCAGTACTGTACAACCACAAATTCATTTATCAGAAATTGGGTGACACATCCGCATGGCTAAGCAGTACTGTATAGCCACAAATTCATTCAGCAGAAATTGGGGGACACATTTTTGTGCCATTTTTACCCATTTCTCAGTGTGAAAATGTAAAATCTGGGGCTAAAACAAAATTTTGGTGGTAAAAATTAAATTATGTTTTCTTCACTGCCCAATGGTATAAAATTCTGTGACACACCTGTGGTGGCAATATGTTCACTGCATGTCTAGATTAATTCATTGAGAGGTGTAGTTTGTAAAATGGGGTCACTTATAGGGCTTCCACTGTTTTGGCACCTAAGGGGCTCTACCAATGTGACATGGCATCCTCAAACCAGTCCAGAAAAATCTGAACTCCAATATGGCGCATCTTCCCTTTTGAGCTTTGCACTGTGCCTCAAAAGTAGTTTTCAACCAAATACGGGGTATCTGCATACTTAGGAGTAATTGCAAAACACATTTTGGGGTCCATTTTCTCCTGTTACTCTTGTGAAAATAAAAAATTTGGGGGTAAAAAACATTTTTTGGGAAAAATGTGATTTGTTTTATTTTCACGGATCAACGTTCTAAACTTCTGTGAAGCACCTGGGGGTTTAAGGTGCTCACCACACATTTAGATAAGTTCCATGAGGGGACTAGTTTCCAAAATAGTGTCACTTGGAGGGTTTCCACTGTTTAGGCACATCAGGGGCTCTCCAAACGCGACATGGCATCCGCTAATTATTCACGCAAATATTGCATACAAAAAGTCAAATGGCATTTCTTCCCTTCCAAACCCTGCCATGCGCCCAAACAGTGGTTTTCCCTCACATATGGGCTGTCAGCATGCTCAGGAGGAATTACACAACAAATTTTGGACTCCAAGTCCAATTTTTCCTATTACCCTTGTGAAAGAAAAAAAATTGTGTCTAAACGAAAAATGTTTGTGAAAAAAAGTTGTTTATTTTTTCCTTTCACATTCCATTAATTCCTGTGAAGCACCTGAAGGGTTAATAAGCTTCTTTAATGTGGTTTTGAGCACCTTGAGGGGCGCAGTTTTTAGAATGGTGTCACTTCTGGGTATTTTTTGTCATATAGACCCCTCAAAGACACTTCAAATGTGATGTGGTCCCTAAAAAAATGGTTTTGCAAATTTTGTTGCAAAGATGAGAAATTGCTGGTCAACATGTAAAGTAGACACGTGGGAAATGTTATTTATAAACTATTTTGTGTGACATAACGATCTGATTTAACGGCATCAAATTTAAAAGTTTGATAATGACAACATTTTTTTACAAATAAATGCAATTCATATCGGAGAAATTTTACCACCATCATGAAGTACAATATGTCCCGAAAAAATAATCTCAGAATCACTGGGATCTGTTGAAGCGTTCCTGAATTATTACCTCATAAACTGACACTGGTCAAAATTCCAAAAATTGGCCTAGTCAGGAAGGTGAAAACAGGCTTCGGGGTGAAGATGTAAAAAATTACTATATATATATTTTTTTAATAAATTACAAAGGAAATGTGTCATCTTTAACTTTAGCCCTTTTAGAGATCATTTCATCTTCAACTTGCTTAACTGTTCACAATAACAGTGATTTTGACCAGGGGTGCCCAATCTTTTACATACCACTGCACCTACGGCTGCCCCTATGAATGTGACTAATATTTTGCTTGCTTGATAAGTATATGTAACTAACATTATATGGGTTTCCCAGATACCAGTCCATCCAAGATGACCTGGAAAAACTGGATAGAGACACACACGAGACTCTATTAAGCCTCTATGGGTATAATGGCACCGGGATCCAAGGAAGAGTCCCAACCAGTAGGAGAAGACGTGAAGCTGAAAAACCGCTCCCGTTCCCTCTTGAGAAGATACCTATTACAGATATCCATCATAGGTACGTCCGAAGTGTCAATACGAATGAGAGTGCTGAAGAGATGGAAGTCAAACGTCAAGACTGGAACTTCGGTTTTAAACTGGTAAGATTTATACCGAGAGACGCCAAAGACATTCTTCTCACATCCTCCTTGGCTTCCACACTGTCTTTGGCTTACCCCATATCCAATGTCTAATTTTGCCTAGAGTACCTAGTATATGATCTAGAGAAGGGGTGGACTGTCCCAAGGGGCGACTCAAGGAACTGGGATATTTGTAGAGGGACAAACCAATCGATTAAACTTCATTAAACTTAATATTAATGTTATGACCTGAAAACATCTTTAAAGGGGTTTTCCCACGAACAAAAGTTGATAATAGATCTTGGAATAATAATAATTTCCACAATTGGATGTGTTTAAATAAAATGTTCCTGTGCTGAGATAATCTTATAAATGTGCCCCTGCTGTGTACTGTGTAATGGCTGTGTCTGACCCTACAGGGACATGGTCTGATCATACCACAGCTCCTGGGCAGGAGAAGAAAGGTGTACAGATATCACATCACGGAATCTCGAATAATTTTTTCTTTGAAGTAATACATCGTTTAAAAACAGGCAGGGCAATGCTTTGCCTTAAAAAAAATTAGCTGTGATCCCCTGCTGTCCTGTCCAATTATTATTTCCTGTCCCCCCCTGCCCAGGAGATGTGGTATGATCATGACCATGTCCCTGTATGGTCAGACACAGCCATTACACAGTACACAGCAGGGGCACATTTATAAGATTATCTCAGCACAGGAGCATTATATTTAAACACATCCAATTGTGGAAATTATTATTATTCCAAGATCTATTGATTAAAATCAACTTTTGCCCGTGGGAACACGCCTTTAAATAAAAAATAAGTATAAGTACCCCTCGATCCAGTGTTGTTTAGCCGCTCTGAATTTTGTGCCCCCCACCAGTCAATTGACAGAAATGCAGTAATAAGCCTCCGCTGTGGCTGGAGTGGGACATAGGGCTCAATGTGGCTGAACGGCGCTGGTGCAGAGGCACTGGTGATAGAGCAGTCTGGGGGCACTTAGAAGGGGTTGTCCAGAATTGGACAACCCCTTTAAGAGTAGTTTACACATTATGATTATGTAATTGATATGCATTATAATAATCCTGACCTATGTCTCTGCATGTCTATGTACTGTAGGTCAGGTTTACACTGTGCCATAAAACCCCAAGCAAAGCCACGTGACCCTTGCACTGTCTGCACTACTACAGCATTTAATTTCCATCTCTTCGACTTGTGATCCAGAGTGCCTAATCTAGATTTTCTAATCTAAAGTGTACGCTCTAGATCTAATTTAGAATAACTGATCTAGAGTATCGGTTTTAAAGTGCCTAACGTAGAATGTCTAATCTAAAGTTCCTGATCTAGTGTACCTAGCTGATCTACAGGGTATGGTCAAGAGTGACGATCAACAGTATCTGAGTTAGAAACCTAATCCAAAGTGCCTGATCTATAGAGTTTGATCTAGATTGCCTAATCTAAAGTATCTAATAGAGTGTCTTATTTACAGTGTATGGTCAAGAGTGTCTGATTTACAGTATCTGTGCCTAATGTAGAGTGTCTGATCTAGAGTTGACCTAGAGCAGGGGTCCTCAAACTTTTTAAACAGGGGGCCAGTTCACGGTCCCTCAGACCATTGGAGGGCCGGAATATAGTTTTTTAAAAAAAACTATGAACAAATTCCTATGCACACTGCACATATCTTATTTTGAAGAAAAAAAAAATACAGGAACAAAAACAATATTTAAAATGAAGAACAAGTAAAGTTAAGTCAACCGGTATTTCAATAGGTAGGTAACTGTACCCAATAGGCAGCATAGGTCCCCAATAGGCAGGTTAATGTCCTCAATAGGCAGCATAGGTCCTCAATAGGCAGGTAAATGTCCCCAATAGGCAGGTAAATGTCCCCAATAGGCAGCATAGGTCCCCAATAGGCAGGTAAATATCCCCAATAGGCAGGTAAATGTCCCCAATAGGCAGCATAGGTCCCCAATAGGCAGGTAAATATCCCCAATAGGCAGGTAAATGTCCCCAATAGGCAGGTAAATGTCCCCAATAGGCAGCATAGGTCCCCAATAGGCAGGTAAATATCCCCAATAGGCAGGTAAATATCCCCAATAGGCAGGTAAATGTCCCCAATAGGCAGGTAAATATCCCCAATAGGCAGCATAGGTCCCTAATAGGCAGCATAGGTCCTCAATGGGCAGGTAAATGTTCCCAATAGGCAGGCTGTTTCCCCCTTATAATGCCATATGCAGGCTGTTCCCCCCCCCTTATAATGCCCCATGCAGGCTGCTCCCCCCTTATAATGCCCCATGCTGGATGCCACCCCCCATATAATGCCCCATGCAGGATGTCCCTTTCTCACACCATATAATGCCCCATGCAAGATATCACTCCCCTGTCTTTATAATGCCCCATGCAGGATGTCCCTTTCCCCCCCCATATAATGCCCCATGCAGGATGTCACCCCCCATATCATGCCCCATGCAGGATGTCACCCCCCATAAAATGCCCCATGCAGGATGTCACCCCCCCATATAATGCCCCATGCAGGATATCACTCCCCTGTCTTTATAATGCCCCATGCAGCATGTCACCCCCCCATATAATGCCCCATGCAGCATGTCACCCCCCCATATAATGCCCCATGCAGCATGTCACCCCCCCATATAATGCCACATGCAGCATGTCACCCCCCCATATAATGCCCCATGCAGCATGTCACCCCCCCATATAATGCCCCATGCAGCATGTCACCCCCCCATATAATGCCCCATGCAGCATGTCACCCCCCCATATAATGCCCCATGCAGCATGTCACCCCCCCATATAATGCCACATGCAGCATGTCACCCCCCCATATAATGCCACATGCAGCATGTCACCCCCCCATATAATGCCCCATGCAGCATGTCACCCCCCCATATAATGCCCCATGCAGCATGTTACCCCCCATATAATGCCCCATGCAGCATGTCACTCCCCCATATAATGCCCCATGCAGCATGTCACCCCCCTATATAATGCCACATGCAGCATGTCACCCCCCCATATAATGCCACATGCAGCATGTCACTCCCCCATATAATGCCCCATGCAGCATGTCACCCCCCCATATAATGCCACATGCAGCATGTCACCCCCCATATAATGCCCCATGCAGCATGTCACCCCTCATATAATGCCCCATGCAGCATGTCACCCCCCCATATAATGCCACATGCAGCATGTCACCCCCCATATAATGCCACATGCAGCATGTCACCCCCCCATATAATGCCCCATGCAGCATGTCACCCCCCCATATAATGCCCCATGCAGCATGTCACTCCCCCATATAATGCCCCATGCAGCATGTCACTCCCCCATATAATGCCCCATGCAGCATGTCACCCCCCTATATAATGCCACATGCAGCATGTCACCCCCCATATAATGCCACATGCAGCATGTCACTCCCCCATATAATGCCCCATGCAGCATGTCACCCCCCCATATAATGCCACATGCAGCATGTCACCCCCCATATAATGCCCCATGCAGCATGTCACCCCTCATATAATGCCCCATGCAGCATGTCACCCCCCCATATAATGCCACATGCAGCATGTCACCCCCCATATAATGCCACATGCAGCATGTCACCCCCCCATATAATGCCCCATGCAGCATGTCACCCCCCCATATAATGCCCCATGCAGCATGTCACCCCCCCATATAATGCCCCATGCAGCATGTCACTCCCCCATATAATGCCCCATGCAGCATGTCACCCCCCCATATCATGCCCCATGCAGCATGTCACTCCCCCATATAATGCCCCATGCAGCATGTCACCCCCCCATATCATGCCCCATGCAGCATGTCACCCCCCCATATAATGCCCCATGCAGGATGTCACCCCCCATATCATGCCCCATGCAGGATATCACCCCCCCATATAATGCCCCATGCAGGATGTCACCCCCCATATCATGCCCCATGCAGGATATCACCCCCCCATATAATGCCCCATGCCTCCATACATAAAAAAAAAAAATCCAGTACTCACCTCACTTCTCACTTGCTGCCGCTGCTCTACTCTGGTCCGGACTCCAGCGTCGCGGCGGCGGCGGCCCGCTCTGCGCTGCCTGTGACGGCACTCGGGAGGGCGCGGTGTAAAGACGTCACCGCGCCCTCTGACCTGAGACGTCACAGCAAGCGCAGAGCAGGAAGACAGCGGATCTGCGGAGGCACGGGGAGAGGTAAGTATCCGCCTGCCGGGGCCCTGAGCAAGCGGGGGGAAGGGCGGCAAATGGCACCTCTCTCCTCTCCTCCGCCCATAGCCCAGAGGGCCGGATAAAAGTCCTCCGCGGGCCGCATGTGGCCCGCGGGCCGTAGTTTGAGGGCCCCTGACCTAGAGTGTCTAATTTAAAATATCTAAAGTTCCTGCTATAAAGTATCCGATAAAAAGTGCCAAATTTAGAGAACCTGACATAGGGTGCCTGATCTACAATATATGATCAAAAGTTCCAATTTAGATTGCCAGATCTACAGTATCTGAACTAGAGTGCCTAATTTATTTATACAGTGTTATAACGAGTGCCTATTCTATAGTGCCAATTTAAAGTTCCTGATCTAAAGTCCCTAATCTGTAGTGTATGATCTAGAGTGCAAAATCTAGATCACCTAATCTAAAGAGTGCGCTCTAGAATTCTAAATTTAGAGTGCCCAATCTGAGATGCCAAATCAAGAGTTCCTGATCTTCAGTGAATGGTAAAAAATGGAAAATCTAGAATAACTGATCAAGAACATCGGATTTAGAGTGCCTAATGTAAAGTGTCTAATCTAAAGTGCCCAGCTTCGGGTGCTTGATCTACACTGTAGGAACAGGAATGCCTGATCTGGAGCATCTGACCTAGAGTACCTAATCTTATGTATCTGATCTATAGAGTCACCAATCTAGAGAATATAGTCTAAATTCTTTCTCTGCAGCATCTGTTCTAAAGTTTTAGTCCTATATATTACATAGTAATCTATATGAATCCCGAAAGGTTCCTAAGAAGACTGCAACCATGAGCTTGGTCATTAAACAAAGAGTCAGTTGATTAAGCCAAAGTTTTTGGAGATACTGAAAAACTTTTTTTTTCCCATCGATTTACTGTAGATAATTTTTCCCTATAGTGTAATGAAACAGGAGGAGACTGTTTCTTCAAGACGTACAGCTCGGGCGTGGACGCCATCCAGGAATGGTACCGTTTTCAATACATTAATATCTTGGCCAGAGTGCCCAAGCAAGGAGACATCAAGGAGGAACAGCTGGAGAACTTCATATTTGCCTGCAGATTCAATGAGGAGCATTGTCTGAACGTTAGGTAAGCAGCAGAGTAATGGAATCAGGGATGAAGAAGAAATACGATACCATCAATGTGTAGGACGTCTTTCTTTACGTTTTGTAATTAATTGTACTAATGTACTGTAGGTGGACACCCTTTTGATTATTAAATTTTGGAGTTTCAAGCACATTGCAAACAGTCACATAAAATCAAGCACACGGTCATGCAATTTCCATAGACGTGCGTTGGTATTGGTATGGATCATACTGTAGACATGGTGATTCCATGCTCAACCTTTGGCAATTTCCATAGACGAGCGTTGGTATTGGTATGGATCGTGCTGTAGACATGGTGATTCCATGCTCAACCTTTGGCAATTTCCATAGACGAGCGTTGGTATTGGTATGGATCGTGCTGTAGACATGGTGATTCCATGCTCAACCTTTGGCAATTTCCATAGACGAGCGTTGGTATTGGTATGGATCGTGCTGTAGACATGGTGATTCCATGCTCAACCTTTGGCAATTTCTATAGACGAGCGTTGTATTGGTATGGATCGTGCTGTAGACATGGTGATTCCATGCTCAACCTTTGGCAATTTCCGTAGATGAGCGTTGGTATTGGTATGGATCGTGCTGTAGACATGGTGATTCCATGCTCAACCTTTGGCAAAACTAATTTCATAACATTTCTGATCTGCCCTGTACTTGTTACTATTGTGGAGTAGAAGCATCTAGTAGTCACACAGCTTAACCACGGAGATGTCGAAGCTAAAAACTCACAAAATAGGGCCACTCAGTAGTAGACTACGTGCGACTTCAACTACTACCAAGTTCCATACTGACTATGGAAGTGACATCAGAATAACAACTGTGCATCAGGAGCTTCATGACATGGTCAGTCAGATAAGCCTAAGAAGTCTAGACCTCAACGCCACTGAACCCCGTGGGGATGAATTGGATGCCAATTGTGAACCAGACCGTTTCCATCGTTCCAAACAGAGGCTGGACAGACATCTGTCTGAGATGGTTTAGTGAATCCTGCATGGAGCGGGGTGTTTGACACGACGACCCTGGAGGTCCCTTCCAACTCTAACATTCTATCATTCTATGATTCACTTGGTTAACTGGACACAAAGTTTCCCAGATACATCTGAAAAATCTAGTAGAAGCCTTCAAAGTAGAAGCCTTCAAAGAAATGAGAAGGTTGTTTTTTTACCATCTATGGTTTGGAATAGGATATATAATAGGCTCAAATTTTCTGTAGCTTTGCAGCCACTAATCCATCAAGTGGTTAGTATGACACGCTCAAACTGGTGAAAATGTCCTCTTTAACCCATCAGGATTGGGAAGAACTCTTCATCTAGGTGCCCACTTTAAAGAAAAATTAAAGATGTTATTTACCATCTATGGTTTGGAATAGGATATATGATAGGCTCGTATGGCTGTCAAGACCAGGTGTCCACATACTTTTGGCCATGTGGTGTATATCTCGTGGGATACATTGGGAGGTGTAGAGTTTAGTTTGCATTCCGGTCTTGGGACTGTACTGTTTGTGCATGGAGAACAGCGGCGGACCTACCGCCCTTGCAGCTGGTTCATTGAACGGGGGCCCCCGAGGGAGAGGGGGCCCCTCCAGCCTCCAGCAGGGCCGCCATCAGGGCATGACTGCCCTGACTCCAGCATGGAGCCCGGCCGATCGGGGCCCCCTCGGAGCCCCATTGGGGCCCCCCTCTTGTGCGTCTCCTCAAGGGGTCCCCCCGCATGACCCCCCGCCGTCGCATGACCGGAGATGTCCCTGCGCTCAGCATGGTTCCCCGGCCCCATGCTGAGCGCAGGGACATCTCCGGTCATGTGACGGCGCTGGCACAATACTTACCCCTCCCCGTGCCTCCGCAGCGTCTTCCGCGTCCTCTGACTGTGACGTCTCAGGTCAGAGGGTGCGGTGATATATTTACTCCGCGCGCGATCTCTCCTGAGTTGTCACAGCGGGAAGACGCGAGCGACGCTGGAGTCCGGAACAGCATCAGGTGAGAAGTGAGGTGAGTATTTGATTTTTTTTTTTATGTATGGGGCCATGGGGCATTATATGGTGGGGGGAGAGTGGGTGTGACATCCTGCATGGGGTATTATATGGGGGGGTGAAATCCTGCATGGGGCATTATATGGGGGGGGGGTGACATCCTGCATGGGGCATTATATGGGGGGGTGACATCCTGCATGGGGCATTATATGGGGGGAGAGGTGACATCCTGCATGGGGCATTATATGGGGGGTGGTGGTGTGACATCCTGCATGGGGCATTATATGGGGGGGTTACATACTGCATGGGGCATTATATGGGGGGGTGACATCCTGCAGGGGCATTATATGGGGGGGTGACATACTGCATGGGGCATTATAAGAGGGGAAGGGGGGAATTGACATCCTGCATGGGGCATTATATGGGGGTGGGGGGAGTGTGACATCCTGCATGGGGCATTATAAGAAGGGAAGGGGGGAAGTGACATCCTGCATTGGGCATTATAAGAGGGGAAGGGGGGAAGTGACATCCTGCATGGGGCATTATAAGGGAGGGGGGGTGTGACATCCTGCATGGGGCATTATAAGAAGGGAAGGGGGGAAGTGACATCCTGCATGGGGCATTATAAGAGGGGAAGGGAGTGACATCCTGCATGGGGCATTATAAGAGGGGAAGGGGGGAAGTGACATCCTGCATGGGGCATTATAAGGGAGGGGGGGTGACATCCTGCATGGGGCATTATAAGAGGGGGAGGGGGGAATTGACATCCTGCATGGGGCATTATAAGGAGGGTGGGTGTATGACATACTGCATGGGGCATTATAAGGAGGGGTGGTGTGTGACCTCCTGCATGGGGCATTGTAAGGGAAGGGGTGGTCTGACATACTGCATGGGGCATTGAAAAGGGGGGACGTGACATCCTGCAAGGGGCATTATAAGGGGGGAACAGCCTGCATGGAGCGTTACATGGGGGCCAATATTCTGTATGGAGTGTTATATGGGGGTCAGTATTCTGTATGGAGCGTTATATGGGGGACAGTATTCTGTATGGAGCGTTATATGGGGGTCAGTATTCTGTATGGAGCGTTATATGGGGGTCAGTATTCTGTATGGAGCGTTATATGGGGGTCAGTATTCTGTATGGAGCATTTTATGGGGGCCAGTATTCTGTATGCAGTGTTATATGGGGACCAGTATCCTGTATGGAGCGTTATATGGGGACCAGAATCCTGTATGGAGCATTATATGGGGACCAGTATCCTGTATGGAGCATTATAAGGGGGTCAGTATCCTGTATGGAGCACTATATGGTGCCCATAATACTGTATGGAGGACTATACTGTCCGGTCTGCACTGTGCGCTGTGAGGATTCGCCAGTTTCTGAGCTATTGTAGAATTTACAATAGATATCGCTCGTGTAATGGGGCATTATAAGGGGGGAACAGCCTGCATTGAGCGTTATATGGGGGCAAATATTCTGTATGGAGCGTTATATGGGGGTCCGTATTCTGTATGGCGCGTTATATGGGGGACAGTATTCTGTATGGAGCATTATATGGGGACCAGTATCCTGTATGGAGCATTATATGGGGACCAGTATCCTGTATGGAGCATTATATGGGGGACAGTATCCTGTATGGAGCATTATATGGGGACCAGTATCCTGTATGGAGCGTTATATGGGGGACAGTATCCTGTATGGAGCATTATATGGGGACCAGTATCCTGTATGGAGCATTATAAGGGGACCAGTATCCTGTATGGAGCATTATATGGGGACCAGTATCCTGTATGGAGCGTTATATGGCGGTCCGTATTCTGTATGGAGCGTTATATGGGGGACAGTATTCTGTATGGAGCGTTATATAGGGGCCAGTATTCTGTATGCAGTGTTATATGGGGACCAGTATCCTGTATGGAGCGTTACATGGGGGACAGTATCCTGTATGGAGCGTTATATGGAGACCAGTATCCTGTATGGAGCGTTATATGGGGACCAGTATCCTGTATAGAGCATTATATGGGGACCAGTATCCTGTATGGAGCGTTATATGGGGGACAGTATCCTGTATGGAGCATTATATGGGGACCAGTATCCTGTATGGAGCATTATATGGGGACCAGTATCCTGTATGGAGCATTATATGGGACCAATATCCTGTATGGAGCGTTATATGGGGGACAGTATCCTGTATGGAGCGTTATATGGGGACCAGTATCCTGTAAGGAGCATTATATGGGAACCAGTATCCTGTATGGAGCATTATAAGGGGGTCAGTATCCTGTATGGAGCATTATATGGGGCCCATAATACCGCATGGAGGACTATGTGGTGCCCATAATACTGTGTGGAGGACATTACTGTCCGGTCTGCACTGTGCGCTGTGAGGATTCGCCGGTTTCTGAGCTATTGTGGAATTTACAATAGATATCGCTCATGTAATGTAAGAAGTGAAATCTTTGCATTGTACTATAGATATTTTTCTCTGCGGTATCTGTGCATCATGAATCGTGGTATGTGTTAAAGGGGCCACTGAGACTCTTTCGCCCGGGGCCCACAAAAACCTGGAGCCGGCCCTGGGGGTAAGTATAACAAGTTTTATTTTTTTTAAATACAATTAATTAACTAGGAGTGGGGGGAATCAGAGATGCACGGGGGGAATCAGAGATGCACGGGGGGATGAGAGATGCACGGGGGGATGAGAGATGCACGGGGGGGGGGCCCTTCATGCCCCCTATGAAGGGCGGGGGGGGCCCAAAGAAATTCTTGCACAGGGACCCACTACAGTCTGTGTCCGCCCCTGATGGAGAACATATTGCAATTGTCCTGAAGTAGCTTAAGTCTGCTTGTAATAACTTGATAAAAAACAATTACTTGAGGATTTCTATTTGCTGGTAATTGTTATTTTCATTGAATGGAAAATGATTGCAGAAATATTAAAAGAGATTATTCATCATGTTGCTACATGTAATAACAGCTGAGTCACCTATAATCCGTTTCATAGCAACATAAATAGTAAAAAGTATGTAACTTTTCAAATAATGAGATTTTTTTTTTTTACTTATCCCCAGGAATTTCTCACACTTTCACCATGCAATCTACGGAAACTGTTACACGTTCAACCACAATCGTTCTGAAAGTGAATCATGGAACTCCTCTATGCCGGGGATCAAAAATGGTTTGTCAATATTCAATGTAAAGCAAAAATATAACTATCATATTGCCCCTATGTACAGAAATATAACTACTATAATACTGTCCCCTATATACAAGAATATAACTACTATAATACCGCTCCTATGTACAAGAATATAACTACTATAATACTGCCCCTATGTACAAGAATATAACTACTATAATACCGCTCCTAGGTACAAGAATATAACTACTATAATACTGCTCCTATGTACAAGAATATAACTACTATAATACTGACCCTATGTACAAGAATATAACTATTATAATACTGACCCTATGTACAAGAATATAACTACTATAATACTGCCTCTATGTACAAGAATATAACTACTATAATACTGCTCCTATGTACAAGAATATAACTACTATAATACTGCCCCCTATGTACAAGAATATAACTACTATAACACTGCCCCATGTACAAGAATATAACTACTATAATACTGCTCCTATGTACAAGAATAAAACTACTATAATACTGCTCCTATGTACAGGAATATAAATACTATAATACTGCCCCCTATGTACAAGAATATAACTACTATAATACTGCTCCTATGTACAAGAATATAACTACTATAATACTGCCCCAATGTACAAGAATATAACTACTATAATACTGCCCCCATGTGCAGGAATATAACTACTATAATACTGCTTTCTTGTTCAAGAATATAACTACTATAATACTGCTCCTATATACAAGAATATAAATATTATAATACTGTCCCTATGTGCAAGAATATAACTACTATAATACAGCCCCTATGTACAAGAATATAACTGCTATAATACTGCACCCTATGTACAAGAATATAACTACTATAATATTGCTCCTATGTACAAGAATATAACTACTATAATACTGCCCTCTATGTACAAGAATATAACTACTATAATACTGCTCCTATGTACAAGAATATAACTACTATAATACTGCCCCTATGTACAAGAATATAACTGCTATAATACTGCTCCCTATGTACAAGAATATAACCACTATAATACTGGCCCCTATGTACAAGAATATAACTACTATAATACCGCTCCTATGTACAAGAATATAACTACTATAATACTGCCCCCTATGTACAAGAAATAACTACTATAATACTGGCCCTATGTACAAGAATATAACTACTATAATACTACCCCTATGTACAAGAATATAACTACTATAATTCTGCCCCTATGTACAAGAATATAACTACTATAATACTGGCCCCTATGTACAAGAATATAACTACTATAATACTGCCCCTATGTACAAGAATATAACTACTATAATACTGCCCCTATGTACAAGAATATAACTACTATAATACTGCCTCCTATGTACAAGAATATAACTACTATAATACTGCCCCTATGTACAAGAATATAACTACTATAATACTGCCCCTATGTACAAGAATATAACTACTATAATACTGCCCCTATGTACAAGAATATAACTACTATAATACTGCCCTCTATGTACAAGAATATAACTACTATAATACTGCCCCTATGTACAAGAATATACAGTACTGACCAAAAGTTTGGACACACCTTCTCATTTAAAGATTTTTCTGTATTTTCATGACTATGAAAATTGTACATTCACACTGAAGGCATCAAAACTATGAATTAACACATGTGGAATTATATACTTATCAAAAAAGTGTGAAACAACTGAAAATATGTCTTATATTCTAGGTTCTTCAAAGTAGCCACCTTTTGCTTTGATGACTGCTTTGCACACTCTTGGCATTCTCTTGATGAGCTTCAAGTGGTAGTCACCGGAAATGGTTTTCACTTCACAGGTGTGCCCTGTCAGGTTTAATAAGTGGGATTTCTTGCCTTATAAATGGGGTTGGGACCATCAGTTGTGTTGTGCAGAAGTCTGGTGGATACACAGCTGATAGTCCTACTGAATAGACTGTTAGAATTTGTATTATGGCAAGAAAAAAGCAGCTAAGTAAAGAAAAACGAGTGGCCATCATTACTTTAAGAAATGAAGGTCAGTCAGTGCGAAAAATTGGGAAAACTTTGAGTGTCCCCAAGTGCAGTTGCAAAAACCATCAAGCTCTACAAAGAAACTGGCTCACATGAGGACCGCCCCAGGAAAGGAAGACCAAGAGTCACCTTTGCTTCTGAGGATAAGTTTATCCGAGTCACCAGCCTCAGAAATCGCAGGTTCACAGCAACTCAGATTAGAGACCAGGTCAATGCCACACAGAGTTCTAGCAGCAGACACATCTCTTCAACAACTGTTAAGAGGAGACTTTGTGCAGCAGGCCTTCATGATAAAATAGCTGCTAGGAAACCACTGCTAAGGACAGGCAACAAGCAGAAGAGACTTGTTTGGGCTAAAGAACACAAGGAATGGACATTAGACCAGTGGAAATCTGTGCTTTGGTCTGATGAGTCCAAATTTGAGATCTTTGGTTCCAACCACCGTGTCTTTGTGCGACGCAGAAAAGGTGAACGGATGGACTCTACATGCCTGGTTCCCACCGTGAAGCATGGAGGAGGAGGTGTGATGGTGTGGGGGTGCTTTGCTGGTGACACTGTTGAGGATTTATTCAAAATTGAAGGCATACTGAACCAGCATGGCTTCCACAGCATCTTGCAGCGGCATGCTATTCCATCCGGTTTGTCTTTAGTTGGACCATCATTTATTTTTCAACAGGACAATGACCCCAAACACACCTCCAGGCTGTGTAAGGGCTATTTGACCAAGAAGGAGAGTGATGGGGTGCTACGCCAGATGACCTGGCCTCCACAGTCACCAGACCTGAACCCAATCGAGATGGTTTGGGGTGAGCTGGACCGCAGAGTGAAGGCAAAGGGGCCAACAAGTGCTAAGCATCTCTGGGAACTCCTTCAAGATTGTTGGAAGACCATTTCCGGTGACTACCTCTTGAAGCTCATCAAGAGAATGCCAAGAGTGTGCAAAGCAGTCATCAAAGCAAAAGGTGGCTACTCTGAAGAACCTAGAATATAAGACATATTTTCAGTTGTTTCACACTTTTTTGTTAAGTATATAATTCCACATGTGTTAATTCATAGTTTTGATGCCTTCAGTGTGAATGTACAATTTTCATAGTCATGAAAATACAGAAAAATCTTTAAATGAGAAGGTGTGTCCAAACTTTTGGTCTGTACTGTAACTACTATAATACTGTCTTCATGCCTTTCATTTTCTTTCAGGATTAACCCTCGTCCTTCGCACAGAGCAACATGATTATATTCCATTGCTGTCGTCTGTGGCTGGAGCACGTGTCCTAGTCCATGGTCACAGGGAACCAGCCTTCATGGATGATGCTGGGTTTAACATCCAGCCAGGTGTGGAGACCTCTATTGGTATGAAAAAAGTAGGTGGCATGCCAATGAATCGCATTTATAAAAATAAAAAAGGCACATAACATATTTTTTTTAGGAAAAATATGATTACGGTAATTTGGCAATAAAATGCAGTCAAGAAGACCCTTTTTTTGTTACATGCTCTGCTATTTCAAAAATTTTTGGGGAAAGTTGATTTTCTCCTTAACTCAAATATACTCTAATAATAATGAGCTGACTCTGCTTATTCACCACAGTCTACACAGCAAAGGTGACAATTGAGCTTCAGAACATAGAAATCTCATTTATTGACCAGTTGGAATACTGGAATATTTCAAATATTGTTTTACTTATATAGTCACGCACAAAAATGGAGTAATGTATGAAGTGGGCTCAGAAGTTGAGCCTGCTCCATGCCGTGTTGACCATCAGTGTTACATAGCTGGCACCTTACAGTATCTGATTTGATCGTATCAGCTCCAATTGCATCAATTTAACCTCTCAAACGCTGGTGTCAAGGATAATAGCGACCTTTAACAGGCTTCAAAATGGTGGCTGTCACTTCTGATCAATGGTCATCAGCCCACCTGATCAATGTACCTGGACTGTATAGGAGATTGTCAAGTTCACAATACACTGCAATACTGAAGTATTGCAGTGTACTGCATAGGTGATCAAGACATCGCAGGTTCAAGTTCCCTAAGGGGACTAATTAAGAATGTAAAAAGATTAAAAAATATATAACCCGTCATCCTCTGAAATTTTTTTTTTATAAAAGTTTAAATCATTCCGCCTTTATCTCAAATGTAGAGACATTTTTTTTTAAAAATAATAAACATATTTGCTAGTGTCATAAATACCAAATATGGTAAACTAATAAAATATAAAATATTTCTCCCATACAGTGACCGTAAAAATGAAAAAAAAAATCAAAAAGCTAGATTTTTTTTTTTTTTTCGGGGCACAATTTCCCCACAAAATGCAATAACTGATCAAAACATTGTATGCACCCCAAAAAAATATTGATCAGATTCTCAGCTCAACCTGCAAAAAATAAATTTGTATGTGCCTTCCTTCATACAAGTTTATTGATGGAAAAAAAAAGAAGTTACAGGTCTCAAAAAACACAAACGACATTTTTTAAAGTTTACAATCTTTTTAACCACTAAAATTTAAAAAAAAGTTTGGTTTCGCCATAAGCGTACTGACTGACTTGGAGAATCAAGTTGCCAGCTCAGTTTTACGGAACAATAAACGTGGTAAATAATAAAGCCCAAAATAAAATACAATGTCGAAATTGGAAGTTTTTTTTAACCATTTCAGAGTACTTGGATTTTTTTGCAGTACATTGTATGGTAAAGTGAATGGTGTCATTCAAAACTACAACTTCCACAAAAAACAAGTCCTCGCATCTGTCAATATCTGCTGAAAAATAAAAAAGTTGTGGCTTTTGTTACAAGTGGAGTAAAAAAAACTAAAGTGCAAAAAAACAAAAAAATCACCCAATCATATGAGGTTAAGAACCTGCTTTAAAGAGTAATCATCACTTAATTTTTTTTCATAAATCAATAGTACACATAAAAATAAGAAACTTTGCAAGATATCTTATGATAGAAATCTGCTTCTTTCCCTGGATGCATTTTTCTTTCTCAAAAATTCTGAATTCCCAGGTAAAATGTGCCTTAATGAATACAGATTTTCCCATTACTGAGATAAAAGATGACATTTGGTTCTCATAAGGTTCTATGGAGAACTGTAACTGACGTTTCAGGAGAATGTGCAGCAGAATGTCTGTGTCTGCCTCTAGCTCCTCCCAAGAATGTATATGTCTGCCTCTAGCTCCTCCCCAGAATGTCTGTGTCTGCCTCTAGCTTCTCCCAAGAATGTCTGTGTCTGCCTCTATCTCCTCCGCAGAATGTCTGTGTTTGCCTCTAGCTCCTCTCCAGAATGCCTGTGTCTGCCTCTAGCTCCACCCTAGAATGTGTGTGTCTGCATCTAGTTCCTTCCCAGAATGCCTGTGTCTGCCCCTAGCTCCTCCCCAGAATGTCTGTGTCTGCCCCTAGCTCCTCCCCAGAATGTCTGTGTCTGCCTCTAGCTCCACCCTAGAATGTGTGTGTCTGCATCTAGTTCCTTCCCACAATGCCTGTGTCTGCCTCTAGCTCCTCCCTAGAATGTCTGTCTGCCTCTAGCTTCTCCCCAGAATAACTGTGTCTGCCTCTAGCTCCTCCCCAGAATGTCTGTGTCTGCCTCTAGCTCCTCCCCAGAATGTCTGTGTCTGCCTCTAGCTCCTCTCTAGAATGTCTGTCTGCCTGCTGCTCCTCCCTAGAATGTATGTGTGTTCCTTTAGCTCCTCCTCAGAATGTCGGTCTATGCCTCTAGCTCCTCCCCAGAATGTCTGTGTCTGCCTCTAGCTCCTCCCCAGAATGTCTGTGTCTGCCTCTAGCTCCTCTATAGAATGTCTGTCTGCCTGCTGCTCTTCCCTAGAATGTATGTGTGTTCCTTTAGCTCCTCCTCAGAATGTCTGTCTATGCCTCTAGCTCCTCCCCAGAATGTCTGTGTCTGCCTCTAGCTCCTCCCTAGAATGTCTGTCTGCCTCTAGCTCCTCCCTAGAATGTCTGTGTCTGCCTCTAGCTCCTCCCTAAAATGTCTGTCTGCCTCTAGCTCCTAGAATGTCTGTGTCTGCCTCTAGCTCCTCCCCAGAATGTCTGTGTCTGCCTCTAGCTCCTAGAATGTCTAAGTCTGCCTCTAGCTCCTCCCTAGAATGTATGTGTGTTCCTTTAGCTCCTCCTCAGAATGTCTGTAGTCTGCCTCTATCTCCTCCCCAGTATGTATGTGTCTGCCTCTAGCTCCTCCCCAGAATGTCTGTCTGCCTCTAGCTCCTCCCCAGAATGTCTGTGTCTGCCTCTAGCTCCTCCCCAGAATGTCTGTATCTCCCTCTAGCTCCTCCCCAGAATGTCTGTGTCTCCCTCTAGCTCCTCCCCAGAATGTCTGTGTCTCCCTCTAGCTCCTCCCCAGAATGTCTGTGTCTGCGTCCAGCTCCTCTCTAGAATGTCTGTCTGCCTCTAGCTCCTCCCTAGGATGTCTGTGTCTGCCTCTAGCTCCTCCCCAGTATATATGTGTCTGCCTCTAGCTCCTCCCCAGAATGTCTGTCTGCCTCTAGCTCCTCCCCAGAATGTCTGTGTCTGCCTCTAGCTCCTCCCCAGAATGTCTGTGTCTCCCTCTAGCTCCTCCCCAGAATGTCTGTCTATGCCTCTAGCTCCTCCCCAGAATGTCTGTCTATGCCTCTAGCTCCTCCCCAGAATGTCTGTCTATGCCTCTAGCTCCTCCCCAGAATGTCTGTGTCTCCCTCTAGCTCCTCCCCAGAATGTCTGTGTCTGCCTCCAGCTCCTCTCTAGAATGTATGTGTGTTCCTTTAGCTTCTCCTCAGAATGTCTGTCTGCCTCTAGCTCCCCCCAGAATGTCTGTATCTGCCTCTAGCTCCTCCCTAGAATGTCTGTGTCTGCCTCTAGCTCCTCCCCAGAATGTCTGTGTCTGCCTCTAGCTCCTCCCCAGAATGTCTGTGTCTACCTCTAGCTCCTCCCCAGAATGTCTGTGTCTGCCCCTATCTCCTCCCCAGAATGTCTGTGTCTGCCTCCAGCTCCTCTCTAGAATGTATGTGTGTTCCTTTAGCTTCTCCTCAGAATGTCTGTCTGCCTCTAGCTCCCCCCAGAATGTCTGTATCTGCCTCTAGCTCCTCCCTAGAATGTCTGTGTCTGCCTCTAGCTCCTCCCCAGAATGTCTGTGTCTGCCTCTAGCTCCTCCCCAGAATGTCTGTGTCTACCTCTAGCTCCTCCCCAGAATGTCTGTGTCTGCCCCTATCTCCTCCCCAGAATGTCTGTATCTGCCTCTAGCTCCTCCCTAGAATGTCTGTCTGCCTCTAGCTCCTCCCTAGGATGTCTGTGTCTGCCTCTAGCTCCTCTCCAAAATGTATGTGTGTTCCTTTAGCTCCTCCTCAGAATGTCTGTTGTCTGCCTCTAGCTCCTCCCCAGAATGTCTGTGTCTGCCCATAGTTCCTCCCCAGAATGTCTGTGTCTGCCTCTAGTTCCTCCCCAGAATGTCTGTGTCTACCTCTAGCTCCTTCCCAGAATGTCTGTGTCCGCCTCTATCTCCTCTCTAGAATGTCTGTGTCTGCCTCTAGCTCCTCACCAGAATGTCTGTGTCTGCCTCTAGCTCCCCCCCAGAATGTCTGTGTCGGCCTCTAGCTCCTCCCCAGAATGTCTGTGTCTGCCTCTAGCTCCTCCCTAGAATATCTGTCTGCCTCTAGCTCCTCCCTAGAATATCTGTCTGTCTCTAGCTCCTCCCCAAAATGTATGTGTGTTCCTTTAGCTCCTCCTCAGAATGTCTGTAGCCTGCCTCTATCTCCTCCCCAGAATGTCTGTTTCTGCCTCTAGCTCCTCCATAGAATGTCTGTCTGCCTGTTGCTCCTCCCTAGAATGTATGAGTGTTCCTTTAGCTCTTCCTCAGAATGTCTGTCTATGCCTCTAGCTCCTCCCCACAATGTCTGTGACTGCCTCTAGCTCCTCCCCACAATGTCTGTGTCTACCTCTAGCTCCTCCCCAGAATGCCTGTGTCTCCCTCTAGCTCCTTCCCAGAATGTCTGTGTCTGCCTCTAGCTCCTCCATAGAATGTCTGTCTGCCTATTGCTCCTCCCTAGAATTTATGAGTTTCCTTTAGCTCTTCCTCAGAATGTCTGTCTATGCCTCTAGCTCCTCCCCAGAATATCTGTCTATGCCTCTAGCTCCTCCCCAGAATGTCTGTCTATGCCTCTAGCTCCTCCCCAGAATGTCTGTGTCTGCCTCTAGCTCCTCCCCACAATGTCTGTGTCTGCCTCTAGCTCCTCCCCAGAATGTCTGTCTATGCCTCTAGCTCCTCCCCAGAATGCCTGTGTCTCCCTCTAGCTCCTTCCCAGAATGTCTGTGTCTGCCTCTAGCTCCTCCCTAGAATATCTGTCTGCCTCTAGCTCCTCCCTAGAATATCTGTCTGTCTCTAGCTCCTCCCCAAAATGTATGTGTGTTCCTTTAGCTCCTCCTCAGAATGTCTGTAGCCTGCCTCTATCTCCTCCCCAGAATGTCTGTGTCTGCCTCTAGCTCCTCCATAGAATGTCTGTCTGCCTGTTGCTCCTCCCTAGAATGTATGAGTGTTCCTTTAGCTCTTCCTCAGAATGTCTGTCTATGCCTCTAGCTCCTCCCCACAATGTCTGTGTCTGCCTCTAGCTCCTCCCCAGAATGTCTGTGTCTGCCTCTAGTTCCTCCCCAGAATGTCTGTGTCTGCCTCTAGCTCCTCCATAGAATGTCTGTCTGCCTGTTGCTCCTCTCTAGAATGTATGAGTTTCCTTTAGCTCTTCCTCAGAATGTCTGTCTATGCCTCTAGCTCCTCCCCAGAATGTCTGTGTCTGCCTCTAGCTCCTCCCCAGAATGTCTGTGTCTGCCTCTAGCTCCTCCCGGCTTCATAGAATTTTTAAAGCACCAACTGCCATCTCCTATCTCAGTAATGTAACAATCTCTCATTATTGAATAAAGATTTCACCTGGGAATTGAGAATTTTTGAGAATGAATGATCAGTCCAGGAGGAGAAAGAAGCAGATTTCTATGATAAGGTCTATTACAGTTTCTTATTTTCACCTGTACTATTGATTTATGAAATAAAAATTAAAATGTTGGTTACTCTTTAAATCATATGTCCTCTTCTTACAATTCATTCTTTTAGGGGAAGCATTAGAATTACTGGTGGGTAAGGATGGGCATGGATTAGACAATATGCTCACGGCTGGTAAAAAACAGAAACACGGATGAAAAATGGAATAAAATCGGATCCCTAGCACTGATGAATATAAGTCCATTTGTTGTACAGTATATAAAGAAAACTGATGTATAAATGCTACGTTCACACGTTCAGTATTTGACATCAGTATGTGTAAGCCAAAACCACCAGGAGAGGAACAATCAGAGGAAAAAATATAATAGAAACACATCACCGCTTCTGTATTTATCACCCACTCTTGATTTTGGCTTACAAATACTGATGTCAAATACTGAATGTGTAAGCATGGCCTAATATGGATAATATCATTGTAAACTCCAATATGTCATTCATGTTTTCAATGTCATAGTTTTGGTTAAAAGGTAGTCTGGGACTGAAAAATTGTTGCCCTATCCAGAAAATAGGTCATCAAAACGAGATGGGTCAGGGTCCAACAGCCGGCACCCCCACCGATCAGCTGATTTCAACTTTTGCAGCAGCTGGATATAGCAATGTACTGAGCAGTAGGTCATCAATATCACAGTCCTGACAGCCCCTTTAAATATATCTTTAATTTATCTTCTCAACACAGGAAACAGTGAGCCGCCTCGGTGGAGATTACAGCGACTGCTCAGAAGACGGCAGCGATGTTGATGTGGTGGATTTATTCAACGGTGACTACACTCAACAGGTAACATACTATGGACAACAAATTAAAATTCATCCCCTTGATGTCTATAATTATAACCCCGCGATCAGCTGTCCCCCCGCGATCATACAATGAGTCCGATCCCTGCAGTTTAATCCCTTAGATGCTGCAGTCAATAACAACAGAAACCTACACAAAAAGTGTGCAAAGCTCAAAAAATTAATAAAAGTATATTTTTATTAAAAAACAACAGATAATACATAAAGTAACAACTAGACGAGCAATGACGCCTGACTCCAGGATGTTTAAACATGAAAATAGATAGTACAAGCAATTAATATCTTAGCACTGAGGACGGATACTCTTAGAAGAAAAAGAGTCAAAGAGCCCACGGTTGTCAATGCTTAGAGGCAAAACCAGTAAAGAAGATGGAGGGTGTCATATATAATAAAGTACATACACAGTGGTATTAGTAAAGCCTCACCTACTGTATAGAAAACGCACATGACGTGAGTTTCGCATCAAGCTTCATCAGGGGATAGTTAAAATGTACATTGAGCAGACTATTAAAATCAAAGTGTACATCACCCATATGTCGCAATTTACATGATCATAGACTCATTCGTTTAGGTGCATATGACGCTGGTACGTACATCCGGCAGATAACAGGAAATTCCGTACGCCAACGCAAGAAGTGTTACTCCAGGCTGGGACTCGTGTTGTACTTTACGCCACCTTTGTGGCTAAAGCCACTCATCAAAAATTTGCCGAAAGTGGCGTAAAAACAGCAACATTTTTGTGCAACTAAAAACTACGACAACATTTTGTGACGTTTCAGTTTTACTTCAGAATTCAGTTTGATGAATCGGGGTCTATGTGTTTAAAAGTTTTACCAAGATATTAGTTTACTGTCAGTGAATAGTGAGACGATTGCACGTGCACGCAGCCCCTCTATTCATTGCACATGGGACAGGCGCAGATATCCGGGTACAGTGCTAGGTTATCTCCGTCAGACCCACAGACAGCAAATGGACCAATACTGAAGTGATGGACTCAGGACCACCATTCTCATAACGGATAAACCTACAAATATATAATGAGCAACAGGTAATATAGCCAAAATATGAACATAAAGATAGACTAAACCAACAGAAAAAAAAGCGCAAAGATAAAGATATGGATAAAAATATAATTTTATTTCAATTTCATATACATGACACAAGACATTCATGGCTGGTGAATGCCATAATAACATAATAGACTCACAATATATACAATCAAATACAATAGAAAAATAAGGTACCATCATATGTTAAAGATGGATACCAATGTAGTGAAGGTATTAAAGTACAATAGATGTAAGTAGTAATTAAAAAACATCAATTACCACAAAATAATATAATATACTTCCATAGGTATGGAGTGTACAAAAATGCACAGCGACAAAAAGAGAGTAGTAACAAATTTCACCAGACCATGAAGAATTGCACCCGACGCGCGTTTCGCATCTAGCGTCATCAAGTACCTATGGCATTCACCAGCCTTCACCAATGTCTTGTTTTCATGGATATGTTTTTTAGTCTATTCAATTTTAATTGATGTTGAAATAAAATTATATTTTTATCCATATCTTTATGCCTTGCACTTTTTTCTTTTGGTTTAGTCATTCTCATAACTGGTGGGGGTCCCAGCAATCAGACCTTTATCATTGGTTCTGTAGAGGGGTGATACATTGTATTTGAGGGATAACCTCTTTCAAGAATAAAAAGTGACATGACGGTACTTGGTGCTCTGACCAGCCACAGAGGAACTATATATAATGTGTGCATGTAATGTATACACGACACCCTTCACAGTCTATAAATGGGCACTTTCCTGTATTGAAGGGACGCATTGTTCCTCTTTTTAGCTTTAAGTTCACTTTTCAGGATTTCCACTACGTTTATAAACTTCTGCATTCAGTGTCCATTCCACGTCTGTGTGAACATTCATATCTACATGCAAAGTAATCTCCCACGTAGCAGCTGTAGATGAGGACCCTCCTGCTGTGATGTCAGCATAGCACAGTGAGGTCTAAGCAAATCAGTTTTCTGATGTCATGCGCCGCTCTTCTTCAGGCTTTTTCTAAAACAAAAGAGTAAGGGTTGGTTCACACAAACCAACCGGCAGCATTAAACAACCAGCAACTGGTATATATTTAAAGCGCTCCTGTCAACAGGATTGTGCTCAGTAAACTACATACACTGTCAGGTGGGTGGTATTACACTGATTAAAATGGTAACTTAGTTGATGAAATCTGTCCTGTGTTTCTTGTGTCAGGTGGGTGACATTACACTGATTAAAATGATAACTTGGTTGATGAAATCCATACTGTGTTTCTCACGTCAGGTGGGTGACATTACACTGATTAAAATGATAACTTGGTTGATGAAATCCGTCCTGTGTTTCTTGTGTAATCTTTACTTTCAGTTTGGAGATAATGATATGCTCGTGCTTCGGGGCGTCCTGTGGGGGGGTGCTCTATCTGGTGCTCTGCTTACATATTCATCTCGTATATGTTCTTATGACAGCTCACTGATCGTTCACTGACCTGCCTCCTATTTCACCTAGCCCCGCACTACTAGATGCAATATGTAAAAGAGGAGGCAGGTCAGTGAAGGCACAGTGAGCTGTCATAAGAGCATACAGATGAATATGTAAGCAGAGAACCAGATAGAGTGCCCCCAACAGGCCGCCCCGGAGCACGAGCATATAATTATCTCCAAACTGAAAGTAAAGATTACACAAGAACCACAGGACGGATTTCATCAACCAAGGTATCATTATAATCAGTGTAATGTCACCCACCTGACAGTGTATGTGGTTTACTGAGCACAATCCTGCTGACAGGTGCGCTTTAATGGTTAATAACCTATTTACACAGGAAGATGATGAAACACACTGAACAATCTGTAACGGATCACTCATTTCGCATTGTCCTCGGCAGTACAAATCCTGTTTTGCACAGGATAATGTGCTGCCGAGCTCAAAAGATCATTTCACCTGATGAATGAGCAACTGATCATCAGCCTGTTTACACTGAAAGATTATTGTGACTCAAACATTCCTAGGAATACTTGCGCACGATAACCTTGTAGTGTAAATGAACCATAAAAATCTGCAGCTACATCCCCCTCCATGTTTTCTATTTATACTACATGGATTTGTTGAGAACAGAGGGTGAGTAAGGAACATTTATAAAGAAGGGGGATAGAGGTAGATAGATAGATAGATAGATAGATAGATAGATACAGTAGATAGATACAGTAGATAGATACATAGAAAAAGAAAAGGAGGCAGCACTCCAGTACTGTGCAAAAAAGTGGACTGATAAAAGTCCACTCTTTTGCACAGCTTATTGGAGTGCTGCCTCCGTTTTGTTTTTCTATATTACTGGAGCAATTGGGTTTTTGTCCAATGAGGCATTGCACCCGAAATATAATATTTTGGTGCTGTTCTATTGTAATTTTTATATAGATAGATCTATCTCATATGCATATATATATATATATATATTAGGATCCATCCTCCACAATGCAACGCAGCACAGGGCGCCGGCCCAGCAGGTTACCAAGAACAGAATTGCTTTTATTTGCACTTTTTGGTGGCATTAGTGTAACACCACAGAATTGATAACGGCCACTTTCCCCTCTCGCCCCTGCCTCGCTCTAGGTCTGTGTACGCTCCTGCTTTCAGGCCATCATGGTGCAGCGCTGCGGTTGTGCTTACGCCTTTTATCCTCTTCCTGACGGAGCAGAGTTCTGCGACTACGAGAAGCACCCGAGCTGGGGTAAGATGATGACGGCGTCAGGATATTAATCTCACAGGGGGGTTTGCAAAACACTTCTAGTTCCCAATTTAGGATTTCTTGCATTCCGTTTTGCGAACCGTTCTTCAGCATTTCATGTTTAACAGAGATTTAAAGTGATGCTCCACATTTTTTGACGTTGACACTATAACAAGAAAATGTACAATTTGGCATTTCTACAATATATCTTCATAGCATTTTTGTTGCTTTGTATATTCTTTTGGTGTTAAAAATCCTGCGGCTATCTGGAAACCATCAAGAAGTCGAAGGGATTCTGTTAGCACACAATGACTGTTCAAACCAAGCAAAGGCACTTGGTGCATCACTGGCAGGGCCAAGTAGTTCAGTGCACCTTACCACCTACTTGTTTTCCATCTATCACCACCGACCTCAGCTCTTGTAAAACCAGAGCTGTCAATCAAGAAAGAGCCGGGCGGAGATAGACGGAAAACGAGTAGGTGGCAATGAAGGTGCGCTGAACTACTTGATCCTGCCAATGGTGCACCAAATGCCTGTGCTTGGTTTGAACAGTCATTTTGTGCAGATAGGCTCCATTTAAGATGGTAAATGGTGTACAACAAGACAACCCTTATCTAAATCCAGGAAATCTAGCAATCAGTTGATTTTAGTGGCTCTAGAATGAAAAGGTGATCATGTAATATATGTTTGATAAGGGGGGTCTCAAGAAAGAAATATGATTATTGAGGTCAGCAAATAATGTAAATGAGGCAACTCCTTTACTGAGCCTCTACAGCACATAGCCCATGTAAATAAACCCTGTGTACTGAAAGTACTAAACAAAATGACACAAAACATTTTAAGACCACACTTGTGCATTCAAAGTACTAAACAAAATGACATTGAATCATTTAAATCCACCCTTGTGCACTGAAAGTACTAAATAAAATGCCTTAAAGCCCACTTAGACCCCCCTTGTGTACTCAAAGTACTAAATAAAATGACATAAAATCCTTTAAGACCACCCTTGTGCATTCAATGTACTAAACAATATGATATAGAATCGTTTGAAACTACCCTTGTGCAGTAAAAATACTAAATAAAATACCACAAAGCCCATTAAGACCATCCTTGTGTATGCAATGTAATGAACAAAATGGCACAAAACCCTTTAAGACCACCCTTGTGAATTCAAAGTACTAAACAAAATGACATAGAATCATTTGAATCTACCCTTGTGCACTGAAAGTACTAAATAAAATGCCTTAAAGCCCATTAAGACCACCCTTGTGTACTCAAAGTACTAAACGAAATGACACAAAACCCTTTAAGACCAACCTTGTCCATTCAAAGTACTAAGCAATATGACATAGAATCGTTTGAAACCACCCTTGTGCACTGAAAGTACTAAATAAAATGCCACAAAGCCCATTAAGACCACCCTTGTGCATTCAAAGTACTAAACAAAATGACATAGAATCATTTGAAACCACCCTAGTGCACCGAGAGTACTAAATAAAATAAATGCCACGAGGCCCATTAAGACCACCCTTGTGTGCTCAAAGTACTAAACAAAATGACCCAAAACCATTTAAGACAACCCTCTGAAACTATGAATCCACCCTTGTGTATTCAAAGTACTAAACAAAATTACATAGAATGGTTTGAAACCACCCATGTGCACTGAAAGTATTAAATAGAATGCAACAAAGCCCATTAATACCACCCTTGTGTGCTCAAAGTACTAAACAAAATGAGACAAAACCATTTAAGACAACCCTCTGAAACTATGAATCCACCCTTGTGCATTCAAAGTACTAGACAGAAAAAGAGTTATGCTAGGAATCAAAAATGTATATGACGCGCCCCCTGGGACATATTCCTTTTTGAGGGGAATACCCGGCACCGGATCAGATGGGGGGGGGGTTGTAGTCTCCGAGCGGCTGTGACCCGGTCCCGTGCCCAGGGCGTCAAGCTCAGTGTTATGTGGCAGCTTTACAGATGTTACTAAAGTTCTTTTGTGTCGACTACGCCACCCGTTGTGATGCGGTCACTGTGGCCGCCGCTGCAGCAGGGTCCGCTGAGGCTGATGGTGGATGCGCAGCTTGGTGGGATAACCCCCAACGGGAGGGGTATAGCCTCAGAGGGGACAGGCGCAGAGGATGGGGGTTGTGGTGGTGCGGTGCAGCCGGCAATGAAGACAGACTCGGGTTGTGCAGTTAAGGGTGTTTACTTACTGCTGATGTTCCGGTCACTCCAGCTGCTAGTGACCACCCGAGCCGTGCTGCGTCCACCAGGTCCTGGATCCAGCCAACCCCCAAACAAGTCCGGAGCGTGGCCCTGAGCTCTCCCTCTGTCCTTTCTTCAGCCGTCCCCACCAGTGATTCACCTAGGTCCAGCTCCCTCGGGCCTTCTGTTGGGACACCCTTGGCCCTGGGTTCCCTGACCCTTCATGTGGTGTGCCTTCGGGGTGAATATGGTGGGTGACCGTGGCAAACGCTGCCCACGATCTCCGGTCTCTGGCTAGGGATTGTTTTTGCCCCCACCAGCTTGGGTTCCGGTACCCTGATGCTGACTCCTCACCCGGTGCTCTAATTTGGGTTCTTGGGTCCCTTCAGTCTTCCCCCTCTGGGTCTTTCTCTGCTCCACTCTCTCTCTCTCCAGGGCTGCTGTTTCCTTCTCTCTCCTCTCCACCTCACTTTCTGCGTCTGAACTTGTCCTCTGCAGCTGACTGACCCTGATCTAAGTTGGTGCCCTCCTTATATATCCCTCTATGTGTGAGCTCAGGTGACCAGCACCCAATGAGCTCCTATCACTACCCAGACTGCTCCCCCTATCTGCCCCTACACTACATGGGATGTACCACCCCCCTCCCACTCCAGCCAGGAACAGGCTCGGTTGTACCTGCACATTTCTAAGTGGGAGTACCGTCGGCCTGCTCCTCTGAAATGGGATGTATGTAGTGCATGCAGTCTATCTGAGCTCAGTTCCACACTCCATCCTTACCCGGGAGTGGAATATCACACCTCTGGGTTGAGGTGCAATACCCCTGTAGCAGCCGAATCCTCAGGGTGCTACATTCCCCCCTGGTAAATCACAGCACGTCCTCGGGCTGTAAAGACATAAAACACCAAAACATACAATTTTTTTCATATAAACATATAAAACATATAAAACATTATATATATAAAACTTTTTTATATAAACATTCTCGTAGACTTCTCTTGTCTCTGGTTCCTCCTCCGGACACTGTGCAACGTGTGTCCGGGAAAAGTGCGACAGTCTCTTAGAAAAACTGGTTTTCTATAAAACCGGTAGGGGGCGCTTTAGGAAGCGCAACTATATACAGGGAGAAGTTGGAAGTTGGCCGCTCTCAGTCCTCGGCCAGGTAGAGGGAAGGGAATGGCTGCTCACAGTCCTCAGCCTGTAGGATAAAGGGGTTAACGGGTAAACAGTTCACTGGTCCCAACGGGGACTATTTTAGCTCTAACGGTTCACTGTGCCCCGACGGGCAACTATATACAGTCTCTACTCCCGTCCTCAACGACGGCTCCCTCCTGCTCTTTCTTGATATGATGTTTCTTCAGACCCGTCCGGGTCCTCTGGCTCCTCCTCTCCGTACCGCAACTCCTCCTCCGTCAAGCGGTGTACGTGGAGGGCGTAAGGTCCTTTGGCACACTTGTGCCGGGTGAAAGTGACTTCGTCTCCGACGTAGAGGTCACGGCCTTTGTGACCTTCCGGCAGGTGGGACTCGACGTCTCTGCGAGTCACAAAAACGTCACCGCGGTTGTTACGGTCCCGAATAAAGCCCCACCCATGCTGCGGGTTGAACTTTATCACTGTCCCGATGGTGCGGGGACAATGCGCTGCACGGGGGTTCCTCCTAGTCCGGCTCTTCTGCTCCGCGCTCCGGATTTGGGCCTGTTGTTCTCTGACCCACCTCTCCTCCCGTTCTCTCTTAAACTCTGCTAGCTGCTGACGACAACACTCAGTACGCTCAGCGGCGACTGCCCGAGTTTCTCCGGTGAACCCCATCAAATCTTCTCCCGTGGGGTCCCACACGAATTGGGCTTCTTCTAAAGGAGGCGAGACCTGAGTCACGGGCTTCGGAGCCGGGATCAGGGGCTCACACAAGGGCCCTAGTCTTTGTTGCCGCTCCAGCTCATGGTATCCTTCGGGCCAGATGAAGGGTCGCCCGTCCGGCCATGTGAGCTGGCTGAAGAGGTCCTCCCCCAGGTGTGGCACCCTTGGTATTGCGGGCGCGGTGGTGGTGGCGCCCGGGTTGCCCAGGCCTTGCGGCCAGGCCTGGGGCACCTGGAAGGTGAAGGGCACCGTTAGGACGGCGGCGCCCTGGGCTACCTGGCCTTGCGGCCAGGCCGGAGGCTCCGCGGAGGTAGGGGGCGCTGTTGGTGGTGCGGCGCCCGGGGGTACTAGGCCTTGCGACCAGGCTGGTGGTAATTCCTGCTTTGTCACGCTCCGGATCGAGGCGCATGACGTCACAGGGGTCGCTGCGGCGGCTTCCGGTCGGGGCCTAGTCCATAGCGGTGACATGGCGGCTACGGGCACAGCAGGGGGACTTTCGGGCTCTGCGACGGGGAGCTGGGGCAGGTGAGCGGTGTCACGGCTTGGGGTATAGGCGTCCCCTTTACCTGCCTCCATGCGTTCGGCTCCCTCCTCGGCGCCGTCTCCGGCCTTGGGTCCTCCCGCGCCATCCTCAGAGGCGGTCTGCTTCCTCTTCCAGGGTAGCGTGCTCCGTTGACTGGTCTCTGCTTGCTGGGCCATCTCCCGGCTCCACTCCGCCAGTATCTCACGCTGTACCCGGGCCATCCTCCTTGCGAGGCCCTCCAGGGCAGTTTGTGCACACTCCCGGTCTCGGGGGAGCTGCGCTAAGATCTCCGCTAGACCTAGCGGGGTTGTGGACTCTAGCAGGCTCCTGACCATCGGGTCGGTGCTGCTCTGCTCTGCTTCCGGCAGGCTCCTGGCCAGCGGGCCGGTGCTGCTCTGCCCTCCTTCCTCGGTCTCTAGCAGACTCCTGGCCAGCGGGCCGGTGCTGTTCTGCTTTCTCTCCATCTCCGGGTGAGCTTCTCCGCTACTCCTCATTAGACCTCTTGCCTCCGGGTGCGCTCGCTCCAGACTGCTCCAAGCGACACCCATCTTTTCTCTTCTCTTTCGTCTCCTCCCACTTAGAGGGCGGTCCCGGGGCAACTCGGTGACTGTCAGCTCCAGGGGTAGTTCTTTCACGCTGACAGACACCTCCAGCATCACAGTCTCTGTTGGTGGGGGCGGTTTCCACTTTTGGCGCCATTTTCTGTCCTGGCCCACGATGGGAGGTGGCCTCCTGCCCTCCTTTGGCACGCCCATAATGGCGTCCGCTGCTCTTCCAAGGCGGGAAATCTGCGGTTTTGGCGGGAATCGCTTCCCAGTGGCGGGAAACTCTGCAGATGGCGGGAACAAGCTGGAAATGGCGGACAATCGGCGGGAAACGACTGGTGATGGAGTCCGATGGCGTGGACCCTCCGGAACCGGCGGGAGACTTCTTTCTGAGGTAAACTTGCACTTTTCTTCAGGCACGCAGTACCCGGGTGTTGCGGGCACGTAATCCTGCCGACTACGCCAAAGTTGACGCGCCCCCTGGGACATATTCCTTTTTGAGGGGAATACCCGGCACCGGATCAGATGGGGGGGGGTTGTAGTCTCCGAGCGGCTGTGACCCGGTCCCGTGCCCAGGGCGTCAAGCTCAGTGTTATGTGGCAGCTTTACAGATGTTACTAAAGTTCTTTTGTGTCGACTACGCCACCCGTTGTGATGCGGTCACTGTGGCCGCCGCTGCAGCAGGGTCCGCTGAGGCTGATGGTGGATGCGCAGCTTGGTGGGATAACCCCCAACGGGAGGGGTATAGCCTCAGAGGGGACAGGCGCAGAGGATGGGGGTTGTGGTGGTGCGGTGCAGCCGGCAATGAAGACAGACTCGGGTTGTGCAGTTAAGGGTGTTTACTTACTGCTGATGTTCCGGTCACTCCAGCTGCTAGTGACCACCCGAGCCGTGCTGCGTCCACCAGGTCCTGGATCCAGCCAACCCCCAAACAAGTCCGGAGCGTGGCCCTGAGCTCTCCCTCTGTCCTTTCTTCAGCCGTCCCCACCAGTGATTCACCTAGGTCCAGCTCCCTCGGGCCTTCTGTTGGGACACCCTTGGCCCTGGGTTCCCTGACCCTTCATGTGGTGTGCCTTCGGGGTGAATATGGTGGGTGACCGTGGCAAACGCTGCCCACGATCTCCGGTCTCTGGCTAGGGATTGTTTTTGCCCCCACCAGCTTGGGTTCCGGTACCCTGATGCTGACTCCTCACCCGGTGCTCTAATTTGGGTTCTTGGGTCCCTTCAGTCTTCCCCCTCTGGGTCTTTCTCTGCTCCACTCTCTCTCTCTCCAGGGCTGCTGTTTCCTTCTCTCTCCTCTCCACCTCACTTTCTGCGTCTGAACTTGTCCTCTGCAGCTGACTGACCCTGATCTAAGTTGGTGCCCTCCTTATATATCCCTCTATGTGTGAGCTCAGGTGACCAGCACCCAATGAGCTCCTATCACTACCCAGACTGCTCCCCCTATCTGCCCCTACACTACATGGGATGTACCACCCCCCTCCCACTCCAGCCAGGAACAGGCTCGGTTGTACCTGCACATTTCTAAGTGGGAGTACCGTCGGCCTGCTCCTCTGAAATGGGATGTATGTAGTGCATGCAGCCTACCGAGCTCAGTTCCACACTCCATCCTTACCCGGGAGTGGAATATCACACCTCTGGGTTGAGGTGCAATACCCCTGTAGCAGCCGAATCCTCAGGGTGCTACATATATATAGTATGATCTTCTACCTATCTTTCTATTTAATGTTAATTAAAATGTAAAATGCTGCGGAACATGTTGGCGCTATAGAAATAAAAAATATTATTATTATTATTATTAATGTTAGAGAAAATAAACCATGGGAAGCGCCTGTTTTTAAATACTTGCACTTTATTACCAGCGGGTGCGACAACGAGTTCAATTGAACGGCCCTAGCCTGTGCAGCTTTCATGGTATTATTGCATTGTAATTAACATTGTTTTTATTCATATATCCATTTGTTTAATGTCCCAACAGGTCACTGTTACTACAAACTGAATAAAAAGCTCAGTGAGCATCAGCTGGGATGTTTTGCTAGGTGCCGAAAACCATGCAAGTAAGTAGCGTGAGCTGGGGGCGTTTCTTCAGCAACGAAAATACGCAGCGTGAAAAACTAAGCAAAAACTCATCATGGGAACTTAACCTTACTCAGTATAGATGAACTCTTCTAAGACAAGTTATTTAAAAAGTATTTTAGAAATAAAAAAAAACTATGTGTGTGCTGCAACTAAAAACACACACACAGAAAAAAGGAAAAATATAAAATAAACAAAATATGAAACTTAATTAGAAAATAATAATAATAGAAATTAAATGCATTTATAAATAGAAAAAAAAAAATGTTAATGAGAACACTGCTAGGGGCCGTGCGAACATCTAAAAAAATATATTTTTTTTAATTTTTGCAAGGTTGTTTGCAACTTTTTTTGTTAAAAAAAGCAGCAATGCCACATTTTTACTATGAATCGTGGCTATTGATATAAGGCCTTAGTATTTGGTAACAATGACTAAATTTTGAATTTACGACCACTATTACTTTATTCTTCCACTTCCTCTTTAATTTCCTGTTTTTCTCACAATAAAGAAGTTCCCTTTTCCCCGGAGGCCGCCTGTAACTTCAGTCTCTGATATCTCAGCTCTGGATACAAATATTAATAGAGATTTTAAAAGCGGTCGTTATAATTAGTACAACATTGCGTCGTCTTTCTTCCGGAAACAGTGCCACACCTTATCTCAGGTCGTGTCTGGTATTGCAGCTTGGTATCGTGGGGCTGAGTCTGTGTTTGGCGCTATTTTTCTAATAAAGACACCATGTTTTTTCTAATGTCAGATAACCCGTTAACACAGATCTATGAGGGGTTCTCCCAGATTCCGTTTTTTGCGGTGATTGTTCTGATTTATTGTGGTCCTTAAGTTTTAACCCCTTCCTGTTTCAGACTGTTTTTGTTTTTGCACCTTTGGGGTTTTTTTCTCCTCCTCTTCCAAGAGTCTTTTTCATTTTTCCATTGCCCTAATCGTATGAGAGCTTTTTTCAGAGTTGTAATTTTGAATGATCCTATTCATTTTACCCTAAAATTTACTGAAAAATTAGGAAAAAAAAATATAAGTGTGGTGAAATGGTAACATAAAAATGTAATTCCACCATTGTTTTTGACCCGGGGACATGATTCTCCAGGTAAGTTCGATTACGGAGATACCAAACTTGTAAGTCTTTTTTTATATCTTTGCTCAGTGCTTGTGCAGAGTGAGCTGTCAATCAAAGTGCCGGGCTGCGCTCACAGCCGCTGCTCACAGTACTGAGCGGTGGTGATTGTAGCTGTGCAGCCTCCCTGAAGGGAAAAAGTACATTTTCTCCCAGTACTGCGCCCTGGCACCTTTCTTGCACTATTAACCTGCAGATTAACGCTATATCTCCAGGTAAATAGTGTTTGGGGACATGGCAGGTTCCCTTTAAAGGGAAACTCTGAATAATGAAAAATACACTATATGATGCCTAGTAGAGGCCGTAATGACACAGATCTGCACCAGGCATAACTCCTTATAGGTCCATCTATCCATTGGACTAGGTCTAGTGTTCCCTTTCCTGGAGCTTTGTGGCCATTTAACCACTTTGTAACAAGGCAGATTCCATATAGAGGACAGCACAGGTTTTTGGCAAAGGCAGCAGAGCTGGGACCTCCTCTTGGTCCCATGGCAGCCAAATGGCCTCTTTCCACGGTGCATACACTTTCCCCATCTATGAGACCATATAATAAATTGCAAAACTTCATGTCAGCACCTTGATCACTTAGTTCAATAAGTTCACCAAGTGACTTCTCCGTTTTACACCTTCAGTGACACAAATACTAGGAAACTTCTCGTTTCCACCAGTGTCTCAACAGTATGGAGACAAGAACAGTGTCGCAACCTAAAAAAATTCATGTGACTTATTTTTTTAGGAAGTTGGTTTGTATGTAAGGCACGAGCTTCTGCAGCAGCTGCACAGAACCCCAGGAGCACGTGTGGATGTGATATTAAAGGGGATGACTTCTATTTGGAATTTTCTATATATTTTTTTTATTTGTAGGAAATTAGGGGTGGCCATAGTGGAAGCTAAGTCCTTCTTGTATTAGGCTCTGTTCACATATCCAACAGCTATTTCCGTTTTGGAATGACAAAAACAGACATAAAGTTATCCAGTTGAGGATCCGTTCACTTAAATGGAAGTGTCCTAAAATGTCTACGGGTTGAGTGCAATCCAGTAGAAATCTGATTTTTTTTAGCTGGATCAAAAAACGTAGTCTGCACAACCTTTCGGTCTGGCCAAACAAAAAAAAAAAACGGATAGCTGACGGATCGTTTTGTTTTTTTTTTCTAATATTGAAGTCTACTTGAAACAGATCGGAACGAAGGATCTTCTGTTCTGTTACATCAGCCATTGTCGGATCCCTTTTTTTGCCCAGATCACAGAAGGGGTTCATAGACCCCTAATAAAAAATAGATCCTTTACAAATAGAATAAAAAAGGATACAAAATGGAAACGTTTTCGCTCCGTTTGTAACAGATCTGTTTTTTTTAGTACTTGATCTCTTGATGGATCACAAGATTTAAGCAGCGGCTGATCTGTATAGACAGTATAGCAAGGAGTTTGCTTCATAGCAGCTTTATGGAAGGGAGATAATGGACAGAAAAATGTTACTAGACTTATGCATTCAACAGAAAGTGATAAAGTATTGACCCTCTCCCAAACCCCCCATGGAGTGACAGAGGAGCTGCAGACAGATCCTTACCTGTATGTATAGTGTATAGCAGTATTATCCTGCCTTATCTAGGCCTCTAGCAGTGCAGCAGAGCTGTCATTCACTCCTCCACCCTCTAACGATGACGACTCTGCTCACCCTGTCCCAACCTACACAGCAAAGCTGATAAGAAAGCTTCAGAAACATAAAATGTTAGCAAAATGTGTGTACTGGAATAATTCAAGATTGATTTCTGCAGACATTGTCACATCAAATATATATATAAAAAAGACTTCTAATAAAACATGCTTTAAATAATTTTTGGAGGATACATTAATTTCCTTTAAAGAATACTTATTCTTACAAAACTAAGTGGTTTTAGATGTTTCCTCTGCTGCTCCCCTCCTGGAGGCTTTGTCACTGAGTGAGAAGCTGCAGCTGCATCCCCCTCCTCTCCCCTCCGTCTGGCTTCATTTCAGGGTCACTTTTTGTAACTTTTTTAAGCATTTATTAATAGCCCGTAGGAAGGCAATAGGGAGTCTATAAAGTGCTGGAAACTGAAAAAGATACCACTTTACCCTAAAAAAGATATATAAGTGAGAGTTGACTTTTAGATTTTTTGTAATAACGAGGAGGGTCACTGAGGGCACCCTGCTCCCCTTTCAGCCAATAATATGGAGGGGAAACCACCAGACAAATGCTTATTTCCACTTCTCGTTAGCACACGTAGCAGTTCTTTCCCATCACGATATCCCAGTGTAATAGGTGGTGTCCGAGTTAGTTCTGGTCCCATTTAGATGCCTTGGTCAGAAGGAACTATAGCATCTAAACGGTTCTAAAGAAAGTGATGTCTCGACACAGTCCTGGAGTGTCAAGGTATTGCATAAAAAACATATTGGCCAACTCTTTGGGAATGTCCCGGAAGTCTGAAAGACTTCCCAGACTCCTGGAAAAGTTGACATATCTCCGAAATACCGAGGAAGCCAAAATCTACCCAAAAATCAAACGCTTCAGGAAAGTTTGCTGTGCCGGGTGCCAGCAAGTCGCATCATTAATCAGAGCTCCATGCATCTACAGCGGTTTGAAAGTTTGTGAACCCTTCAGAATTTTCCATATTTCTATTATCAGATTTTCACACGCGTCATTAAAAGTAGATTAAGAAGCAATTCAAATAAATGAGTCAAAAATATTCGATTTTGCCATTTTTTTTATAGAAGGAAAATGATTCAATGTCACATGTTTGTGTGTGGATAAAGTATGTGAACCTTTGCTCTCGGTATCTGCTGTGACCTCTTGTGCCGCAATAATTGCATGTTTGTGTGTGGATAAAGTATGTGAACCTTTGCTCTCGGTATCTGCTGTGACCTCTTGTGCCGCAATAATTGCATCTAAACGATTTTGCATAAGCCAAGTTCTTTTTGGCTCTATTACATTGAAGAGTATGTAGATGCCACCATGTGAGTGATTTATCCGCCCAGTTGCCGGAGTGCAGCATAGCTGGCCAGGGTCCTGTAGTCTGTGGTCAAAACCTTTGACTTAGAAACAATGAAATGTAGGAAATGTATTTGTTTCCGTTTAACGACCTTAACAAAACTTGATGTAGCTCCAGCTGTGAGACATTTTGGGAAATTTTAGTGCAAAAAAAACACAAAAATCACTCAATATTTCAGCAGAAACCTGAAAAATGAATCATTAATTTACCAGCCAGGGCACTGCCAGCATTCCTGGGAAAATCCCAAGTGTCCTCCTCTGTATCTTGTAAGAAAAATCACTTCTCTGATGCCAGTTGCTTAATGTAATTTACAGTCATAATAAACATTTTGTACTGATTCTGAGTTACCTTATCTATTATGCTCCAGAGCTGCACTCACTATTTTGCTGGTGCAGTCACTGTGTACATACATTACATTACTGATCCTGAGTTACATCGTGTATTATACTCCAGAGCTGCACTCACTATTTTGCTGGTGCAGTCACTGTGTACATACATTACATTACAGATCCTGAGTTATATCCTGTATTATACTCCAGAGCTGCACTAACTATTCTGCTGGTGCCGTCAGTGTGTACATACATTACATTACTGATCCTGAGTTTCATCCTGTATTATACTCCAGAGCTGCACTCACTATTCTGCTGGTGCAGTCACTGTGTACATACATTACATTACTGATCCTGTACTGATCCTGAGTTACATCCTGTATTATACTCCAGAGCTGCACTCACTATTCTGCTGGTGCAGTCACTGTGTACATACATTACAGATCCTGAGTTATAGCCTGTATTATACTCCAGCGCTGCACTCACTATTCTGCTGCTGCAGTCACTGTGTACATACATTACATTACTGATCCTGTACTGATCCTGAGTTACATCCTGTATTATCCTCCAGAGCTGCACTCACTATTCTGCTGGTGCAGTCACTGTGTACATACATTACATTACAGATCCTGAGTTATATCCTGTATTATACTCCAGCGCTGCACTCACTATTCTGCTGGTGCAGTCACTGTGTACATACATTACATTACTGATCCTGTACTGATCCTGAGTTACATCCTGTATTATACTCCAGAGCTGCACTCACTATTCTGCTGGTGCAGTCACTGTGTACATACATTACATTACAGATCCTGAGTTATATCCTGTATTATACTCCAGCGCTGCACTCACTATTCTGCTGGTGGAGTCACTGTGTACATACATTACATTACTGATCCTGTACTGATCCTGAGTTACATCCTGTATTATACTCCAGAGCTGCACTCACTATTCTGCTGGTGCAGTCACTGTGTACATACATTACATTACAGATCCTGAGTTATATCCTGTATTATACTCCAGAGCTGCACTCACTATTCTGCTGGTGCAGTCACTGTGTACATACATTACATTACTGATCCTGAGTTACATCCTGTACTATACTCCAGAGCTGCACTCACTATTCTGCTGGTGCAGTCACTGTGTACATACAGTACATTACTGATCCTGTACTGATCCTGAGTTACATCCTGTATTATACTCCAGAGCTGCACTCACTATTCTGCTGGTGCAGTCACTGTGTACATACATTACATTACTGATCCTGTACTGATCCTGAGTTACATCCTGTATTATACTCCAGAGCTGCACTCACTATTCTGCTGGTGCAGTCACTGTGTACATACATTACATTACTGATCCTGAGTTACATCCTGTATTATACTCCAGAGCTGTACTCACTATTCTGCTGGTGCAGTCACTGTGCACATACATTACATTACTGATCCTGAGTTACATCCTGTATTATACTCCAGAGCTGCACTCACTATTCTGCTGGTGCAGTCACTGTGCACATACATTACATTACTGATCCTGAGTTACATCCTGTATTATACTCCAGAGCTGCACTCACTATTCTGCTTGTGCAGTCACTGTGTACATACATTACATTACTGATCCGGAGTTACATCCTGTAATATACTCCAGAGCTGCACTCACTATTCTGCTGGTGCAGTCACTGTGCACATACATTACATTGCTGATCCTGAGTTACATCCTGTATTATACTCCAGAGCTGCACTCACTATTCTGCTGGTGCAGTCACTGTGCACATACATTACATTACTGATGCTGAGTTACATCCTGTATTATACTCCAGAGCTGCACTCACTATTCTGCTGGTGCAGTCACTGTGCACATACATTACATTACTGATCCTGAGTTACATCCTGTATTATACTCCAGAGCTGCACTCACTATTCTGCTGGTGCAGTCACTGTGCACATACATTACATTACTGATCCTGAGTTACATCCTGTATTATACTCCAGAGCTGCGCTCACTATTCTGCTGGTGCAGTCACTGTGTACATACATTACATTACTGATCCTGAGTTACATCCTGTATTATACTCCAGAGCTGCACTCACTATTCTGCTGGTGCAGTCACTGTGCACATACATTACATTACTGATCCTGAGTTACATCCTGTATTATACTCCAGAGCTGCACTCACTATTCTGCTTGTGCAGTCACTGTGTACATACATTACATTACTGATCCTGAGTTACATCCTGTATTATACTCCAGAGCTGCACTCACTATTCTGCTTGTGCAGTCACTGTGTACATACATTACATTACTGATCCTGAGTTACATCCTGTATTATACTCCAGAGCTGCACTCACTATTCTGCTGGTGCAGTCACTGTGCACATACATTACATTACTGATCCTGAGTTACATCCTGTATTATACTCCAGAGCTGCACTCACTATTCTGCTTGTGCAGTCACTGTGTACATACATTACATTACTGATCCTGAGTTACATCCTGTATTATACCCCAGAGCTCCTTAATAAGTACTAAAATGAAAACAAAAAAAAAAGTTGACAAAACCTTTTACTTAGATTAATTCTGTATTTAAGCTGCTCAAAGATGGACTTTTATAGGTCGTTTTAAAAACAAGATCTGCCCTTTTCTCTGCAGCATTCAGTCTTTGCTGAAAAAATCTCCAATACTTTTAATTGTTTTATTCCCATCAGGCTGACGGACTATCAAATTAACGCCGGATATTCCCGTTGGCCGACCAAAGTCAGCGAGGTGAGACGCTGGTGGATGGCATCAAATTCTAAATAACAAATGAAGGAAACAGATATAATCCGGTGTAATCTCTATATACTACACCACACGGGACACATCCTCTATATACTACACCACACGGGACACATCCTCTATATACTACACCACACGGGACACATCCTCTATATACTACACCACACGGGACACATCCTCTATATACTACACCACACAGGACACATCCTCTATATACTGCACCACACGGGACACATCCTCTATATACTACATCACACGGGACACATCATCTATATACTACACCACACGGGACACATCCTCTATATACTACACCACACGGGACACATCCTCTATATACTACACCACACGGGACACATCCTCTATATACTACACCACACGGGACACATCCTCTATATACTACACCACACGGGACACATCCTCTATATACTACACCACACGGGACACATCCTCTATATACTACACCACACGGGACACATCCTCTATATACTGCACCACACGGGACACATCCTCTATATACTACATCACACGGGACACATCATCTATATACTACACCACACGGGACACATCCTCTATATACTGCACCACACGGGACACATCCTCTATATACTACACCACACGGGACACATCCTCTATATACTACACCACACGGGACACATCCTCTATATACTGCACCACACAGGACACATCCTCCATATACTACACCACACGGGACACATCCTCTATATATTACACCACACGGGACACATCCTCTATATACTACACCACACGGGACACATCCTCTATATACTACACCACACGGGACACATCATCTATATACTACACCACACGGGACACATCCTCTATATACTACACCACACAGGACACATCCTCTATATACTACACCACACGGGACACATCCTCTATATACTACACCACACGGGACACATCCTCTATATACTACACCACACGGGACACATCCTCTATATACTACACCACACGGGACACATCCTCTATATACTGCACCACACGGGACACATCCTCTATATACTACACCACACGGGACACATCCTCTATATACTACACCACACAGGACACATCCTCTATATACTACACCACATGGGACACATCCTCTATATACTACACCACACGGGACACATCCTCTATATACTACACCACACGGTACACATCCTCTATATACTGCACCACACAGGACACATCCTCTATATACTACACCACACAGGACACATCCTCTATATACTACACCACACGGGACACATCCTCTATATACTACACCACACGAGACACATCCTCTATATACTGCACCACACGGGACACATCCTCTATATACTATACCACACGTGACACATCCTCTATATACTACACCACACGGGACACATCCTCTATATACTGCACCACACGGGACACATCCTCTATATACTATACCACACGTGACACATCCTCTATATACTACACCACACGGGACACATCCTCTATATACTACACCACACGGGACACTTCCTCTATATACTACACCACACGGGACACATCCTCTATATACTACACCACACGGGACACATCCTCTATATACTGCACCACACGGGACACATCCTCTATATACTACACCACACGGGACACATCCTCTATATACTACACCACACGGGACACATCCTCTATATACTACACCACACGGGACACATCCTCTATATACTGCACCACACGGGACACATCCTCTATATACTGCACCACACGGGACACATCCTCTATATACTACACCACACGGGACACATCCTCTATATACTACACCACACGGGACACATCCTCTATATACTACACCGCACGGGACACATCCTCTATATACTACACCGCACGGGACACATCCTCTATATACTACACCGCACGGGACACATCCTCTATATACTGCACCGCACGGGACACATCCTCTATATACTGCACCGCACGGGACACATCCTCTATATACTGCACCACACGGGACACATCCTCTATATACTACACCACACGGAACACATCCTCTATATACTACACCACACGGGACACATCCTCTATATACTACACCGCACGGGACACATCCTCTATATACTACACCGCACGGGACACATCCTCTATATACTACACCGCACGGGACACATCCTCTATATACTGCACCACACGGGACACATCCTCTATATACTGCACCACACGGGACACATCCTCTATATACTGCACCACACGGGACACATCCTCTATATACTGCACCACACGGGACACATCCTCTATATACTGCACCACACGGGACACATCCTCTATATACTGCACCGCACGGGACACATCCTCTATATACTTCACCGCACGGGACACCTCCTCTATATACTACACCGCACGGGACACCTCCTCTATATACTGCACCACACGGGACACATCCTCTATATACTGCACCACACGGGACACATCCTCTATATACTACACCACACGGGACACATCCTCTATATACTACACCACACTGGACACATCCTCTATATACTACACCACACTGGACACATCCTCTATATACTACACCACACGGGACACATCCTCTATATACTGCACCACACGGGACACATCCTCTATATACTACACCACACTGGACACATCCTCTATATACTACACCACACTGGACACATCCTCTATATACTGCACCACACGGGACACATCCTCTATATACTGCACCACACGGGACACATCCTCTATATACTGCACCACACGGGACACATCCTCTATATACTACACCACACGGGACACATCCTCTATATACTGCACCACACGGGACACATCCTCTATATACTGCACCACACGGGACACATCCTCTATATACTGCACCACACAGGACACATCCTCTATATACTACACCACACGGGACACATCATCTATATACTACACCACACGGGACACATCATCTATATACTACACCACACGGGACACATCATCTATATACTACACCACATGGGACACATCATCTATATACTACACCACATGGGACACATCCTCTATATACTACACCACACGGGGCACATCCTCTATATACTACACCACACGGGACACATCCTCTATATACTACACCACACGGGACACATCCTCTATATACTGCACCACACGGGACACATCATCTTTATACTACACCACACGGGACACATCCTCTATATACTACACCACACGGGACACATCCTCTATATACTACACCACACGGGACACATCATCTATATACTACACCACACGGGACACATCATCTATATACTACACCACACGGGACACATCATCTATATACTACACCACACGGGACACATCATCTATATACTACACCACACGGGACACATCCTCTATATACTGCACCACACGGGACACATCATCTATATACTACACCACACGGGACACATCCTCTATATACTACACCACACGGGACACATCCTCTATATACTACACCACACGGGACACATCCTCTATATACTATACCACACGGGACACATCCTCTATATACTACACCACACAGGACACATCCTCTATATACTACACCACACGGGACACATCCTCTATATACTACACCACACGGGACACATCCTCTATATACTACACCACACGGGACACATCCTCTATATACTACACCACACGGGACACATCCTCTATATACTATACCACACGGGACACATCCTCTATATACTACACCACACAGGACACATCCTCTATATACTATACCACACGGGACACATCCTCTATATACTACACCACACAGGACACATCCTCTATATACTATACCACACGGGACACATCCTCTATATACTACACCACACAGGACACATCCTCTATATACTACACCACACGGGACACATCCTCTATATACTACACCACACAGGACACATCCTCCATATACTACACCACACGGGACACATCCTCTATATACTACACCACACGGGACACATCCTCCATATACTACACCACACGGAACACATCCTCTATATACTACACCACACGGGACACATCCTCTATATACTACACCACACGGGACACATCCTCTATATACTGCACCACACATCCTCTATATACTACACCACACGGGACACATCCTCTATATACTACACCACACGGGACACATCCTCTATATACTACACCACACGGGACACATCCTCTATATACTGCACCACACAGGACCCATCCTCTATATACTACACCACACGGGACACATCCTCTATATACTACACCACACGGGACACATCCTCTATATACTGCACCACACGGGACACATCCTCTATATACTGCACCACACGGGACACATCCTCTATATACTACACCACACGGGACACATCCTCTATATACTATACCAAACGGGACACATCCTCTATATACTGCACCACACGGGACACATCCTCTATATACTACACCACACGGGACACATCCTCTATATACTACACCGCACGAGACACATCCTCTATATACTACACGACACGGGACACATCCTCTATATACTACACCGCACGGGACACATCCTCTATATAGTACACCACACGGGACACATCCTCTATATACTACACCACACGGGACACATCCTCTATATACTACACCACACGGGACACATCCTCTATATACTACACCACACGGGACACATCCTCTATATACTACACCACACGGGACACATCCTCTATATACTACACCACACGGGACACATCCTCTATATACTACACCACACGGGACACATCCTCTATATACTGCACCACACGGGAAACCTCCTCTATATACTGCACCACACAGGACACATCCTCTATATACTACACCACACGGGACACATCCTCTATATACTACACCACACGGGACACATCCTCTATATACTACACCACACAGGACACATCCTCTATATACTACACCACACGGGACACATCCTCCATATACTACACCACACGGGACACATCCTCTATATACTACACCACACGAGACACATCCTCTATATACTACACCACACGGGACACATCCTCTATATACTACACCACACGGGACACATCCTCTATATACTACACCACACGGGACACATCCTCTATATACTACACCACACGGGACACATCCTCTATATACTGCACCACACATCCTCTATATACTACACCACACGAGACACATCCTCTATATACTACACCACACGGGACACATCCTCTATATACTACACCACACGGGACACATCCTCTATATACTACACCACACGGGACACATCCTCTATATACTACACCACACGGGACTCATCCTCTATATACTACACCACACGGGACACATCCTCTATATACTACACCGCACGGGACACATCCTCTATATACTACACCACACGAGACACATCCTCTATATACTACACCACACGGGACACATCCTCTATATACTACACCACACGGGACACATCCTCTATATACTACACCACACGGGACACATCCTCTATATACTACATCACACGGGACACATCCTCTATATACTACACCACACGGGACACATCCTCTATATACCACACCACACGGGACACATCCTCTATATACTACACCACACGGGACACATCCTCTATATACTACACCGCACGGGACACATCCTCTATATACTACACCACACGAGACACATCCTCTATATACTACACCACACGGGACACATCCTCTATATACTACACCACACGGGACACATCATCTATATACTACACAACACGGGACACATCCTCTATATACTACACCACACGGGACACATCCTCTATATATTATACCACACGGGACACATCCTCTATATACTACACCGCACGGGACACATCCTCTATATACTACACCGCACGGGACACATCCTCTATATACTACACCACACGGGACACATCCTCTATATACTACACCACACGGGACACATCCTCTATATACTACACCACACGGGACACATCCTCTATATACTACACCACACGGGACACATCCTCTATATACTACATCACACGGGACACATCCTCTATATACTACACCACACGGGACACATCCTCTATATACCACACCACACGGGACACATCCTCTATATACTACACCACACGGGACACATCCTCTATATACTATACCACACGGGACACATCCTCTCTATACTACACCACACGGGACACATCCTCTATATACTACACCACACGGGACACATCCTCTATATACTACACCACACGGGACACATCCTCTATATACTACACCACACGGGACACATCCTCTATATACTACACCACACGGGACACATCCTCTATATACTGCACCACACATCCTCTATATACTACACCACACGGGACACATCCTCTATATACTACACCACACGAGACACATCCTCTATATACTACACCACACGGGACACATCCTCTATATACTACACCACACGGGACACATCCTCTATATACTACACCACACAGGACACATCCTCTATATACTACACCACACAGGACCCATCCTCTATATACTACACCACACGGGACACATCCTCTATATACTGCACCACACATCCTCTATATACTACACCACACGAGACACATCCTCTATATACTACACCACACGGGACACATCCTCTATATACTACACCACACGGGACACATCCTCTATATACTACACCACACATCCTCTATATACTGCACCACACATCCTCTATATACTACACCACACGAGACACATCCTCTATATACTACACCACACGGGACACATCCTCTATATACTACACCACACGGGACACATCCTCTATATACTACACCACACGGGACACATCCTCTATATACTACACCACACGGGACTCATCCTCTATATACTACACCACACGGGACACATCCTCTATATACTACACCGCACGGGACACATCCTCTATATACTACACCACACGAGACACATCCTCTATATACTACACCACACGGGACACATCCTCTATATACTACACCACACGGGACACATCCTCTATATACTACACCACACGGGACACATCCTCTATATACTACACCACACGGGACACATCCTCTATATACTACACCACACGGGACACATCCTCTATATACTACACCACACGGGACACATCCTCTATATACTACATCACACGGGACACATCCTCTATATACTACACCACACGGGACACATCCTCTATATACTACACCACACGGGACACATCCTCTATATACTATACCACACGGGACACATCCTCTATATACTACACCACACGGGACACATCCTCTATATACTACACCACACGCGACACATCCTCTATATACTACACCACACGGGACACATCCTCTATATACTACACCACACGGGACACATCCTCTATATACTACACCACACGGGACACATCCTCTATATACTGCACCACACGGGACACATCCTCTATATACTACACAGCACGGGACACATCCTCTATATACTACACCACATGGGACACATCCTCTATATACTACACCACACGGGACACATCCTCTATATACTACACCACACAGGAGAGCTGACAGATCCTCTATATACTACACCACACGGGACACATCCTCTATATACTACACCACACGGGACACATCCTCTATATACTACACCACACGGGACACATCCTCTATATACTACACCACACGGGACACATCCTCTATATACTACACCACACGGGACACATCCTCTATATACTACACCACACGGGACACATCCTCTATATACTATACCACACGGGACACATCCTCTATATACTACACCACACGGGACACATCCTCTATATACTACACCACACGGGACACATCCTCTATATACTATACCACACGGGACACATCCTCTATATACTACACCACACGGGACACATCCTCTATATACTATACCACACAGGACACATCCTCTATATACTACACCACACGGGACACATCCTCTATATACTACACCACACGGGACACATCCTCTATATACTACACCACACGGGACACATCCTCTATATACTACACCACACGGGACACATCCTCTATATACTGCACCACACATCCTCTATATACTACACCACACGAGACACATCCTCTATATACTACACCACACGGGACACATCCTCTATATACTACACCACACGGGACACATCCTCTATATACTGCACCACACGGGACACATCCTCTATATACTACATCACACGGGACACATCCTCCATATACTACACCACACGGGACACATCCTCTATATACTACACCACACGGGACACATCCTCTATATACTACACCACACGGGACACATCCTCTATATACTACACCACACGGGACACATCCTCTATATACTACACCACACGAGACACATCCTCCATATACTACACCACACGGGACACATCCTCTATATACTACACCACACGGGACACATCCTCTATATACTACACCACACGGGACACATCCTCTATATACTACACCACACAGGACACATCCTCTATATACTACACCGCACGAGACACATCCTCTATATACTACACCACACGGGACACATCCTCTATATACTACACCACACGAGACACATCCTCTATATACTACACCACACGGGACACATCCTCTATATACTACACCACACGAGACACATCCTCTATATACTACACCACACGGGACACATCCTCTATATACTACACCACACGGGACACATCCTCTATATACTGCACCACACGGGACACATCCTCTATATACTACACCACACGGGACACATCCTCTATATACTACACCACACGGGACACATCCTCCATATACTACACCACACGGGACACATCCTCTATATACTACACCACACGGGACACATCCTCTATATACTACACCACACGGGACACATCCTCTATATACTACACCACACATCCTCTATATACTACACCACACGGGACACATCCTCTATATACTATACCACACGGGACACATCCTCTATATACTACACCACACGGGGCACATCCTCTATATACTACACCACACGGGACACATCCTCTATATACTACACCACACGGGACACATCCTCTATATACTACACCACACGGGACACATCCTCTATATACTATACCACACGGGACACATCCTCTATATACTACACCACACGGGGCACATCCTCTATATACTACACCACACGGGACACATCCTCTATATACTGCACCACAAGGGAAACATCCTCTATATACTACACCACACGGGACACATCCTCTATATACTACACCACACGGGACACATCCTCTATATACTACACCACACGGGACACATCCTTTATATACTACACCACACGGGACACATCCTCTATATACTACACCACACGGGACACATCCTCTATATACTACACCACACGGGACACATCCTCTATATACTACACCACACATCCTCTATATACTACACCACACGGGACACATCCTCTATATACTACACCACACGGGACACATCCTCTATATACTACACCACACGGGACACATCATCTATATACTACACCACACGGGACACATCCTCTATATACTACACCACACGGGACACATCCTCTATATGCTACACCACACGGGACACATCCTCTATATACTACACCACACGGGACACATCCTCTATATACTTCACCACACGGGACACATCCTCTATATACTACACAGCACGGGACACATCCTCTATATACTTCACCACACGGGACACATCCTCTATATACTACACCACACGGGACACATCCTCTATATACTACACCACACGGGACACATCCTCTATATACTACACCACACGGGACACATCATCTATATACTACACCACACGGGACACATCCTCTATATACTACACCGCACGGGACACATCCTCTATATACTGCACCACACGGGACACATCCTCTATATACTATACCACACGGGACACATCCTCTATATACTACACCACACGGGACACATCCTCTATATACTACACCACACGGGACACATCCTCTATATACTACACCACACATCCTCTATATACTACACCACACGGGACACATCCTCTATATACTACACCACACGGGACACATCCTCTATATACTACACCACACGGGACACATCCTCTATATACTACACCACACGGGACACATCCTCTATATACTACACCACACGGGACACATCCTCTATATACTACACCACACATCCTCTATATACTACACCACACGGGACACATCCTCTATATACTACACCACACGGGACACATCCTCTATATGCTACACCACACGGGACACATCCTCTATATACTACACCACACGGGACACATCCTCTATATACTTCACCACACGGGACACATCCTCTATATACTACACAGCACGGGACACATCCTCTATATACTTCACCACACGGGACACATCCTCTATATACTACACCACACGGGACACATCCTCTATATACTACACCACACGGGACACATCCTCTATATACTACACCACACGGGGCACATCCTCTATATACTACACCACACGGGACACATCCTCTATATACTACACCACACGGGACACACCCTCTATATACTACACCACACGGGACAGATCCTCTATATACTACACCACACGGGACACATCCTCTATATACTACACCACACGGGACACATCCTCCATATACTACACCACACGGGACACATCCTCTATATACTACACCACACGGGACACATCCTCTATATACTACACCACACGGGACACATCCTCCATATACTACACCACATGGGACACATCCTCTATATACTACATCACACGGGACACATCCTCTATATACTACACCACATGGCACACATCCTCTATATACTACACCACATGGGACACATCCTCCATATACTACACCACACGGGACACATCCTCTATATACTACACCACACGGGACACATCCTCTATATACTACACCACATGGCACACATCCTCTATATACTACACCACATGGGACACATCCTCTATATACTACACCACACGGGACACATCCTCTATATACTACACCACACGGGACACATCCTCAATATACTACACCACACGGGACACATCCGCCATATACTACACCACACGGGACACATCCGCCATATACTACACCACACGGGACACATCCTCTATATACTATACCACACGGGACACATCCTCTATATACTACATCACACAGGACACATCCTCTATATACTACACCACACGGGACACATCCTCCATATACTACACCGCACGGGACACATCCTCTATATACTACACCACACGGGACACATCCTCTATATACTACACCACAAGAGACACATCCTCTATATACTACACCACACGGGACACATCCTCTATATACTACACCACACGGGACACATCCTCTATATACTACACCACACGGGACACATCCTCTATATACTACACCACACGGGACACATCCTCTATATACTACACCACACGGGACACATCCTCTATATACTACACCACACGGGACACATCCTCCATATACTACACCACACCGGACACATCCTCTATATACTACACCACACGGGACACATCCTCTATATACTGCACCACACGGGACACATCCTCTATATATGATACTACACGGGACACATCCTCTATATACTACACCACACGGGACACATCCTCTATATACTACACCACACGGGACACATCCTCTATATACTACACCACACGGGACACATCCTCTGTATACTACACCACACGGGACACATCCTCTATATACTACACCACACGGGACACATCCTCTATATACTACACCACACGGGACACATCCTCTATATACTACACCACACGGGACACATCCTCTATATACTACACCACACGGGACACATCCTCTATATACTACACCACACGGGACACATCCTCTATATACTACACCACACGGGACACATCCTCTATATACTACACCACACGGGACACATCCTCTATATACTACACCACACGGGACACATCCTCTATATACTACACCACACGGGACACATCCTGTATATACTACACCACACGGGACACATCCTCTATATACTACACCACACGGGACACATCCTCTATATACTACACCACACGGGACACATCCTCTATATACTACACCACACGGGACACATCCTCTATATACTACACCGCACGGGACACATCCTCTATATACTACACCACACGGGACACATCCTCTATATACTACACCACACGGGACACATCCTCTATATACTACACCACACGGGACACATCCTCCATATACTACACCACACGGGACACATCCTCTATATACTACACCACACAGGAGAGCTGACAGATCCTCTATATACTACACCACACGGGACACATCCTCTATATACTACACCACACGGGACACATCCTCTATATTCTACACCACACGGGACACATCCTCTATATACTACACCACATGGGACACATCCTCTATATACTGCACCACACAGGACACATCCTCTATATACTGCACCACACGGGACACATCCTCTATATACTACACCACACGGGACACATCCTCTATATACTACACCACACGGGACACATCCTCTATATACTACACCACATGGGACACATCCTCTATATACTACACCACACGGGACACATCCTCTATATACTACACCACACAGGACACATCCTCTATATACTACACCACACGGGACACATCCTCTATATACTACACCACACGGGACACATCCTCTATATACTACACCACACAGGACACATCCTCTATATACTACACCACACGGGACACATCCTCCATATACTACACCACACGGGACACATCCTCTATATACTACACCACACAGGACACATCCTCTATATACTACACCACACGGGACACATCCTCTATATACTACACCACACGGGACACATCCTCTATATACTACACCACACGGGACACATCCTCTATATACTACACCACACGGGACACATCCTCCATATACTACACCACACGGGACACATCCTCCATATACTACACCACACGGGACACATCCTCTATATACTACACCACACGAGACACATCCTCTATATACTACACCACACGGAACACATCCTCTATATACTACACCACACAGGACACATCCTCTATATACTGCACCACACGGGACACATCATCTATATACTACACCACATGGGACACATCCTCTATATACTGCACCACACGGGACACATCATCTATATACTACACCACACAGGACACATCCTCTATATACTACACCACACGGGACACATCCTCTATATACTACACCACATGGGACACATCATCTATATACTACACCACACGGGACACCTCCTCTATATACTACACCACACGGAACACATCCTCTATATACTACACCACACAGGACACATCCTCTATATACTGCACCACACGGGACACATCATCTATATACTACACCACATGGGACACATCCTCTATATACTGCACCACACGGGACACATCATCTATATACTACACCACACAGGACACATCCTCTATATACTACACCACACGGGACACATCCTCTATATACTACACCACATGGGACACATCATCTATATACTACACCACACGGGACACCTCCTCTATATACTACACCACACAGGACACATCCTCTATATACTGCACCACACGGGACACATCCTCTATATACTACACCACACAGGACACATCCTCTATATACTACACCACACGGGACACATCATCTATATACTACACCACACGGGACACATCCTCTATATACTACACCACACGGGACACATCCTCTATATACTACACCACACGGGACACCTCCTCTATATACTACACCACACGGAACACATCCTCTATATACTACACCACACAGGACACATCCTCTATATACTGCACCACACGGGACACATCATCTATATACTACACCACATGGGACACATCCTCTATATACTGCACCACACGGGACACATCATCTATATACTACACCACACAGGACACATCCTCTATATACTACACCACACGGGACACATCCTCTATATACTACACCACATGGGACACATCATCTATATACTACACCACACGGGACACCTCCTCTATATACTACACCACACAGGACACATCCTCTATATACTGCACCACACGGGACACATCCTCTATATACTACACCACACAGGACACATCCTCTATATACTACACCACACGGGACACATCATCTATATACTACACCACACGGGACACATCCTCTATATACTACACCACACGGGACACATCCTCTATATACTACACCACACGGGACACATCCTCCATATACTACACCACACGGAACACATCCTCTATATACTACACCACACGGGACACATCCTCTATATACTACACCACACGGGACACATCCTCTATATACTGCACCACACATCCTCTATATACTACACCACACGGGACACATCCTCTATATACTACACCACACGGGACACATCCTCTATATACTACACCACACGGGACACATCCTCTATATACTACACCACACAGGACCCATCCTCTATATACTACACCACACAGGACCCATCCTCTATATACTACACCACACGGGACCCATCCTCTATATACTACACCACACGGGACACATCCTCTATATACTACACCACACGGGACACATCCTCTATATACTACACCACACGGGACACATCCTCTATATACTACACCACACGGGACACATCCTCTATATACTGCACCACACGGGACACATCCTCTATATACTGCACCACACGGGACACATCCTCTATATACTACACCACACGGGACACATCCTCTATATACTATACCAAACGGGACACATCCTCTATATACTGCACCACACGGGACACATCCTCTATATACTACACCACACGGGACACATCCTCTATATACTACACCGCACGAGACACATCCTCTATATACTACACGACACGGGACACATCCTCTATATACTACACCGCACGGGACACATCCTCTATATACTACACCGCACGGGACACATCCTCTATATACTACACCACACGGGACACATCCTCTATATACTACACCACACGGGACACATCCTCTATATACTACACCACACGGGACACATCCTCTATATACTACACGGGACACATCCTCTATATACTACACGGGACACATCCTCTATATACTACACCACACGGGACACATCCTCTATATACTACACCACACGGGACACATCCTCTATATACTGCACCACACGGGAAACCTCCTCTATATACTGCACCACACGGGACACATCCTCTATATACTACACCACACGGGACACATCCTCTATATACTACACCACACGGGACACATCCTCTATATACTACACCACACGGGACACATCCTCTATATACTACACCACACGGGACACATCCTCCATATACTACACCACACGGGACACATCCTCTATATACTACACCACACAGGACACATCCTCTATATACTACACCACACGGGACACATCCTCCATATACTACACCACACGGGACACATCCTCTATATACTACACCACACGGGACACATCCTCTATATACTACACCACACGGGACACATCCTCTATATACTACACCACACAGGACACATCCTCTATATACTACACCACACGGGACACATCCTCCATATACTACACCACACGGGACACATCCTCTATATACTACACCACACGGGACACATCCTCTATATACTACACCACACGGGACACATCCTCTATATACTACACCACACGGGACACATCCTCCATATACTACACCACACGAGACACATCCTCCATATACTACACCACACGGGACACATCCTCCATATACTACACCACACGAGACACATCCTCCATATACTACACCACACGGGACACATCCTCCATATACTACACCACACGGGACACATCCTCTATATACTACACCACACGGGACACATCCTCTATATACTACACCACACGGGACACATCCTCCATATACTACACCACACGAGACACATCCTCTATATACTACACCACACGGGACACATCCTCTATATACTACACCACACGGGACACATCCTCTATATACTACACCACACGGGACACATCCTCTATATACTACACCACACAGGACACATCCTCTATATACTGCACCACACATCCTCTATATACTACACCACACGAGACACATCCTCTATATACTACACCACACGGGACACATCCTCTATATACTACACCACACGGGACACATCCTCTATATACTACACCACACGGGACTCATCCTCTATATACTACACCACACGGGACACATCCTCTATATACTACACCACACGGGACTCATCCTCTATATACTACACCACACGGGACACATCCTCTATATACTACACCGCACGGGACACATCCTCTATATACTACACCACACGAGACACATCCTCTATATACTACACCACACGGGACACATCCTCTATATACTACACCACACGGGACACATCCTCTATATACTACACCACACGGGACACATCCTCTATATACTACACCACACGGGACACATCCTCTATATACTACACCACACGGGACACATCCTCTATATACTACACCACACGGGACACATCCTCTATATACTACATCACACGGGACACATCCTCTATATACTACACCACACGGGACACATCCTCTATATACTACACCACACGGGACACATCCTCTATATACTATACCACACGGGACACATCCTCTATATACTACACCACACGGGACACATCCTCTATATACTACATCACACGGGACACATCCTCTATATACTACACCACACGCGACACATCCTCTATATACTACACCACACGGGACACATCCTCTATATACTACACCACACGGGACACATCCTCTATATACTACACCACACGGGACACATCCTCTATATACTGCACCACACGGGACACATCCTCTATATACTACACAGCACGGGACACATCCTCTATATACTACACCACACGGGACACATCCTCTATATACTACACCACACGGGACACATCCTCTATATACTACACCACACAGGAGAGCTGACAGATCCTCTATATACTACACCACACGGGACACATCCTCTATATACTACACCACACGGGACACATCCTCTATATACTACACCACACGGGACACATCCTCTATATACTACACCACATGGGACACATCCTCTATATACTACACCACACGAGACACATCCTCTATATACTACACCACACGGGACACATCCTCTATATACTACACCACACGGGACACATCCTCTATATACTACACCACACGGGACACATCCTCTATATACTACACCACACAGGAGAGCTGACAGATCCTCTATATACTACACCACACGGGACACATCCTCTATATACTACACCACACGGGACACATCCTCTATATACTACACCACATGGGACACATCCTCTATATACTACACCACACGGGACACATCCTCTATATACTACACCACACGGGACACATCCTCTATATACTACACCACACAGGAGAGCTGACAGATCCTCTATATACTACACCACACGGGACACATCCTCTATATACTACACCACACGGGACACATCCTCTATATACTACACCACACGGGACACATCCTCTATATACTACACCACATGGGACACATCCTCTATATACTACACCACACGGGACACCTCCTCTATATACTGCACCACACGGGACACCTCCTCTATATACTGCACCACACGGGACACCTCCTCTATATACTGCACCACACGGGACACATCCTCTATATACTACACCACACGGGACACATCCTCTATATACTACACCACACGGGACACATCCTCTATATACTACACCACACGGGACACATATTCTATATACTACACCACACGGGACACATCCTCTATATACTACACCACACGGGACACCTCCTCTATATACTGCACCACACGGGACACCTCCTCTATATACTGCACCACACAGGACACATCCTCTATATACTACACCACATGGGACACATCCTCTATATACTACACCACACGGGACACATCCTCTATATACTACACCACACGGGACACATCCTCTATATACTACACCACACAGGACACATCCTCTATATACTACACCACACGGGACACATCCTCCATATACTACACCACACGGGACACATCCTCTATATACTACACCACACAGGACACATCCTCTATATACTACACCACACGGGACACATCCTCTATATACTACACCACACGGGACACATCCTCTATATACTACACCACACAGGACACATCCTCTATATACTACACCACACGGGACACATCCTCCATATACTACACCACACGGGACACATCCTCTATATACTACACCACACGAGACACATCCTCTATATACTACACCACACGGGACACATCCTCTATATACTACACCACACGGGACACATCCTCTATATACTACACCACACGGGACACAACCTCTATATACTACACCACACGGGACACATCCTCTATATACTGCACCACACATCCTCTATATACTACACCACACGAGACACATCCTCTATATACTACACCACACGGGACACATCCTCTATATACTACACCACACGGGACACATCCTCTATATACTACACCACACGGGACACATCCTCTATATACTGCACCACACGGGACACATCCTCTATATACTACATCACACGGGACACATCCTCTATATACTACACCACACAGGACACATCCTCTATATACACTGCACCACACGGGACACATCCTCCATATACTACACCACACGGGACACATCCTCTATATACTACAGCACACGGGACACATCCTCCATATACTACACCACACGGGACACATCCTCTATATACTACACCACACGAGACACATCCTCTATATACTACACCACACGGGACACATCCTCTATATACTGCACCACACGGGACACATCATCTATATACTACACCACACGGGACACATCCTCTATATACTACACCACACGGGACACATCCTCTATATACTACACCACACGGGACACATCCTCTATATACTACACCACACGGGACACATCCTCTATATACTACACCACACGGGACACATCCTCTATATACTACACCACACGGGACACATCCTCTATATACTACACCACACGGGACACATCCTCTATATACTACACCACATGGGACACATCCTCTATATACTACACCGCACGGTACACATCCTCTATATACTACACCACACGGGACACATCCTCTATATACTGCACCACACGGGACACATCCTCTATATACTGCACCACACGGGACACATCCTCTATATACTACACCACACGGGACACATCATCTATATACTACACCACATGGGACACATCCTCTATATACTACACCACACGGGACACATCCTCTATATATTATACCACACGGGACACATCCTCTATATACTACACCACACGGGACACATCCTCTATATACTACACCACACGGGACACATCCTCTATATACTACACCGCACGGGACACATCCTCTATATACTACACCACATGGGACACATCCTCTATATACTACACCACACGGGACACATCCTCTATATACTACATCACACGGGACACATCCTCTATATACTACACCACACGGGACACATCCTCTATATACTACATCACACGGGACACATCCTCTATATACTACACCACACGGGACACATCCTCTATATACCACACCACACGGGAGACATCCTCTATATACCGCACCACACGGGACACATCCTCTATATACTATACCACACGGGGCACATCCTCTATATACTACACCACACAGGACACATCCTCTATATACTACACCACACGGGACACATCCTCTATATACTACACCACACGGGACACATCCTCTATATACTACACCACACATCCTCTATATACTACACCACACGGGACACATCCTCTATATACTACACCACACGGGGCACATCCTCTATATACTACACCACACGGGACACATCCTCTATATACTACACCACACGGGACACATCCTCTATATACTACACCACACGGGACACATCCTCTATATACTACACCACACGGGACACATCCTCTATATACTACACCACACGGGACACATCCTCTATATACTATACCACACGGGACACATCCTCTATATACTACACCACACGGGGCACATCCTCTATATACTACACCACACGGGACACATCCTCTATATACTGCACCACACGGGACACATCCTCTATATACTATACCACACGGGACACATCCTCTATATACTACACCACACGGGGCACATCCTCTATATACTACACCACACGGGACACATCCTCTATATACTACACCACACGGGACACATCCTCTATATACTACACCACACGGGACACATCCTCTATATACTATACCACACGGGACACATCCTCTATATACTACACCACACGGGGCACATCCTCTATATACTACACCACACGGGACACATCCTCTATATACTGCACCACACGGGACACATCCTCTATATACTACACCACACGGGACACATCCTCTATATACTACACCACACGGGACACATCCTCTATATACTACACCACACATCCTCTATATACTACACCACACGGGACACATCCTCTATATACTATACCACACGGGACACATCCTCTATATACTACACCACACGGGGCACATCCTCTATATACTACACCACACGGGACACATCCTCTATATACTACACCACACGGGACACATCCTCTATATACTACACCACACGGGACACATCCTCTATATACTATACCACACGGGACACATCCTCTATATACTATACCACACGGGACACATCCTCTATATACTACACCACACGGGGCACATCCTCTATATACTACACCACACGGGACACATCCTCTATATACTGCACCACACGGGACACATCCTCTATATACTACACCACACGGGACACATCCTCTATATACTACACCACACGGGACACATCCTCTATATACTACACCACACATCCTCTATATACTACACCACACGGGACACATCCTCTATATACTACACCACACGGGACACATCCTCTATATACTACACCACACAGGACACATCCTCTATATACTACACCACACGGGACACATCCTCTATATACTACACCACACGGGACACATCCTCTATATACTACACCACACGGGACACATCCTCTATATACTACACCACACATCCTCTATATACTACACCACACGGGACACATCCTCTATATACTACACCACACGGGACACATCCTCTATATACTACACCACACGGGACACATCATCTATATACTACACCACACGGGACACATCCTCTATATACTACACCACACGGGACACATCCTCTATATGCTACACCACACGGGACACATCCTCTATATACTACACCACACGGGACACATCCTCTATATACTTCACCACACGGGACACATCCTCTATATACTACACAGCACGGGACACATCCTCTATATACTTCACCACACGGGACACATCCTCTATATACTACACCACACGGGACACATCCTCTATATACTACACCACACGGGACACATCCTCTATATACTACACCACACGGGACACATCCTCTATATACTACACCACACGGGGCACATCCTCTATATACTACACCACACGGGACACATCCTCTATATACTACACCACACGGGACACACCCTCTATATACTACACCACACGGGACAGATCCTCTATATACTACACCACACGGGACACATCCTCTATATACTACACCACACGGGACACATCCTCCATATACTACACCACACGGGACACATCCTCTATATACTGCACCACACGGGACACATCCTCTATATACTACACCACACGGGACACATCCTCTATATACTACACCACACGGGACACATCCTCTATATACTACACCACACGGGACACATCATCTATATACTACACCACACGGGACACATCCTCTATATACTACACCGCACGGGACACATCCTCTATATACTGCACCACACGGGACACATCCTCTATATACTATACCACACGGGACACATCCTCTATATACTACACCACACGGGACACATCCTCTATATACTACACCACACGGGACACATCCTCTATATACTACACCACACATCCTCTATATACTACACCACACGGGACACATCCTCTATATACTACATCACACGGGACACATCCTCTATATACTACACCACACGGGACACATCCTCTATATACTACACCACACGGGACACATCCTCTATATACTATACCACACGGGACACATCCTCTATATACTACACCACACGGGACACATCCTCTATATACTACATCACACGGGACACATCCTCTATATACTACACCACACGCGACACATCCTCTATATACTACACCACACGGGACACATCCTCTATATACTACACCACACGGGACACATCCTCTATATACTGCACCACACGGGACACATCCTCTATATACTACACAGCACGGGACACATCCTCTATATACTACACCACATGGGACACATCCTCTATATACTACACCACACGGGACACATCCTCTATATACTACACCACACGGGACACATCCTCTATATACTACACCACACAGGAGAGCTGACAGATCCTCTATATACTACACCACACGGGACACATCCTCTATATACTACACCACACGGGACACATCCTCTATATACTACAAAACACGGGACACATCCTCTATATACTACACCACACGGGACACATCCTCTATATACTACACCACACGGGACACATCCTCTATATACTACACCACACGGGACACATCCTCTATATACTACACCACACGGGACACATCCTCTATATACTATACCACACGGGACACATCCTCTATATACTACACCACACGGGACACATCCTCTATATACTACACCACACGGGACACATCCTCTATATACTATACCACACGGGACACATCCTCTATATACTACACCACACGGGACACATCCTCTATATACTATACCACACGGGACACATCCTCTATATACTACACCACACGGGACACATCCTCTATATACTACACCACACGGGACACATCCTCTATATACTACACCACACGGGACACATCCTCTATATACTACACCACACGGGACACATCCTCTATATACTACACCACACGGGACACATCCTCTATATACTGCACCACACGGGACACCTCCTCTATATACTGCACCACACGGGACACATCCTCTATATACTACACCACACGGGACACATCCTCTATATACTACACCACACGGGACACATCCTCTATATACTACACCACACGGGACACATCCTCTATATACTACACCACACGGGACACATCCTCTATATACTACACCACACGGGACACATCCTCTATATACTACACCACACGGGACACATCCTCTATATACTACACCACACGGGACACATCCTCTATATACTACACCACACGGGACACATCCTCTATATACTACACCACACGGGACACATCCTCTATATACTATACCACACGGGACACATCCTCTATATACTACACCACACGGGACACATCCTCTATATACTATACCACACGGGACACATCCTCTATATACTACACCACACAGGACACATCCTCTATATACACTGCACCACACGGGACACATCCTCCATATACTACACCACACGGGACACATCCTCTATATACTACAGCACACGGGACACATCCTCCATATACTACACCACACGGGACACATCCTCTATATACTACACCACACGAGACACATCCTCTATATACTACACCACACGGGACACATCCTCTATATACTGCACCACACGGGACACATCATCTATATACTACACCACACGGGACACATCCTCTATATACTACACCACACGGGACACATCCTCTATATACTACACCACACGGGACACATCCTCTATATACTACACCACACGGGACACATCCTCTATATACTACACCACACGGGACACATCCTCTATATACTACACCACACGGGACACATCCTCTATATACTACACCACACGGGACACATCCTCTATATACTACACCACACGGGACACATCCTCTATATACTACACCACACGGGACACATCCTCTATATACTACACCACACGGGACACATCCTCTATATACTACACCACACGGGACACATCCTCTATATACTACACCGCACGGGACACATCCTCTATATACTACACCGCACGGTACACATCCTCTATATACTACACCACACGGGACACATCCTCTATATACTGCACCACACGGGACACATCCTCTATATACTACACCACACGGGACACATCCTCTATATAGTACACCACACGGGACACATCCTCTATATACTACACCACACGGGACACATCCTCTATATACTACACCACACGGGACACATCCTCTATATACTACACCACACGGGACACATCCTCTATATACTACACCACACGGGACACATCCTCTATATACTACACCACACGGGACACATCCTCTATATACTACACCACACGGGACACATCCTCTATATACTACACCACATGGGACACATCCTCTATATACTACACCGCACGGGACACATCCTCTATATACTACACCGCACGGTACACATCCTCTATATACTACACCGCACGGGACACATCCTCTATATACTGCACCACACGGGACACATCCTCTATATACTGCACCACACGGGACACATCCTCTATATACTACACCACACGGGACATATCATCTATATACTACACCACACGGGACACATCCTCTATATACTACACCACACGGGACACATCCTCTATATACTACACCACACGGGACACATCCTCTATATACTACACCACACGGGACACATCCTCTATATACTACACCACACGGGACACATCCTCTATATACTACACCACACGGGACACATCCTCTATATACTACACCGCACGGGACACATCCTCTATATACTACACCACACGAGACACATCCTCTATATACTACACCACACGGGACACATCCTCTATATACTACACCACACGGGACACATCCTCTATATACTACACCACACGGGACACATCCTCTATATACTACACCACACGGGACACATCCTCCATATACTACACCACACGGGACACATCCTCTATATACTACACCACACGGGACACATCCTCTATATACTACACCACACGGGACACATCATCTATATACTACACCACACGGGACACATCCTCTATATACTACACCGCACGGGACACATCCTCTATATACTGCACCACACGGGACACATCCTCTATATACTATACCACACGGGACACATCCTCTATATACTACACCACACGGGGCACATCCTCTATATACTACACCACACAGGACACATCCTCTATATACTACACCACACGGGACACATCCTCTATATACTACACCACACGGGACACATCCTCTATATACTACACCACACATCCTCTATATACTGCACCACACGGGACACATCCTCTATATACTACACAGCACGGGACACATCCTCTATATACTACACCACATGGGACACATCCTCTATATACTACACCACACGGGACACATCCTCTATATACTACACCACACGGGACACATCCTCTATATACTACACCACACAGGAGAGCTGACAGATCCTCTATATACTACACCACACGGGACACATCCTCTATATACTACACCACACGGGACACATCCTCTATATACTACACCACACGGGACACATCCTCTATATACTACACCACACGGGACACATCCTCTATATACTACACCACACGGGACACATCCTCTATATACTACACCACACGGGACACATCCTCTATATACTACACCACACGGGACACATCCTCTATATACTATACCACACGGGACACATCCTCTATATACTACACCACACGGGACACATCCTCTATATACTATACCACACGGGACACATCCTCTATATACTACACCACACAGGACACATCCTCTATATACACTGCACCACACGGGACACATCCTCCATATACTACACCACACGGGACACATCCTCTATATACTACAGCACACGGGACACATCCTCCATATACTACACCACACGGGACACATCCTCTATATACTACACCACACGAGACACATCCTCTATATACTACACCACACGGGACACATCCTCTATATACTGCACCACACGGGACACATCATCTATATACTACACCACACGGGACACATCCTCTATATACTACACCACACGGGACACATCCTCTATATACTACACCACACGGGACACATCCTCTATATACTACACCACACGGGACACATCCTCTATATACTACACCACACGGGACACATCCTCTATATACTACACCACACGGGACACATCCTCTATATACTACACCACACGGGACACATCCTCTATATACTACACCACACGGGACACATCCTCTATATACTACACCACACGGGACACATCCTCTATATACTACACCACACGGGACACATCCTCTATATACTACACCACACGGGACACATCCTCTATATACTACACCGCACGGGACACATCCTCTATATACTACACCGCACGGGACACATCCTCTATATACTACACCGCACGGTACACATCCTCTATATACTACACCACACGGGACACATCCTCTATATACTGCACCACACGGGACACATCCTCTATATACTACACCACACGGGACACATCCTCTATATAGTACACCACACGGGACACATCCTCTATATACTACACCACACGGGACACATCCTCTATATACTACACCACACGGGACACATCCTCTATATACTACACCACACGGGACACATCCTCTATATACTACACCACACGGGACACATCCTCTATATACTACACCACACGGGACACATCCTCTATATACTACACCACACGGGACACATCCTCTATATACTACACCACATGGGACACATCCTCTATATACTACACCGCACGGGACACATCCTCTATATACTACACCGCACGGTACACATCCTCTATATACTACACCGCACGGGACACATCCTCTATATACTGCACCACACGGGACACATCCTCTATATACTGCACCACACGGGACACATCCTCTATATACTACACCACACGGGACACATCATCTATATACTACACCACACGGGACACATCCTCTATATACTACACCACACGGGACACATCCTCTATATACTACACCACACGGGACACATCCTCTATATACTACACCACACGGGACACATCCTCTATATACTACACCACACGGGACACATCCTCTATATGCTACACCACACGGGACACATCCTCTATATACTACACCGCACGGGACACATCCTCTATATACTACACCGCACGGGACACATCCTCTATATACTACACCACATGAGACACATCCTCTATATACTACACCACACGGGACACATCCTCTATATACTACACCACACGGGACACATCCTCTATATACTACACCACACGGGACACATCCTCTATATACTACACCACACGGGACACATCCTCCATATACTACACCACACGGGACACATCCTCTATATACTACACCACACGGGACACATCCTCTATATACTACACCACACGGGACACATCATCTATATACTACACCGCACGGGACACATCCTCTATATACTACACCGCACGGGACACATCCTCTATATACTGCACCACACGGGACACATCCTCTATATACTATACCACACGGGACACATCCTCTATATACTACACCACACGGGGCACATCCTCTATATACTACACCACACAGGACACATCCTCTATATACTACACCACACGGGACACATCCTCTATATACTACACCACACGGGACACATCCTCTATATACTACACCACACATCCTCTATATACTACACCACACGGGACACATCCTCTATATACTACACCACACGGCACACATCCTCTATATACTACACCACACGGGGCACATCCTCTATATACTACACCACACGGGACACATCCTCTATATACTACACCACACGGGACACATCCTCTATATACTACACCACACGGGACACATCCTCTATATACTACACCACACGGGACACATCCTCTATATACTACACCACACGGGACACATCCTCTATATACTATACCACACGGGACACATCCTCTATATACTACACCACACGGGGCACATCCTCTATATACTACACCACACGGGACACATCCTCTATATACTGCACCACACGGGACACATCCTCTATATACTATACCACACGGGACACATCCTCTATATACTACACCACACGGGGCACATCCTCTATATACTACACCACACGGGACACATCCTCTATATACTACACCACACGGGACACATCCTCTATATACTACACCACACGGGACACATCCTCTATATACTATACCACACGGGACACATCCTCTATATACTACACCACACGGGGCACATCCTCTATATACTACACCACACGGGACACATCCTCTATATACTGCACCACACGGGACACATCCTCTATATACTACACCACACGGGACACATCCTCTATATACTACACCACACGGGACACATCCTCTATATACTACACCACACATCCTCTATATACTACACCACACGGGACACATCCTCTATATACTATACCACACGGGACACATCCTCTATATACTACACCACACGGGGCACATCCTCTATATACTACACCACACGGGACACATCCTCTATATACTACACCACACGGGACACATCCTCTATATACTACACCACACGGGACACATCCTCTATATACTATACCACACGGGACACATCCTCTATATACTACACCACACGGGGCACATCCTCTATATACTGCACCACACGGGACACATCCTCTATATACTACACCACACGGGACACATCCTCTATATACTACACCACACGGGACACATCCTCTATATACTACACCACACGGGACACATCCTCTATATACTACACCACACGGGACACATCCTCTATATACTACACCACACGGGGCACATCCTCTATATACTACACCACACGGGACACATCCTCTATATACTACACCACACGGGACACACCCTCTATATACTACACCACACGGGACAGATCCTCTATATACTACACCACACGGGACACATCCTCTATATACTACACCACACGGGACACATCCTCCATATACTACACCACACGGGACACATCCTCTATATACTGCACCACACGGGACACATCCTCTATATACTACACCACACGGGACACATCCTCTATATACTACACCACACGGGACACATCCTCTATATACTACACCACACGGGACACATCATCTATATACTACACCACACGGGACACATCCTCTATATACTACACCGCACGGGACACATCCTCTATATACTGCACCACACGGGACACATCCTCTATATACTATACCACACGGGACACATCCTCTATATACTACACCACACGGGACACATCCTCTATATACTACACCACACGGGACACATCCTCTATATACTACACCACACATCCTCTATATACTACACCACACGGGACACATCCTCTATATACTACACCACACGGGACACATCCTCTATATACTACACCACACGGGACACATCCTCTATATACTACACCACACGGGACACATCCTCTATATACTACACCACACGGGACACATCCTCTATATACTACACCACACATCCTCTATATACTACACCACACGGGACACATCCTCTATATACTACACCACACGGGACACATCCTCTATATGCTACACCACACGGGACACATCCTCTATATACTACACCACACGGGACACATCCTCTATATACTTCACCACACGGGACACATCCTCTATATACTACACAGCACGGGACACATCCTCTATATACTTCACCACACGGGACACATCCTCTATATACTACACCACACGGGACACATCCTCTATATACTACACCACACGGGACACATCCTCTATATACTACACCACACGGGACACATCCTCTATATACTACACCACACGGGACACATCCTCTATATACTACACCACACGGGACACATCCTCTATATACTACACCACACGGGACACACCCTCTATATACTACACCACACGGGACAGATCCTCTATATACTACACCACACGGGACACATCCTCTATATACTACACCACACGGGACACATCCTCCATATACTACACCACACGGGACACATCCTCTATATACTACACCACACGGGACACATCCTCCATATACTACACCACACGGGACACATCCTCTATATACTACACCACACAGGACACATCCTCTATATACTACACCACACAGGACACATCCTCTATATACTACACCACACGGGACACATCCTCTATATACTACACCACACGGGACACATCCTCTATATGCTACACCACACGGGACACATCCTCTATATACTGCACCACACGGGACACATCCTCTATATACTACACCACACGGGACACATCCTCTATATACTACACCACACGGGACACATCCTCTATACACTACACCACACGGGACACATCCTCTATATGCTACACCACACGGGACACATCCTCTATATACTGCACCACACGGGACACATCCTCTATATACTACACCACACGGGACACATCCTCTATACACTACACCACACGGGACACATCCTCTATATACTACACCACACGGGACACATCCTCTATATACTACACCGCACGGGACACATCCTCTATATACTACACCACACGGGACACATCCTCTATATACTACACCACAAGAGACACATCCTCTATATACTACACCACAAGAGACACATCCTCTATATACTACACCACACGGGACACATCCTCTATATACTACACCACACGGGACACATCCTCTATATACTACACCACACGGGACACATCCTCTATATACTACACCACACGGGACACATCCTCTATATACTACACCACACGGGACACATCCTCTGTATACTACACCACACGGGACACATCCTCTATATACTACACCACACGGGACACATCCTCTATATACTACACCACACGGGACACATCCTATATATACTACACCACACGGGACACATCCTCTATATACTACACCACACGGGACACATCCTCCATATACTACACCACACCGGACACATCCTCTATATACTACACCACACGGGACACATCCTCTATATACTGCACCACACGGGACACATCCTCTATATACTGCACCACACGGGACACATCCTCTATATATGATACTACACGGGACACATCCTCTATATACTACACCACACGGGACACATCCTCTATATACTACACCACACGGGACACATCCTCTATATACTACACCACACGGGACACATCCTCTGTATACTACACCACACGGGACACATCCTCTATATACTACACCACACGGGACACATCCTATATATACTACACCACACGGGACACATCCTCTATATACTACACCACACGGGACACATCCTCTATATACTATACCACACAGGACACATCCTCCATATACTACACCACACGGGACACATCCTCTATATACTACACCACACGGGACACATCCTCTATATACTACACCACACGGGACACATCATCTATATACTACACCACACGGGACACATCCTCTATATACTACACCACACGGGACACATCCTCTATATACTACACCACACTGGACACATCCTCTATATACTACACCACACGGGACACATCCTCTATATACTACACCACACTGGACACATCCTCTATATACTACACCACACGGGACACATCCTCTATATACTACACCACACGGGACACATCCTCCATATACTACACCACACGGGACACATCCTCTATATACTACACCACACAGGAGAGCTGACAGATCCTCTATATACTACACCACACGGGACACATCCTCTATATACTACACCACACTGGACACATCCTCTATATACTACACCACACGGGACACATCCTCTATATACTACACCACACGGGACACATCCTCTATATACTACACCACACGGGACACATCCTCTATATACTACACCACACGGGACACATCCTCTATATACTACACCACACGGGACACATCCTCTATATACTACACCACACGGGACACATCCTCTATATACTACACCACACGGGACACATCCTCTATATACTACACCACACGGGACACATCCTGTATATACTACACCACACGGGACACATCCTCTATATACTACACCACACGGGACACATCCTCTATATACTACACCACACGGGACACATCCTCTATATACTACACCACACGGGACACATCCTCTATATACTACACCGCACGGGACACATCCTCTATATACTACACCACACGGGACACATCCTCTATATACTACACCACACGGGACACATCCTCTATATACTACACCACACGGGACACATCCTCCATATACTACACCACACGGGACACATCCTCTATATACTACACCACACAGGAGAGCTGACAGATCCTCTATATACTACACCACACGGGACACATCCTCTATATACTACACCACACGGGACACATCCTCTATATTCTACACCACACGGGACACATCCTCTATATACTACACCACACGGGACACATCCTCTATATACTGCACCACACAGGACACATCCTCTATATACTACACCACATGGGACACATCCTCTATATACTACACCACACGGGACACATCCTCTATATACTACACCACATGGGACACATCCTCTATATACTACACCACATGGGACACATCCTCTATATACTACACCACACGGGACACATCCTCTATATACTATACCACACGGGACACATCCTCTATATACTACACCACACAGGACACATCCTCTATATACTGCACCACACGGGACACATCCTCTATATACTACACCACACGGGACACATCCTCTATATACTACACCACACGGGACACATCCTCTATATACTACACCACACGGGACACATCCTCTATATTCTACACCACACGGGACACATCCTCTATATACTACACCACACGGGACACATCCTCTATATACTGCACCACACAGGACACATCCTCTATATACTACACCACATGGGACACATCCTCTATATACTACACCACACGGGACACATCCTGTATATACTACACCACACGGGACACATCCTCTATATACTACACCACACGGGACACATCCTCTATATACTACACCACACGGGACACATCCTCTATATACTACACCACACGGGACACATCCTCTATATACTACACCACACGGAACACATCCTCTATATACTACACCACACGGGACACATCCTCTATATACTACACCACACGGGACACATCCTCTATATACTACACCACACGGGACACATCCTCTATATACTGCACCACACATCATCTATATACTACACCACACGAGACAAATCCTCTATATACTACACCACACGGGACACATCCTCTATATACTACACCACACGGGACACATCCTCTATATACTACACCACACGGGACACATCCTCTATATACTACACCACACGGGACACATCCTCTATATACTACACCACACAGGACACATCCTCTATATACACTGCACCACACGGGACACATCCTCCATATACTACACCACACAAGACACATCCTCTATATACTACACAGCACGGGACACATCCTCTATATACTACACAGCACGGGACACATCCTCTATATACTACACCACATGGGACACATCCTCTATATACTACACCACACGGGACACATCCTCTATATACTACACCACACGGGACACATCCTCTATATACTACACCACACAGGAGAGCTGACAGATCCTCTATATACTACACCACACGGGACACATCCTCTATATACTACACCACACGGGACACATCCTCTATATACTACACCACACGGGACACATCCTCTATATACTACACCACACGGGACACATCCTCTATATACTACACCACACGGGACACATCCTCTATATACTACACCACACGGGACACATCCTCTATATACTACACCACACGGGACACATCCTCTATATACTACACCACACGGGACACATCCTCTATATACTACACCACACGGGACACATCCTCTATATACTACACCACACGGGACACATCCTCTATATACTACACCACACGGGACACATCCTCTATATACTACACCACACGGGACACATCCTCTATATACTATACCACACGGGACACATCCTCTATATACTACACCACACGGGACACATCCTCTATATACTATACCACACGGGACACATCCTCTATATACTACACCACACGGGACACATCCTCTATATACTACACCACACGGGACACATCCTCTATATACTACACCACACGGGACACATCCTCTATATACTACACCACACGGGACACATCCTCTATATACTACACCACACGGGACACATCCTCTATATACTGCACCACACGGGACACCTCCTCTATATACTGCACCACACGGGACACCTCCTCTATATACTACACCACACGGGACACATCCTCTATATACTACACCACACGGGACACATCCTCTATATACTACACCACACGGGACACATATTCTATATACTACACCACACGGGACACATCCTCTATATACTACACCACACGGGACACATCCTCTATATACTGCACCACACGGGACACCTCCTCTATATACTGCACCACACAGGACACATCCTCTATATACTACACCACATGGGACACATCCTCTATATACTACACCACACGGGACACATCCTCTATATACTACACCACACGGGACACATCCTCTATATACTACACCACACAGGACACATCCTCTATATACTACACCACACGGGACACATCCTCCATATACTACACCACACGGGACACATCCTCTATATACTACACCACACGAGACACATCCTCTATATACTACACCACACGGGACACATCCTCTATATACTACACCACACGGGACACATCCTCTATATACTACACCACACGGGACACAACCTCTATATACTACACCACACGGGACACATCCTCTATATACTGCACCACACATCCTCTATATACTACACCACACGAGACACATCCTCTATATACTACACCACACGGGACACATCCTCTATATACTACACCACACGGGACACATCCTCTATATACTACACCACACGGGACACATCCTCTATATACTGCACCACACGGGACACATCCTCTATATACTACATCACACGGGACACATCCTCTATATACTACACCACACAGGACACATCCTCTATATACTACACAACACGGGACACATCCTCTATATACTACACCACACGGGACACATCCTCTATATACTACACCACATGGGACACATCCTCTATATACTACACCGCACGGGACACATCCTCTATATACTACACCACACATCCTCTATATACTACACCACACGGGACACATCCTCTATATACTACACCACACGGGACACATCCTCTATATACTACACCACACGGGGCACATCCTCTATATACTACACCACACGGGACACATCCTCTATATACTACACCACACGGGACACATCCTCTATATACTACACCACACGGGACACATCCTCTATATACTACACCACACGGGACACATCCTCTATATACTATACCACACGGGACACATCCTCTATATACTATACCACACGGGACACATCCTCTATATACTACACCACACGGGGCACATCCTCTATATACTACACCACACGGGACACATCCTCTATATACTGCACCACACGGGACACATCCTCTATATACTATACCACACGGGACACATCCTCTATATACTACACCACACGGGACACATCCTCTATATACTACACCACACGGGACACATCCTCTATATACTACACCACACGGGACACATCCTCTATATACTATACCACACGGGACACATCCTCTATATACTACACCACACGGGGCACATCCTCTATATACTACACCACACGGGACACATCCTCTATATACTGCACCACACGGGACACATCCTCTATATACTACACCACACGGGACACATCCTCTATATACTACACCACACGGGACACATCCTCTATATACTACACCACACATCCTCTATATACTACACCACACGGGACACATCCTCTCTATACTATACCACACGGGACACATCCTCTATATACTACACCACACGGGGCACATCCTCTATATACTACACCACACGGGACACATCCTCTATATACTACACCACACGGGACACATCCTCTATATACTACACCACACGGGACACATCCTCTATATACTATACCACACGGGACACATCCTCTATATACTATACCACACGGGACACATCCTCTATATACTACACCACACGGGGCACATCCTCTATATACTACACCACACGGGACACATCCTCTATATACTGCACCACACGGGACACATCCTCTATATACTACACCACACGGGACACATCCTCTATATACTACACCACACGGGACACATCCTCTATATACTACACCACACATCCTCTATATACTACACCACACGGGACACATCCTCTATATACTACACCACACGGGACACATCCTCTATATACTACACCACACGGGACACATCCTCTATATACTACACCACACGGGACACATCCTCTATATACTACACCACACGGGACACATCCTCTATATACTACACCACACATCCTCTATATACTACACCACACGGGACACATCCTCTATATACTACACCACACGGGACACATCCTCTATATACTACACCACACGGGACACATCATCTATATACTACACCACACGGGACACATCCTCTATATGCTACACCACACGGGACACATCCTCTATATACTACACCACACGGGACACATCCTCTATATACTTCACCACACGGGACACATCCTCTATATACTTCACCACACGGGACACATCCTCTATATACTACACCACACGGGACACATCCTCTATATACTACACCACACGGGACACATCCTCTATATACTACACCACACGGGACACATCCTCTATATACTACACCACACGGGGCACATCCTCTATATACTACACCACACGGGACACATCCTCTATATACTACACCACACGGGACACACCCTCTATATACTACACCACACGGGACAGATCCTCTATATACTACACCACACGGGACACATCCTCTATATACTACACCACACGGGACACATCCTCCATATACTACACCACACGGGACACATCCTCTATATACTGCACCACACGGGACACATCCTCTATATACTACACCACACGGGACACATCCTCTATATACTACACCACACGGGACACATCATCTATATACTACACCACACGGGACACATCCTCTATATACTACACCGCACGGGACACATCCTCTATATACTGCACCACACGGGACACATCCTCTATATACTATACCACACGGGACACATCCTCTATATACTACACCACACGGGACACATCCTCTATATACTACACCACACGGGACACATCCTCTATATACTACACCACACATCCTCTATATACTACACCACACGGGACACATCCTCTATATACTACACCACACGGGACACATCCTCTATATACTACACCACACGGGACACATCCTCTATATACTACACCACACGGGACACATCCTCTATATACTACACCACACGGGACACATCCTCTATATACTACACCACACATCCTCTATATACTACACCACACGGGACACATCCTCTATATACTACACCACACGGGACACATCCTCTATATACTACACCACACATCCTCTATATACTACACCACACGGGACACATCCTCTATATACTACACCACACGGGACACATCCTCTATATGCTACACCACACGGGACACATCCTCTATATACTACACCACACGGGACACATCCTCTATATACTTCACCACACGGGACACATCCTCTATATACTACACAGCACGGGACACATCCTCTATATACTTCACCACACGGGACACATCCTCTATATACTACACCACACGGGACACATCCTCTATATACTACACCACACGGGACACATCCTCTATATACTACACCACACGGGACACATCCTCTATATACTACACCACACGGGGCACATCCTCTATATACTACACCACACGGGACACATCCTCTATATACTACACCACACGGGACACACCCTCTATATACTACACCACACGGGACACATCCTCTATATACTACACCACACGGGACACATCCTCTATATACTACACCACACGGGACACATCCTCCATATACTACACCACACGGGACACATCCTCTATATACTACACCACACGGGACACATCCTCTATATACTACACCACACGGGACACATCCTCCATATACTACACCACATGGGACACATCCTCTATATACTACATCACACGGGACACATCCTCTATATACTACACCACATGGCACACATCCTCTATATACTACACCACATGGGACACATCCTCCATATACTACACCACACGGGACACATCCTCTATATACTACACCACACGGGACACATCCTCTATATACTACACCACATGGCACACATCCTCTATATACTACACCACACGGGACACATCCTCTATATACTACACCACACGGGACACATCCTCTATATACTACACCACACGGGACACATCCTCTATATACTACACCACACGGGACACATCCTCTATATACTACACCACACGGGACACATCCGCCATATACTACACCACACGGGACACATCCTCTATATACTACACCACACGGGACACATCCTCTATATACTACATCACACGGGACACATCCTCTATATACTACACCACACGGGACACATCCTCTATATACTACACCACACGGGACACATCCTCTATATACTACACCACACGGGACACATCCTCTATATACTACACCACACGGGACACATCCTCTGTATACTACACCACACGGGACACATCCTCTATATACTACACCACACGGGACACATCCTCTATATACTACACCACACGGGACACATCCTCTATATACTACACCACACGGGACACATCCTCTATATACTATACCACACGGGACACATCCTCTATATACTACACCACACGGGACACATCCTCTATATACTACACCACACGGGACACATCCTCTATATACTACACCACACGGGACACATCCTCTATATACTACACCACACGGGACACATCCTCTATATACTACACCACACGGGACACATCCTCTATATACTACACCACACGGGACACATCCTCTATATACTACACCACACGGGACACATCCTCTATATACTACACCACACGGGACACATCCTCTATATACTACACCACACGGGACACATCCTCTATATACTATACCACACGGGACACATCCTCTATATACTACACCACACGGGACACATCCTCTATATACTACACCACACGGGACACATCCTCTATATACTACACCACACGGGACACATCCTCTATATACTACACCACACGGGACACATCCTCTATATACTACACCACACGGGACACATCCTCTATATACTACACCACACGGGACACATCCTGTATATACTACACCACACGGGACACATCCTGTATATACTACACCACACGGGACACATCCTCTATATACTACACCACACGGGACACATCCTCTATATACTACACCGCACGGGACACATCCTCTATATACTACACCGCACGGGACACATCCTCTATATACTACACCACACGGGACACATCCTCTATATACTACACCACACGGGACACATCCTCTATATACTACACCACACGGGACACATCCTCCATATACTACACCACACGGGACACATCCTCTATATACTACACCACACAGGAGAGCTGACAGATCCTCTATATACTACACCACACGGGACACATCCTCTATATACTACACCACACGGGACACATCCTCTATATTCTACACCACACGGGACACATCCTCTATATACTACACCACATGGGACACATCCTCTATATACTGCACCACACAGGACACATCCTCTATATACTACACCACATGGGACACATCCTCTATATACTACACCACACGGGACACATCCTCTATATACTACACCACATGGGACACATCCTCTATATACTACACCACATGGGACACATCCTCTATATACTACACCACACGGGACACATCCTCTATATACTATACCACACGGGACACATCCTCTATATACTACACCACACGGGACACATCCTCTATATACTGCACCACACGGGACACATCCTCTATATACTACACCACACGGGACACATCCTCTATATACTACACCACACAGGACACATCCTCTATATACTACACCACACGGGACACATCCTCTATATACTACACCACACGGGACACATCCTCTATATACTACACCACACGGGACACATCCTCTATATACTACACCACACGGGACACATCCTCTATATACTACACCACACAGGACACATCCTCTATATACTACACCACACGGGACACATCCTCCATATACTACACCACACGGGACACATCCTCTATATACTACACCACACAGGACACATCCTCTATATACTACACCACACGGGACACATCCTCTATATACTACACCACACGGGACACATCCTCTATATACTACACCACACGGGACACATCCTCTATATACTACACCACACGGGACACATCCTCTATATACTACACCACACAGGACACATCCTCTATATACTACACCACACGGGACACATCCTCCATATACTACACCACACGGGACACATCCTCTATATACTACACCACACGAGACACATCCTCTATATACTACACCACACGGAACACATCCTCTATATACTACACCACACGGGACACATCCTCTATATACTACACCACACGGGACACATCCTCTATATACTACACCACACGGGACACATCCTCTATATACTGCACCACACATCATCTATATACTACACCACACGAGACAAATCCTCTATATACTACACCACACGGGACACATCCTCTATATACTACACCACACGGGACACATCCTCTATATACTACACCACACGGGACACATCCTCTATATACTACACCACACGGGACACATCCTCTATATACTACACCACACGGGACACATCCTCTATATACTACACCACACAGGACACATCCTCTATATACACTGCACCACACGGGACACATCCTCCATATACTACACCACACGGGACACATCCTCTATATACTACACCACACGGGACACATCTTCTATATACTGCACCACACGAGACACATCCTCTATATACTACACCACACGGGACACATCTTCTATATACTGCACCACACGAGACACATCCTCTATATACTACACCACATGAGACACATCCTCTATATACTACACCACACGGGACACATCCTCTATATACTACACCACACGGGACACATCCTCTATATACTACACCACACGGGACACATCCTCTATATACTACACCACACGGGACACATCTTCTATATACTGCACCACACGAGACACATCCTCTATATACTACACCACACGGGACACATCTTCTATATACTGCACCACACGAGACACATCCTCTATATACTACACCACACGAGACACATCCTCTATATACTACACCACACGGGACACATCCTCTATATACTACACCACACGGGACACATCCTCTATATACTACACCACACGGGACACATCTTCTATATACTACACCACACGGGACACATCCTCTATATACTACACCACACGGGACACATCTTCTATATACTGCACCACACGGGACACATCCTCTATATACTGCACCACACGGGACACATCATCTATATACTACACCACATGGGACACATCCTCTATATACTACACCGCACGGGACACATCCTCTATATACTACACCACACGAGACACATCCTCTATATACTACACCACACGGGACACATCCTCTATATACTACACCACACGGGACACATCCTCTATATACTACACCACACGGGACACATCCTCTATATACTATACCACACGGGACACATCCTCTATATACTATACCACACGGGACACATCCTCTATATACTACACCACACGGGACACATCCTCTATATACTATACCACACGGGACACATCCTCTATATACTACACCACACGGGACACATCCTCTATATACTACACCACACGGGACACATCCTCTATATACTACACCACACGGGACACATCCTCTATATACTACACCACACGGGACACATCCTCTATATACTACACCACACGGGACACATCCTCTATATACTGCACCACACGGGACACCTCCTCTATATACTGCACCACACGGGACACATCCTCTATATACTACACCACACGGGACACATCCTCTATATACTACACCACACGGGACACATCCTCTATATACTACACCACACGGGACACCTCCTCTATATACTGCACCACACAGGACACATCCTCTATATACTACACCACACGGGACACATCCTCTATATACTACACCACACGGGACACATCCTCTATATACTACACCACACGGGACACATCCTCTATATACTACACCACACGGGACACATCCTCTATATACTACACCACACGGGACACATCCTCCATATACTACACCACACGGGACACATCCTCTATATACTACATCACACGGGACACATCCTCTATATACTACACCACATGGCACACATCCTCTATATACTACACCACACGGGACACATCCTCTATATACTACACCACACGGGACACATCCTCTATATACTACACCACACGGGACACATCCTCCATATACTACACCACACGGGACACATCCTCTATATACTACACCACACGGGACACATCCTCTCTATACTATACCACACGGGACACATCCTCTATATACTACACCACACGGGACACATCCTCTATATACTACACCACACGGGACACATCCTCTATATACTACACCACACGGGACACATCCTCTATATACTGCACCACACGGGACACATCCTCTATATACTACACCACACGGGACACATATTCTATATACTACACCACACGGGACACATCCTCTATATACTACACCACACGGGACACATCCTCTATATACTGCACCACACGGGACACCTCCTCTATATACTGCACCACACAGGACACATCCTCTATATACTACACCACATGGGACACATCCTCTATATACTACACCACACGGGACACATCCTCTATATACTACACCACACGGGACACATCCTCTATATACTACACCACACAGGACACATCCTCTATATACTACACCACACGGGACACATCCTCCATATACTACACCACACGGGACACATCCTCTATATACTACACCACACGAGACACATCCTCTATATACTACACCACACGGGACACATCCTCTATATACTACACCACACGGGACACATCCTCTATATACTACACCACACGGGACACAACCTCTATATACTACACCACACGGGACACATCCTCTATATACTGCACCACACATCCTCTATATACTACACCACACGAGACACATCCTCTATATACTACACCACACGGGACACATCCTCTATATACTACACCACACGGGACACATCCTCTATATACTACACCACACGGGACACATCCTCTATATACTGCACCACACGGGACACATCCTCTATATACTACATCACACGGGACACATCCTCTATATACTACACCACACAGGACACATCCTCTATATACTACACAACACGGGACACATCCTCTATATACTACACCACACGGGACACATCCTCTATATACTACACCACATGGGACACATCCTCTATATACTACACCGCACGGGACACATCCTCTATATACTACACCACACATCCTCTATATACTACACCACACATCCTCTATATACTACACCACACGGGACACATCCTCTATATACTACACCACACGGGACACATCCTCTATATACTACACCACACGGGGCACATCCTCTATATACTACACCACACGGGACACATCCTCTATATACTACACCACACGGGACACATCCTCTATATACTACACCACACGGGACACATCCTCTATATACTACACCACACGGGACACATCCTCTATATACTACACCACACGGGACACATCCTCTATATACTACACCACACGGGACACATCCTCTATATACTATACCACACGGGACACATCCTCTATATACTACACCACACGGGGCACATCCTCTATATACTACACCACACGGGACACATCCTCTATATACTGCACCACACGGGACACATCCTCTATATACTATACCACACGGGACACATCCTCTATATACTACACCACACGGGGCACATCCTCTATATACTACACCACACGGGACACATCCTCTATATACTACACCACACGGGACACATCCTCTATATACTACACCACACGGGACACATCCTCTATATACTATACCACACGGGACACATCCTCTATATACTACACCACACGGGGCACATCCTCTATATACTACACCACACGGGACACATCCTCTATATACTGCACCACACGGGACACATCCTCTATATACTACACCACACGGGACACATCCTCTATATACTACACCACACGGGACACATCCTCTATATACTACACCACACATCCTCTATATACTACACCACACGGGACACATCCTCTCTATACTATACCACACGGGACACATCCTCTATATACTACACCACACGGGGCACATCCTCTATATACTACACCACACGGGACACATCCTCTATATACTACACCACACGGGACACATCCTCTATATACTACACCACACGGGACACATCCTCTATATACTATACCACACGGGACACATCCTCTATATACTATACCACACGGGACACATCCTCTATATACTACACCACACGGGGCACATCCTCTATATACTACACCACACGGGACACATCCTCTATATACTGCACCACACGGGACACATCCTCTATATACTATACCACACGGGACACATCCTCTATATACTACACCACACGGGGCACATCCTCTATATACTACACCACACGGGACACATCCTCTATATACTACACCACACGGGACACATCCTCTATATACTACACCACACGGGACACATCCTCTATATACTATACCACACGGGACACATCCTCTATATACTACACCACACGGGGCACATCCTCTATATACTACACCACACGGGACACATCCTCTATATACTGCACCACACGGGACACATCCTCTATATACTACACCACACGGGACACATCCTCTATATACTACACCACACGGGACACATCCTCTATATACTACACCACACATCCTCTATATACTACACCACACGGGACACATCCTCTCTATACTATACCACACGGGACACATCCTCTATATACTACACCACACGGGGCACATCCTCTATATACTACACCACACGGGACACATCCTCTATATACTACACCACACGGGACACATCCTCTATATACTACACCACACGGGACACATCCTCTATATACTATACCACACGGGACACATCCTCTATATACTATACCACACGGGACACATCCTCTATATACTACACCACACGGGGCACATCCTCTATATACTACACCACACGGGACACATCCTCTATATACTGCACCACACGGGACACATCCTCTATATACTACACCACACGGGACACATCCTCTATATACTACACCACACATCCTCTATATACTACACCACACGGGACACATCCTCTATATACTACACCACACGGGACACATCCTCTATATACTACACCACACGGGACACATCCTCTATATACTACACCACACGGGACACATCCTCTATATACTACACCACACGGGACACATCCTCTATATACTACACCACACATCCTCTATATACTACACCACACGGGACACATCCTCTATATACTACACCACACGGGACACATCCTCTATATACTACACCACACGGGACACATCATCTATATACTACACCACACGGGACACATCCTCTATATACTACACCACACGGGACACATCCTCTATATGCTACACCACACGGGACAGATCCTCTATATACTACACCACACGGGACACATCCTCTATATACTACACCACACGGGACACATCCTCTATATACTACACCGCACGGGACACATCCTCTATATACTGCACCACACGGGACACATCCTCTATATACTATACCACACGGGACACATCCTCTATATACTACACCACACGGGACACATCCTCTATATACTACACCACACGGGACACATCCTCTATATACTACACCACACATCCTCTATATACTACACCACACGGGACACATCCTCTATATACTACACCACACGGGACACATCCTCTATATACTACACCACACGGGACACATCCTCTATATACTACACCACACGGGACACATCCTCTATATACTACACCACACATCCTCTATATACTACACCACACGGGACACATCCTCTATATACTACACCACACGGGACACATCCTCTATATACTACACCACACATCCTCTATATACTACACCACACGGGACACATCCTCTATATACTACACCACACGGGACACATCCTCTATATGCTACACCACACGGGACACATCCTCTATATACTACACCACACGGGACACATCCTCTATATACTTCACCACACGGGACACATCCTCTATATACTACACAGCACGGGACACATCCTCTATATACTTCACCACACGGGACACATCCTCTATATACTACACCACACGGGACACATCCTCTATATACTACACCACACGGGACACATCCTCTATATACTACACCACACGGGACACATCCTCTATATACTACACCACACGGGACACATCCTCTATATACTACACCACACGGGGCACATCCTCTATATACTACACCACACGGGACACATCCTCTATATACTACACCACACGGGACACACCCTCTATATACTACACCACACGGGACACATCCTCTATATACTACACCACACGGGACACATCCTCCATATACTACACCACACGGGACACATCCTCTATATACTACACCACACGGGACACATCCTCTATATACTACACCACACGGGACACATCCTCCATATACTACACCACACGGGACACATCCTCTATATACTACATCACACGGGACACATCCTCTATATACTACACCACACGGCACACATCCTCTATATACTACACCACACGGGACACATCCTCCATATACTACACCACACGGGACACATCCTCTATATACTACACCACACGGGACACATCCTCTATATACTACACCACATGGCACACATCCTCTATATACTACACCACACGGGACACATCCTCTATATACTACACCACACGGGACACATCCTCTATATACTACACCACACGGGACACATCCTCAATATACTACACCACACGGGACACATCCTCTATATACTACACCACACGGGACACATCCGCCATATACTACACCACACGGGACACATCCTCTATATACTATACCACACGGGACACATCCTCTATATACTACATCACACAGGACACATCCTCTATATACTACACCACACGGGACACATCCTCTATATACTACACCACACGGGACACATCCTCTATATACTACACCACACGGGACACATCCTCTATATACTACACCACACGGGACACATCCTCTGTATACTACACCACACGGGACACATCCTCTATATACTACACCACACGGGACACATCCTCTATATACTACACCACACGGGACACATCCTCTATATACTATACCACACGGGACACATCCTCTATATACTACACCACACGGGACACATCCTCTATATACTACACCACACGGGACACATCCTCTATATACTACACCACACGGGACACATCCTCTATATACTACACCACACGGGACACATCCTCTATATACTACACCACACGGGACACATCCTCTATATACTACACCACAAGGGACACATCCTCTATATACTACACCACACGGGACACATCCTCTATATACTATACCACACGGGACACATCCTCTATATACTACACCACACGGGACACATCCTCTATATACTATACCACACGGGACACATCCTCTATATACTACACCACACGGGACACATCCTCTATATACTACACCACACGGGACACATCCTCTATATACTACACCACACGGGACACATCCTCTATATACTACACCACACGGGACACATCCTCTATATACTACACCACACGGGACACATCCTCTATATACTACACCACACGGGACACATCCTGTATATACTACACCACACGGGACACATCCTGTATATACTACACCACACGGGACACATCCTGTATATACTACACCACACGGGACACATCCTCTATATACTACACCACACGGGACACATCCTCTATATACTACACCGCACGGGACACATCCTCTATATACTACACCGCACGGGACACATCCTCTATATACTACACCACACGGGACACATCCTCTATATACTACACCACACGGGACACATCCTCTATATACTACACCACACGGGACACATCCTCCATATACTACACCACACGGGACACATCCTCTATATACTACACCACACAGGAGAGCTGACAGATCCTCTATATACTACACCACACGGGACACATCCTCTATATACTACACCACACGGGACACATCCTCTATATTCTACACCACACGGGACACATCCTCTATATACTACACCACATGGGACACATCCTCTATATACTGCACCACACAGGACACATCCTCTATATACTACACCACATGGGACACATCCTCTATATACTACACCACACGGGACACATCCTCTATATACTACACCACATGGGACACATCCTCTATATACTACACCACATGGGACACATCCTCTATATACTACACCACACGGGACACATCCTCTATATACTACACCACACGGGACACATCCTCTATATACTACACCACACAGGACACATCCTCTATATACTACACCACACGGGACACATCCTCCATATACTACACCACACGGGACACATCCTCTATATACTACACCACACGAGACACATCCTCTATATACTACACCACACGGAACACATCCTCTATATACTACACCACACGGGACACATCCTCTATATACTACACCACACGGGACACATCCTCTATATACTACACCACACGGGACACATCCTCTATATACTGCACCACACATCATCTATATACTACACCACACGAGACAAATCCTCTATATACTACACCACACGGGACACATCCTCTATATACTACACCACACGGGACACATCCTCTATATACTACACCACACGGGACACATCCTCTATATACTACACCACACGGGACACATCCTCTATATACTACACCACACGGGACACATCCTCTATATACTACACCACACGGGACACATCCTCTATATACACTGCACCACACGGGACACATCCTCCATATACTACACCACACGGGACACATCCTCTATATACTACACCACACGGGACACATCTTCTATATACTGCACCACACGAGACACATCCTCTATATACTACACCACACGGGACACATCTTCTATATACTGCACCACACGAGACACATCCTCTATATACTACACCACATGAGACACATCCTCTATATACTACACCACACGGGACACATCCTCTATATACTACACCACACGGGACACATCCTCTATATACTACACCACACGGGACACATCCTCTATATACTACACCACACGGGACACATCTTCTATATACTGCACCACACGAGACACATCCTCTATATACTACACCACACGGGACACATCTTCTATATACTGCACCACACGAGACACATCCTCTATATACTACACCACATGAGACACATCCTCTATATACTACACCACACGGGACACATCCTCTATATACTACACCACACGGGACACATCCTCTATATACTACACCACACGGGACACATCTTCTATATACTACACCACACGGGACACATCCTCTATATACTACACCACACGGGACACATCTTCTATATACTACACCACACGGGACACATCCTCTATATACTATACCACACGAGACACATCCTCTATATACTACACCACACAGGACACATCCTCTATATACTACACCACACGGGACACATCCTCTATATACTACACCACACGGGACACATCCTCTATATACTACACCACACGGGACACATCCTCTATATACTACACCACACGGGACACATCCTCTATATACTGCACCACACATCCTCTATATACTACACCACACGAGACACATCCTCTATATACTACACCGCACGGTACACATCCTCTATATACTACACCACACGGGACACATCCTCTATATACTGCACCACACGGGACACATCCTCTATATACTGCACCACACGGGACACATCATCTATATACTACACCACATGGGACACATCCTCTATATACTACACCGCACGGGACACATCCTCTATATATTATACCACACGGGACACATCCTCTATATACTACACCACACGGGACACATCCTCTATATACTACACCGCACGGGACACATCCTCTATATACTACACCGCACGGGACACATCCTCTATATACTACACCACACGAGACACATCCTCTATATACTACACCACACGGGACACATCCTCTATATACTACACCACACGGGACACATCCTCTATATACTACACCACACGGGACACATCCTCTATATACTACATCACACGGAACACATCCTCTATATACTACACCACACGGGACACATCCTCTATATACCACACCACACGGGACACATCCTCTATATACTGCACCACACGGGACACATCCTCTATATACTATACCACACGGGACACATCCTCTATATACTACACCACACGGGACACATCCTCTATATACTACACCACACGGGACACATCCTCTATATACTACACCACACGGGACACATCCTCTATATACTACACCACACGGGACACATCCTCTATATACTACACCACACGGGACACATCCTCTATATACTACACCACACGGGACACATCCTCTATATACTACACCACACGGGACACATCCTCTATATACCACACGGGACACATCCTCTATATACTACACCACACGGGACACATCCTCTATATACTACACCACACGGGACACATCCTCTATATACCACACGGGACACATCCTCTATATACTACACCACATGGGACACATCCTCTATATACCACACCACACGGGACACATCCTCTATATACTACACCACACGGGACACATCCTCTATATACTGCACCACACGGGACACATCCTCTATATACTACACAGCACGGGACACATCCTCTATATACTACACCACATGGGACACATCCTCTATATACTACACCACACGGGACACATCCTCTATATACTACACCACACGGGACACATCCTCTATATACTACACAGCACGGGACACATCCTCTATATACTACACCACATGAGACACATCCTCTATATACTACACCACACGGGACACATCCTCTATATACTACACCACACGGGACACATCCTCTATATACTACACCACACGGGACACATCCTCTATATACCACACGGGACACATCCTCTATATACTACACCACATGGGACACATCCTCTATATACCACACCACACGGGACACATCCTCTATATACTACACCACACGGGACACATCCTCTATATACTGCACCACACGGGACACATCCTCTATATACTACACAGCACGGGACACATCCTCTATATACTACACCACATGGGACACATCCTCTATATACTACACCACACGGGACACATCCTCTATATACTACACCACACGGGGCACATCCTCTATATACTACATCACACGGGACACATCCTCTATATACTACACCACACGGGACACACCCTCTATATACTACACCACACGGGACAGATCCTCTATATACTACACCACACGGGACACATCCTCTATATACTACACCACACGGGACACATCCTCTATATACTACACCACACGGGACACATCCTCTATATACTACACCACACGGGACACATCCTCTATATACTGCACCACACATCCTCTATATACTACACCACACGGGACACATCCTCTATATACTACACCACACGGGACACATCCTCTATATACTACACCGCACGGGACACATCCTCTATATACTACACCGCACGGGACACATCCTCTATATACTACACCACACGAGACACATCCTCTATATACTACACCACACGGGACACATCCTCTATATACTACACCACACGGGACACATCCTCTATATACTACACCACACGGGACACATCCTCTATATACTACATCACACGGGACACATCCTCTATATACTACACCACACGGGACACATCCTCTATATACCACACCACACGGGACACATCCTCTATATACCACACCACACGGGACACATCCTCTATATACCGCACCACACGGGACACATCCTCTATATACTATACCACACGGGACACATCCTCTATATACTACACCACACGGGACACATCCTCTATATACTACACCACACGGGACACATCCTCTATATACTACACCACACGGGACACATCCTCTATATACTACACCACACGGGACACATCCTCTATATACTACACCACACGGGACACATCCTCTATATACTACACCACACGGGACACATCCTCTATATACTACACCACACGGGACACATCCTCTATATACTATACCACACGGGACACATCCTCTATATACTATACCACACGGGACACATCCTCTATATACTACACCACACGGGACACTGTTATGTTCTGCTACCAAAGCTAAGGAAAGAGAGGAGATCTGTCCCTACTATAAGACTCAGCTGAATCCCTACGATGTAACAGGGAACCTGATCCTGCGATCAGACCTGCTAAAGTCCTAATCTAGTCTGTACGGAGACCTATAGATTTGGGGAGGGAATCCCTACAAGTACTAAGGACTGGGAGGAATATGGGACACCTCCTAACAGAAATAGCAGCAGAAAGACGAACAAACAAAATAGATAGAACCTAGAGGTCCGTAGACCAAGCAAACTAACAGAGTTAGATACAGAGCACAGGCAAGCTAGAAAGTAGATATACAATGAAGTCCAGCAAAGCCAGAAGGGCGGAGCAGGATTAAATAGGCCAACAAGGTCATGTGACCAGCAAAGGAAAAAAAACCTAACAGCAAGGTTCTAACAGTACCCCCCCTTCTAAGAGGATCCTCCGGATCCCCTAGGACCAGGCTTATCAGGAAATCTCCTGTGAAACGCTCTGATAAGTCTGGACGCGAAAACATCATCTGACCTCACCCAAGAGTTATCCTCGGGTCCGAAACCTTTCCAGGCCACAAGATACTGCAAACTACCTCTATACCGTCTAGAGTCAAGGATGCGAGAAATTTCATATTCCCCGTCCTCCACCACCGGAGGAACAGAGGCAGAGGCGTCACCATCCGACACAACAGCTTTTTTTAACAGAGAGACATGAAAGACCGGATTAATTCTCCAGGAGGTAGGAACCTCCAACCTAACAGCAGATTGGTTGACAACCTGAAGCACCTTAAAGGGCCCTACAAACTTGGGACCCAATTTCTTAGAAGGAATCCTCAACCGCAGATTCCTAGAGGACAACCAAACCATGTCACCAACAGCGAACAAAACCTCCTGTCGTTTCCTATCAAAGTAGTCTTTAGATTTTCTGTTGGCCTCCTGAAGATTACCACGCACATCCGTCCAAACTCTTTCCAAATCACCGGAAAAATTCTCCTCCTCAGGCACGGCAGATCCCAACTTGGAGAACGACCCAAACGACGGATGTCTCCCAGAACAACAAAAAAAAGGCGAACAACCAGCAGAAGAAGATGTATGATTGTTCAGAGCAAATTCGGCAAGTGGCAGAAACTCAGACCACCCCTCTTGATTGTCTGCCACAAAACAACGCAAGAACTGCTCAACATCCTGGTTTTTCCTTTCTGTCTGGCCATTAGATTCAGGATGATATCCGGACGAAAACGACAAATGAATTCCCAACCTGTCACAAAAGGCACGCCAAAAACGAGCCACGAACTGAGGACCCCTATCAGAAACAATGTCAGTAGGAACGCCATGAAGTCTGACAATTTCCTTGACAAAGGCCTTAGCGAGAGTTTTAGCGCAGGGCAGTTTGACGAAGGGAACCAAGTGACACATCTTGCTAAAACGGTCCACGACCACCCAGATGACAGTAAAACCCTCAGAGGGGGGAAGGTCAGTTATAAAGTCCATAGCCAAATGTGTCCAAGGAGCACTGGGGACCTCCAAAGGACAAAGCAACCCTGCAGCAGGAGTATGTGAGGACTTAGATCTAGCACATATAGTACATTGGCGCACCCACTTAATGACTTCCTTCTGCCATCCAGGCCACCAAAAACTGCGACCCACCAGTCTCTTGGTCTCAGAGATTCCGGGATGACCTGCCAACCGAGATTCGTGACACTCAACAAACAAATCTCTCCTAAAGGTCCCAGGCACAAACAACCTCCCATGAGGAGTGTTAGATGGGGCATTCTCCTGAGCTTTAAGAATCTCATCTTCCAAAACGGAGTCTAAAGCAGCTATCACAACACCTTCTTGTAAAATGTTTTCCTCTTTCTCAGCACCGACTATGGGAGAAAAACTGCGAGACAAGGCATCCGCCTTAACATTCTTAGTACCAGGGATGTAAGTAACGGAGAAATTAAACCGCGAGAAAAACAGTGCCCACCTAGCCTGACGGGCATTCAGGCGCTTGGCAGCGTCAAGATATATCAGATTTTTATGATCCGTAAGAACCTGAACGGGAAATTCCGCACCTTCCAAGAAGTGGCGCCAGTGTTCAAATGCGAGTTTAATAGCCAATAATTCCCGATTACCAATATCGTAATTCAATTCAGTCTCCGAAAATTTTTTTGAAAAAAATGCACAGGGATGTAATCCATCCCCGTTATCCTGAGACAATACTGCGCCAACCCCCACAGAGGAAGCATCAACCTCAACCAAAAACGGCCTAGTAACATCAGGCTGCATAAGGATGGGAGCAGAGGTGAACCTCTCCTTGAGATACACAAAAGCTTCAATGGCCTCAGAAGACCACTGAACCGCATCAGCACCTTTCCTGGTGAGATCAGTCAGAGGTTTGACAATACTAGAAAAATTTTTTATGAATTTTCTATAGTAATTGGCGAAACCCAAAAACCTCTGTATTGATTTCAAACCAATAGGCCTAGGCCATTCCTGCACAGCCTGAACCTTAACCGGATCCATCTCAAAACCTTTGCTGGAGATAATGTAGCCCAAAAAACTAATTCTCTGTACAGCGAACTCACATTTCTCCAGCTTAGCAAAAAGCGAATTGTCCATTAATAACTGTAATACCTCACGCACGCTCCGCCAATGAGACTCCAGATCTGGCGAATAAATCAAAATGTCATCCAAATACACAACCACATTTTTACCGATCAAAGGTCTAAGGATGTCATTAATCAGATTCTGAAAAAATGCAGGAGCATTAGTAAGACCAAAAGGCATAACCAGATTCTCAAAATGACCCACAGGAGTGTTAAAAGCAGTCTTCCATTCATCACCCTCCTTCATGCGCAACAGATTGTATGCCCCCTTAAGGTCAATTTTAGAGAACCACTTGGCCCCCAATAACTGGTTAAACAGATCAGGAATCAATGGCAGTGGGTAAGGATTGCGTACCGTAATTTTGTTAATCTCACGAAAATCCAGACAAGGACGTAAACCGCCGTCCTTTTTTTTTACAAAAAAAAATCCAACCGCCACAGGAGACTTAGAGGGCCTAATGTGACCGGCGGCCAAACTTGTCTGTATGTATTCCTCCAAAGCCTTCCTCTCAGGAATAGTAAGGTTAAATAAACGACTTTTAGGAAGAGTCGCTCCAGGGACAAATTCAATAGAACAATCATAGTCTCTATGGGGAGGCAAAACCTGCGATTCTTTCTCAGAAAAAACTCTCCAAAAATCCTGAATAGGAACAGGCAATTCTCCCCTATCCAAAGCTGCAATACGCCCGTTACAACACTTGTCATAACATTTATGGCTCCAGGATTTAATTTCACTGGTAGACCAATCCAGTACAGGATTGTGAAATTTTAACCAGGGCAAACCCAATATTACTGGAGAAGGCAAGTTATTCAACACTACCAAATCCAATTTCTCATGGTGAACACCATTAATAGTGAGAGGAAATTCACTGACCTTGAGAGTAATATTCTTCAAAGGGGAGCCATCCACAGAAACCACAGCAATGGGGGATGATAAAGGTTCAGGTTTTAAATTGAGTTTTTCCACGAATCCCCCATCAATAACATTCAGTGTAGACCCGCAATCAACAAACACCCGAAATTCCATTAATTTTTCCTGAGCAATCGTGGAAGCAGCTAAAAATATACCCTTGGAATTTAAACAGGCAATACGGGCGTGACTGACCATTTTTTTTTCTTTCTTCATACGAAGCTCACAGCCTTTAATCAAATGACCAGATTTTCCACAATAGAAACACAAGCCTTCTGAAAAACGACGGTGTTTTTCTTGAGAGCGAGGTGCCACCGATCCAATCTCCATCGGTTCACCACTGTTAGTACACACATTATCATAACCAGAAACTGACATAGCAGAGGATTTGCTCTCATTAACCCTAGCACGCAGTCTTCTGTCCACCCGTATAGCTAATTGCATAGCCTGTTGCAAATCCTCAGGTGTAGGATAAGCAATTAGCAGGTCTTTAACCTTTTCACTGAGCCCAGCAAGAAATAGACTTTTCAGAGCAGAATCGTTCCACCCTGTTTGAGTGGACCAACGACGAAAATGTGTACAATATTTTTCCATATTACCTGATCCTTGTTTTAAACGTCTCAACTCAGTCTCAGCTGATGCCACACGGTCAGGATCATCATATAATAGTCCTAAAGCAGAAAAAAAACTATCCACTGATCTGAAGCATGTATCACTAGGTTGCAAAGAAAAGGCCCACTCCTGAGGCTCTTTGCGCAAAAGTGACATTATGAACCCTACGCGCTGGGATTCATCCCCAGAGGACTTGGGTCTCAAACGAAAATACAATAAGCAAGCATTTTTAAATGAAAAAAATTCTCGATGTTCACCAAAAAATAAATCCGGCAAACATACCTTAGGCTCCAAGAAATATGCTCCAGGACAGTTACTCACGTGCTGACGGAGCTCGGCCACTTCCAGAGAGAGTCCCTGCAGGTGTTTAGCCAAATCCTGAACCGACACCATGATGGAACAAAAAAAAATCTTTCCTTAGAGAATTTACAGGCTGGACTTACTGTTATGTTCTGCTACCAAAGCTAAGGAAAGAGAGGAGATCTGTCCCTACTATAAGACTCAGCTGAATCCCTACGATGTAACAGGGAACCTGATCCTGCGATCAGACCTGCTAAAGTCCTAATCTAGTCTGTACGGAGACCTATAGATTTGGGGAGGGAATCCCTACAAGTACTAAGGACTGGGAGGAATATGGGACACCTCCTAACAGAAATAGCAGCAGAAAGACGAACAAACAAAATAGATAGAACCTAGAGGTCCGTAGACCAAGCAAACTAACAGAGTTAGATACAGAGCACAGGCAAGCTAGAAAGTAGATATACAATGAAGTCCAGCAAAGCCAGAAGGGCGGAGCAGGATTAAATAGGCCAACAAGGTCATGTGACCAGCAAAGGAAAAAAAACCTAACAGCAAGGTTCTAACAGACACATCCTCTATATACTACACCACACGGGACACATCCTCTATATACTACACCACACGGGACACATCCTCTATATACTACACCACACGGGACACATCCTCTATATACTACACCACATGGGACACATCCTCTATATACTACACCACACGGGACACATCCTCTATATACCACACCACACGGGACACATCCTCTATATACTACACCACATGGGACACATCCTCTATATACCACACCACACGGGACACATCCTCTATATACTGCACCACACGGGACACATCCTCTATATACTGCACCACACGGGACACATCCTCTATATACTACACAGCACGGGACACATCCTCTATATACTACACCACATGGGACACATCCTCTATATACTACACCACACGGGACACATCCTCTATATACTACACCACACGGGACACATCCTCTATATACTACACCACACGGGACACATCCTCTATATACTACACCACACGGGGCACATCCTCTATATACTACATCACACGGGACACATCCTCTATATACTACACCACACGGGACACACCCTCTATATACTACACCACACGGGACAGATCCTCTATATACTACACCACACGGGACACATCCTCTATATACTACACCACACGGGACACATCCTCCATATACTACACCACACGGGACACATCCTCCATATACTACACCACACGGGACACATCCTCTATATACTACACCACACGGGACACATCCTCCATATACGACACCACACGGGACACATCCTCTATATACTACACCACACGGGACACATCCTCTATATACTACACCACACGGGACACATCCTCTATATACTACACCACATGGGACACATCCTCTATATACTACACCACACGGGACACATCCTCTATATTCTACACCACACGGGACACATCCTCTATATACTATACCACACGGGACACATCCTCTATATACTACACCACACGGGACACATCCTCTATATACTACACCACACGGGACACATCCTCTATATACTACACCACACGGGACACATCCTCTATATACTACACCACACGGGACACATCCTCTATATACTACACCACACGGGACATATCCTCCATATACTACACCTCACGGGACACATCCTCTATATACTACACCACACGAGACACATCCTCTATATACTACACCACACGGGACACATCCTCTATATACTACACCACACGGGACACATCCTCTATATACTACACCACACGGGACACATCCTCTATATACTACACCACACAGGACACATCCTCTATATACACTGCACCACACGGGACACATCCTCCATATACTACACCACACGGGACACATCCTCTATATACTACACCACACGGGACACATCCTCTATATACTACACCACACAGGACACATCCTCTATATACACTGCACCACACGGGACACATCCTCCATATACCACACCACACGGGACACATCCTCTATATACTACACCACACGGGACACATCCTCTATATACTGCACCACACGGGACACATCCTCCATATACTACACCACACGGGACACATCCTCTATATACTACACCACACGAGACACATCCTCTATATACTACACCACACGGGACACATCCTCTATATACTACACCACACGGGACACATCCTCTATATACTATACCACACGGGACACATCCTCTATATACTACACCACACGGGACACATCCTCTATATACTACACCACACGGGACACATCCTCCATATACTACACCACAAGGGACACATCCTCTATACACTACACCACACGGGACACATCCTCTATATACTACACCACACGGGACACATCCTCTATATACTACACCACACGGGACACATCCTCCATATGCTACACCACACGGGACACATCCTCTATATACTACACCACACCGGACACATCCTCTATATACTACACCACACGGGACACATCCTCTATATAGTACACCACACGGGACACATCCTCCATATACTGCACCACACGGGACACATCCTCTATATATTATACCACACGGGACACATCCTCTATATACTACACCACACGGGACACATCCTCTATATACTACACCACACGGGACACATCCTCTATATACTACACCACACGGGACACATCCTCTATATACTACACCACACGGGACACATCCTCTATATACTACACCACACGGGACACATCCTCTATATACTACACCACACGGGACACATCCTCTATATACTACACCACACGGGACACATCCTCTATATACTACACCACACGGGACACATCCTCTATATACTATACCACACGGGACACATCCTCTATATACTACACCACACGGGACACATCCTCTATATACTACACCACACGGGACACATCCTCTATATACTACACCACACGGGACACATCCTCTATATACTACACCACACGGGACACATCCTCTATATACTACACCACACGGGACACATCCTCTATATACTACACCACACGGGACACATCCTCTATATACTACACCACACGGGACACATCCTCTATATACTACACCACACGGGACACATCCTCTATATACTACACCACACGGGACACATCCTCTATATACTACACCACACGGGACACATCCTCTATATACTACACCACACGGGACACATCCTCTATATACTACACCACACGGGACACATCCTCTATATACTACACCGCACAGGACACATCCTCTATATACTACACCACACGGGACACATCCTCTATATACTACACCACACGGGACACATCCTCTATATACTACACCACACGGGACACATCCTCCATATACTACACCACACGGGACACATCCTCTATATACTACACCACACAGGAGAGCTGACAGATCCTCTATATACTACACCACACGGGACACATCCTCTATATACTACACCACACGGGACACATCCTCTATATACTATACCACACGGGACACATCCTCTATATACTACACCACACGGGACACATCCTCTATACACTACACCACACGGGACACATCCTCTATATACTACACCACACGGGACACATCCTCTATATACTACACCACACGGGACCCATCCTCTATATACTACACCACACGGGACACATCCTCTATATACTACACCACACGGGACACATCCTCTATATTCTACACCACACGGGACACATCCTCTATATACTACACCACACGGGACACATACTCTATATACTACACCACACGAGACACATCCTCTATATACTACACCACACGGGACACATCCTCTATATACTACACCACACGGGACACATCCTCTATATACTACACCACACAGGAGAGCTGACAGATCCTCTATATACTACACCACACGGGACACATCCTCTATATACTACACCACACGGGACACATCCTCTATATACTATACCACACGGGACACATCCTCTATATACTACACCACACGGGACACATCCTCTATACACTACACCACACGGGACACATCCTCTATATACTACACTACACGGGACACATCCTCTATATACTACACCACACGGGACACATCCTCTATATACTACACCACACGGGACACATCCTCTATATACTACACCACACGGGACACATCCTCTATATTCTACACCACACGGGACACATCCTCTATATACTACACCACACGGGACACATCCTCTATATACTACACCACATGGGACACATCCTCTATATACTACACCACACGGGACACATCCTCTATATACTACACCACACGGGACACATCCTCTATATTCTACACCACACGGGACACATCCTCTATATACTACACCACATGGGACACATCCTCTATATACTACACCACATGGGACACATCCTCTATATACTACACCACATGGGACACATCCTCTATATACTATACCACACGGGACACATCCTCTATATACTACACCACACGGGACACATCCTCTATATACTACACCACACGGGACACATCCTCTATATACTACACCACACGGGACACATCCTCTATATACTACACCACACGGGACACATCCTCTATATACTACACCACACGGGACACATCCTCTATATACTACACCACACGGGACACATCCTCTATATACTACACCACACGGGACACATCCTCTATATACTACACCACACGGGACACATCCTCTATATACTACACCACACAGGACACATCCTCTATATACTACACCACACAGGACACATCCTCTATATACTACACCACACGGGACACATCCTCTATATACTACACCACATGGGACACATCCTCTATATACTACACCACACGGGACACATCCTCTATATACTACACCACATGGGACACATCCTCTATATACTACACCACACGGGACACATCCTCTATATACTACACCACATGGGACACATCCTCTATATACTACACCACATGGGACACATCCTCTATATACTACACCACACAGGACACATCCTCTATATACTACACCACACGGGACACATCCTCTATATACTACACCACACGGGACACATCGTCTATATACTACACCACACGGGACACATCCTCTATATACTACACCACACGGGACACATCCTCTATATACTACACCACACGGGACACATCCTCTATATACTACACCACACGGGACACATCCTCTATATACTACACCACACGGGACACATCCTCTATATACTACACCGCACGGGACACATCCTCTATATACTACACCGCACGGGACACATCCTCTATATACTACACCACACGGGACACATCCTCTATATACTACACCACACGGGACACATCCTCTATATACTACACCACACGGGACACATCCTCTATATACTACACCACACGGGACACATCCTCCATATACTACACCACACGGGACACATCCTCCATATACTACACCACACGGGACACATCCTCTATATACTACACCACACGGGACACATACTCTATATACTACACCACATGGGACACATCCTCTATATACTACACCACATGGGACACATCCTCTATATACTACACCACATGGGACACATCCTCTATATACTATACCACATGGGACACATCCTCTATATACTATACCACACGGGACACATCCTCTATATACTACACCACACGGGACACATCCTCTATATACTACACCACACGGGACACATCCTCCATATACTACACCACACGGGACACATCCTCCATATACTACACCACACGGGACACATCCTCTATATACTACACCACACGGGACACATACTCTATATACTACACCACATGGGACACATCCTCTATATACTACACCACATGGGACACATCCTCTATATACTACACCACATGGGACACATCCTCTATATACTATACCACATGGGACACATCCTCTATATACTATACCACACGGGACACATCCTCTATATACTACACCACACAGGACACATCCTCTATATACTACACCACACGGGACACATCCTCTATATACTACACCACACGGGACACATCCTCTATATACTACACCACACGGGACACATCCTCTATATACTACACCACACGGGACACATCCTCTATATACTACACCACACGGGACACATCCTCTATATACTACACCACACAGGACACATCCTCTATATACTACACCACACGGGACACATCCTCCATATACTACACCACACGGGACACATCCTCTATATACTACACCACACGAGACACATCCTCTATATACTACACCACACGGGACACATCCTCTATATATTACACCACACGGGACACATCCTCTATATACTACACCACACGGGACACATCCTCTATATACTACACCACACGGGACACATCCTCTATATACTGCACCACACATCCTCTATATACTACACCACACGGGACACATCCTCTATATACTACACCACACGGGACACATCCTCTATATACTACACCACACGGGACACATCCTCTATATACTACACCACACGGGACACATCCTCTATATACTACACCACACGGGACACATCCTCTATATACTACACCACACAGGACACATCCTCTATATACTACACCACACGGGACACATCCTCTATATACTACACCACACGGGACACATCCTCTATATACTACACCACACGGGACACATCCTCTATATACTACACCACACAGGACACATCCTCTATATACTACACCACACGGGACACATCCTCCATATACTACACCACACGGGACACATCCTCTATATACTACACCACACGAGACACATCCTCTATATACTACACCACACGGGACACATCCTCTATATATTACACCACACGGGACACATCCTCTATATACTACACCACACGGGACACATCCTCTATATACTGCACCACACATCCTCTATATACTACACCACACGGGACACATCCTCTATATACTACACCACACGGGACACATCCTCTATATACTACACCACACGGGACACATCCTCTATATACTGCACCACACATCCTCTATATACTACACCACACGGGACACATCCTCTATATACTACACCACACGGGACACATCCTCTATATACTACACCACACGGCACACATCCTCTATATACTACACCACACGGGACACATCCTCTATATACTACACCACACGGGACACATCCTCCATATACTACACCACACGGGACACATCCTCCATATACTACACCACACGGGACACATCCTCTATATACTACACCACACGGGAGACATCCTCTATATACTACACCACACGGGACACATCCTCTATATACTACACCACACGGGACACATCCTCTATATACTATACCACACGGGACACATCCTCTATATACTACACCACACGGGACACATCCTCTATATACTACACCACACGGGACACATCCTCTATATACTACACCACACGGGACACATCCTCTATATACTACACCACACGGGACACATCCTCTATATACTGCACCACACGGGACACATCCTCTATATACTGCACCACACGGGACACATCCTCTATATACTACACCACACGGGACACATCCTCTATATACTACACCACACGGGACCCATCCTCTATATACTACACCACACGGGACACATCCTCTATATACTACACCACACGGGACACATCCTCCATATACTACACCACACGGGACACATCCTCCATATACTACACCACAAGGGACACATCCTCTATATACTACACCACACGGGACACATCCTCTATATACTAGACCACACGGGACACATCCTCTATGTACTACACCACACGGGACACATCCTCTATATACTGCACCACACGGGACACATCCTCTATATACTACACCACACGGGACACATCCTCTATATACTACACCACACGGGACACATCCGCTATATACTACACCACACGGGACACATCCTCTATATACTACACCACACGGGACACATCCTCTATATACTGCACCACACGGGACACATCCTCTATATACTACACCACAAAGGACACATCCTCTATATACTACACCACACGGGACACATCCTCTATATACTACACCACACGGGACACATCCTCTATATACTATACCACACGGGACACATCCTCTATATACTACACCACACGGGACACATCCTCTATATGCTACACCACACGGGACACATCCTCTATATACTGCACCACACGGGACACATCCTCTATATACTACACCACACGGGACACATCCTCTATATACTACACCACACGGGACACATCCTCTATACACTACACCACACGGGACACATCCTCTATATACTACACCACACGGGACACATCCTCTATATACTACACCACAAGGGACACATCCTCTATATACTACACCACACGGGTCACATCCTCTATATACTACACCACACGGGACACATCCTCTATATACTACACCACACGGGACACATCCTCTATATACTGCACCACACGGGACACATCCTCTATATACTGCACCACACGGGACACATCCTCTATATACTACACCACACGGGACACATCCTCTATATACTACACCACACGGGACACATCCTCTATATACTACACCACACGGGACACATCCTCTATATACTACACCACACGGGACACATCCTCTATATACTACACCACACGGGACACATCCGCTATATACTACACCACACGGGACACATCCTCTATATACTACACCACACGGGACACATCCTCTATATACTGCACCACACGGGACACATCCTCTATATACTACACCACAAAGGACACATCCTCTATATACTACACCACACGGGACACATCCTCTATATACTACACCACACGGGACACATCCTCTATATACTACACCACACGGGACACATCCTCTATATACTACACCACACGGGACACATCCTCTATATGCTACGCCACACGGGACACATCCTCTATATACTGCACCACACGGGACACATCCTCTATATACTACACCACACGGGACACATCCTCTATATACTACACCACACGTGACACATCCTCTATACACTACACCACACGGGACACATCCTCTATATACTACACCACACGGGACACATCCTCTATATACTACACCACACGGGTCACATCCTCTATATACTACACCACACGGGACACATCCTCTATATACTACACCACACGGGACACATCCTCTATATACTGCACCACACGGGACACATCCTCTATATACTGCACCACACGGGACACATCCTCTATATACTGCACCACACGGGACACATCCTCTATATACTACACCACACGGGACACATCCTCTATATACTACACCACACGGGACACATCCTCTATATACTACACCACACGGGACACATCCTCCATATACTACACCACACGGGACACATCCTCCATATACTGCACCACACGGGACACATCCTCTATATACTGCACCACACGGGACACATCCTCTATATACTGCACCACACGGGACACATCCTCTATATACTACACCACACGGGACACATCCTCTATATACTACACCACACGGGACACATCCTCTATATACTACACCACACGGGACACATCCTCTATATACTACACCACACGGGACACATCCTCTATATACTACACCACACGGGACACATCCTCTATATACTACACCACACGGGACACATCCTCTATATACTACACCACACGGGACACATCCTCTATATACTACACCACACGGGACACATCCTCTATATACTACACCACACGGGACACATCCTCTATATACTACACCACACGGGACACATCCTCTATATACTACACCACACGGGACACATCCTCTATATACTATACCACACGGGACACATCCTCTATATACTATACCACACGAGACACATCCTCTATATACTACACCACACGGGACACATCCTCTATATACTACACCACACGGGACACATCCTCTATATACTACACCACACGGGACACATCCTCTATATACTACACCACACGGGACACATCCTCTATATACTACACCACACGGGACACATCCTCTATAGACTACACCACACGGGACACATCCTCTATAGACTACACCACACGGGACACATCCTCTATAGACTACACCACACGGGACACATCCTCTATATACTACACCACACGGGACACATCCTCTATATACTACACCACACGGGACACATCCTCTATATACTACACCACACGGGACACATCCTCTATATACTACACCACACGGGACACATCCTCTATATACTACACCACACGGGACACATCCTCTATATACTACACCACACGGGACACATCCTCTATATACTACACCACACGGGACACATCCTCTATATACTGCACCACACGGGACACATCCTCTATATACTACACCACACGGGACACATCCTCTATATACTGCACCACACGGGACACATCCTCTATATACTGCACCTCAAGGGACACATCCTCTATATATTACACCACACGGGACACATCCTCTATATATTACACCACACGGGACACATCCTCTATATACTACACCACACGGGACACATCCTCTATATACTACACCACACAGGACACATCCTCTATATACTGCACCACACGGGACACATCCTCTATATACTGCACCTCAAGGGACACATCCTCTATATATTACACCACAAGGGACACATCCTCTATATATTACACCACACGGGACACATCATCTATATACTACACCACACGGGACACACCCTCTATATACTACACCACACGGGACACATCCTCTATATACTACACCACACGGGACACATCCTCTATATACTGCACCACACGGGACACATCCTTTATATACTACACCACACGGGACACATCCTCTATATACTACACCACACGGGACACGCCCTCTATATACTACACCACACGGGACACATCCTCTATATACTACACCACACGGGACACATCCTCTATATACACTGCACCACACGGGACACCTCCTCTATATACTGCACCACACGGGACACATCCTCTATATACTGCACCACACGGGACACATCCTCTATATACTACATCACACGGGACACATCCTCTATATACTACATCACACGGGACACATCCTCTATATACTACACCACACGGGACACATCCTCTATATACTACATCACACGGGACACATCCTCTATATACTACACCACACTGGACACATCCTCTATATACTACACCACACGGGACACATCCTTTATATACTACTCCACACGGGACACATCCTCTATATACTACACCACACTGGACACATCCTCTATATACTACACCACACGGGACACATCCTCTATGTATTACACCACAAGGGACACATCCTCTATATACTACACCACACGGGACACATCCTCCATATACTACATCACACGGGACACATCCTCTATATACTACACCACACGGGAAACATCCTCCATATACTACATTACACGGGACACATCCTCTATATACTACATCACACGGGACACATCCTCTATATACTACACCACACGGGACACATCCTCTATATACTGCACCACACGGGACACATCCTCTATATACTACACCACACGGGAAACATCCTCCATATACTACATTACACGGGACACATCCTCTATATACTACATCACACGGGACACATCCTCTATATACTACACCACACGGGACACATCCTCCATATACTACATCACACGGGACACATCCTCTATATACACTACACCACACGGGACACATCCTCTATATACTACTCCACACGGGACACATCCTCTATATACTACACCACACTGGACACATCCTCTATATACTACTCCACACGGGACACATCCTCTATGTATTACACCACACGGGACACATCCTCTATATACTACACCACACATCCTCTATATACTACATCACACGGGACACATCCTCCATATACTACACCACACGGGACACATCCTCCATATACTACACCACACGGAACACATCCTCTATGTATTACACCACACGGGACACATCCTCTATATACTACACCACACATCCTCTATATACTACATCACACGGGACACATCCTCCATATACTACACCACACGGGACACATCCTCCATATACTACACCACACGGAACACATCCTCCATATACTACACCACACAGGACACATCCTCTATATACTACATCACACGGGACACATCCTCTATATACTACACCACACGGGACACATCCTCTATATACTACACCACACGGAACACATCCTCCATATACTACACCACACAGGACACATCCTCTATATACTACACCACACGGGACACATCCTCTATGTATTACACCACACGGGACACATCCTCCATATACTACACCACACGGGACACATCCTCCATATACTACATCACACGGGACACATCCTCTATATAATACACCACACGGGACACATCCTCTATATACTACATCACACGGGACACATCCTCTATATACTACACCGCACGGGACACATCCTCTATATACTACACCACACTGGGCACATCCTCTATATACTACACCACACGGGACACATCCTCTGTGTATTACACCACACGGGACACATCCTCTATATACTACACCACAAGGGACACATCCTCCATATACTACATCACACGGGACACATCCTCTATATACTACACCACACGGGACACATCCTCTATATACTACACCACACGGGACACATCCTCCATATACTACATCACACGGGACACATCCTCTATATACTACACCACACGGGACACATCCTCCATATACTACATCACACGGGACACATCCTCTATATACACTACACCACATGGGACACATCCTCTATATACTACTCCACACGGGACACATCCTCTATATACTACACCACACTGGACACATCCTCTATATACTACACCACACGGGACACATCCTCTATGTATTACACCACACGGGACACATCCTCTATATACTACATCACACGGGACACATCCTCCATATACTACACCACACGGGACACATCCTCCATATACTACACCACACGGAACACATCCTCCATATACTACACCACACAGGACACATCCTCTATATACTACATCACACGGGACACATCCTCTATATACTACACCACACGGGACACATCCTCCATATACTACACCACACGGAACACATCCTCCATATACTACACCACACAGGACACATCCTCTATGTATTACACCACACAGGACACATCCTCTATATACTACACCGCACAGGACACATCCTCTATATACTACACCACACGGGACACATCCTCTATATATTACACCACACGGGACACATCCTCTATATACTACACCACACGGGACACATCCTCCATATACTACACCACACAGGACACATCCTCTATATATTACACCACACGGGACACATCCTCTATATACTACACCACATTGGACACATCCTCTATATACTACACCACACGGGACACATCCTCTATATACTACACCACACGGGACATATCCTCTATTTACTACACCACACGGGACACATCCTCCATAAACTACACCACACGGGACACATCCTCTATATACTACAGCACACGGGACACATCCTCTATGTACTACACCACACGGGACACATCCTCTATATACTACACCGCACGGGACACATCCTCTATATACTACACCACACGGGACACATCCTCTATATATTACACCACACGGGACACATCCTCCATATACTACACCACACGGAACACATCCTCCATATACTACACCACACGGAACACATCCTCCATATACTACACCACACAGGACACATCCTCTATATATTACACCACACGGGACACATCCTCTATATACTACACCACATTGGACACATCCTCTATATACTACACCACACGGGACACATCCTCTATATACTACACCACACGGGACACATCCTCTATATACTACACCACACGGGACACATCCTCTATATACTACACCACACGGGACACATCCTCCATAAACTACACCACACGGGACACATCCTCTATATACTACAGCACACGGGACACATCCTCTATATACTACACCACACGGGACACATCCTCTATATACTACACCACACGGGACACATCCTCTATATCCTACACCACACGGGACACATCCTCTATATACTATACCACACGGGACACATCCTCTATATACTACACCACACGGGACACATCCTCTATATACTACACCACACGGGACACATCCTCTATATACTACACCACACGGGACACATCCTCTATATACTACACCACACGGGACACATCCTCTATATACTACACCACACGGGACACATCCTCTATATACTACACCACACGGGGCACATCCTCTATTTATTACACCACATGGGTCACATCCTCTATATACTACACCACACGGGACACATCCTCTATATACTATACCACACGGGACACATCCTCTATATACTACACCACACGGGACACATCCTTTATATACTACACCACACTGGACACATCCTCTATATACTACACCACACGGGACACATCCTCTATATACTACACCACACGGGGCACATCCTCTATATACTACACCACACGGGACACATCCTCTATATACTGCACCACACGGGACACATCCTCTATATACTACACCACACGGGACACATCCTCTATATACTACACCACACGGGACACATCCTCTATATACTACACCACACGGGACACATCCTCTATATACTACACCACACGGGACACATCCTCTATATACTACACCACACGGGACACATCCTCTATATACTATACCACACGGGACACATCCTCTATATACTACACCACACGGGGCACATCCTCTATGTACTGAACCACACGGGACACATCCTCTATATACTACACCACACGGGACACATCCTCTATATACTACACCGCATGGGACACATCCTCTATATACTGCACCGCATGGGACACATCCTCTATATACTACACCACACGGGACACATCCTTTATATGTTACACCACACGGGACACATCCTCTATATGCTACACCACACGGGACACATCCTCTATATACTACTCCACACGGGACACATCCTCTATATACTACACCACACGGGACACATCCTCTATATACTACACCACACGGGACACATCCTCTATATACTACACCGCATGGGACACATCCTCTATATACTACACCACACGGGACACATCCTTTATATACTACACCACACGGGACACATCCTCTATATACTACACCACACGGGGCACATCTATATACACTACACCACACGGGACACATCCTCTATATACTACACCACACGGGACACATCCTCTATATACTACACCACACATCCTCTATATACTACACCACACGGGACACATCCTCTATATAGTACACCACACGGGACACATCCTCTATATACTACACCACACATCCTCTATATACTACACCACACGGGACACATCCTCTATATACTACACCACACGGGACACATCCTCTATATACTACACCACACATCCTCTATATACTACACCACACGGGACACATCCTCTATATAGTACACCACACGGGACACATCCTCTATATACTACACCACACATCCTCTATATACTACACCACACGGGACACATCCTCTATATACTACACCACACGGGACACATCCTCTATATACTACACCACAAGGGACACATCCTCTATATACTATACCACACGGGACACATCCTTTATATACTACACCACACAGAACACATCCTCTATATACTACACCACACAGGACACATCCTCTATATACTACACCACACGGGGCACATCCTCTATATACTACACCACACGGAACACATCCTCTATATACTACACCACACGGGACACATCCTCTATATACTACACCACACGGGACACATCCTCTATATACTACACCACACGGGACACATCCTCTATGTATTACACCACACGGGACACATCCTCTATATACTACACCACACGGGACACATCCTCTATATACTACACCACACGGGACACATCCTCCATATACTACACCACACGGGACACATCCTCTATATATTACACCACACGGGACACATCCTCTATATACTACACCACACGGGACACATCCTCTATATACTACACCACACGGGACACATCCTCCATATACTACACCACACGGGACACATCCTCCATATACTACACCACACGGGACACATCCTCTATATATTACACCACACGGGACACATCCTCTATATACTACACCACACGGGACACATCCTCTATATACTACACCACACGGGACACATCCTCTATATATTACACCACACGGGACACATCCTCTATATACTACACCACACGGGACACATCCTCCATATACTACACTACACGGGACACATCCTCTATATACTACACCACACGGGACACATCCTCTATATATTACACCACACGGGACACATCCTCTATATACTACACCACACGGGACACATCCTCTATATACTACACCACACGGGACACATCCTCTATATACTACACCACACGGGACACATCCTCTATATACTACACCACACGGGACACATCCTCTATATACTACACCGCACAGGACACATCCTCTATATACTACACCACACGGGACACATCCTCTATATACTATACCACACGGGACACATCCTCTATATACTACACCACATGGGACACATCCTCTATATACTACACCACACGGGACACATCCTCTATATACTACACCACACGGGACACACCCTCTATATACTACACCACACGGGACACACCCTTTATATACTACACCACACGGGACACATCCTCTATATACTACACCACACGGGACACACCCTCTATATACTACACCACACGGGACACATCCTCTATATACTACACCACACGGGACACATCCTCTATGTATTACACCACACGGGACACATCCTCTATATACTACACCACACGGGACACATCCTCCATATACTACACCACACGGGACACATCCTCCATATATTACACCACACGGGACACATCCTCTATATACTACACCACACGGGACACATCCTCTATATACTACACCACACGGGGCACATCCTCTATATACTACACCACACGGGACACATCCTCTATATACTACACCACACGGGACACATCCTCTATATACTACACCACACGGGACACATCCTCTATATACTACACCACACGGGACACATCCTCTATATACTACACCACACGGGACACATCCTCTATATACTACACCACACGGGACACATCCTCCATATACTACACCGCACGGGACACATCCTCTATATACTACACCACACGGGACACATCCTCTATATACTACACCACACTGGACACATCCTCTATATACTACACCACACTGGCAACATCCTCTATATACTACACCACACTGGACACATCCTCTATATACTACACCACACGGGACACATCCTCTATATACTACACCACACGGGACACATCCTCTATATACTACACCACACGGGACACATCCTCTATATACTACACAACACGGGACACATCCTCTATATACTACACCACAAGGGACACATCCTCTATATACTACACCACACGGGACACATCCTCTATATACTACACCACACGGGACACATCCTCTATATACTACACCACACGGGACACATCCTCTATATACTACACCACACGGGACACATTCTCTATATACTACACCACACGGGACACATCCTCTATATACTACACCACACGGGACACATCCTCTATATACTACACCACACGGGACACATCCTCTATATACTACACCACACGGGACACATCCTCTATATACTACACCACACGGGACACATCCTCTATATACTACACCACACGGGACACATCCTCTATATACTACACCACACGGGACACATCCTCTATATACTACACCACACGGGACACATCCTCTATATACTACACCACACGGGGCACATCCTCTATATACTACACCACACGGGACACATCCTCTATATACTACACCACACGGGACACATCCTCTATATACTACACCACACGGGACACATCCTCTATATACTACACCACACTGGACACATCCTCTATATACTATACCACACGGGACACATCCTCTATACACTACACCACACGGGGCACATCCTCTATATACTACACCACACGGGACACATCCTCTATATACTACACCACACGGGACACATCCTCTATATACTACACCACACGGGACACATCCTCTATATACTACACCACACGGGACACATCCTCTATATACTACACCACACGGGACACATCCTCTATATACTACACCACACGGGACACATCATCTATATACTACACCACGCGGGACACATCCTCTATATACTGCACCACACGGGACACATCCTCTATATACTACACCACACGGGACACATCCTCTATATACACTACACCACACGGGACACATCCTCTATAAACTACTCCACACGGGACACATCCTCTATATACTACACCACACTGGACACATCCTCTATATACTACACCACACGGGACACATCCTCTATGTATTACACCACACGGGACACATCCTCTATATACTACACCACACGGGACACATCCTCCATATACTACATCACACGGGACACATCCTCTATATACTACACCACACGAGACACATCCTCTATATACTACATCACACGGGACACATCCTCTATATACTACACCACACTGGACACATCCTCTATATACTACACCACACTGGCAACATCCTCTATATACTACACCACACTGGACACATCCTCTATATATTACACCACACGGGACACATCCTCTATATACTACACCACACGGGACACATCCTCTATATACTACACCACACGGGACACATCCTCTATATACTACACCACACGGGACACATCCTCTATATACTACACCACACGGGACACATCCTCTATATACTACACCGCACAGGACACATCCTCTATATACTACACCACACGGGACACATCCTCTATATACTATACCACACGGGACACATCCTCTATATACTACACCACATGGGACACATCCTCTATATACTACACCACACGGGACACATCCTCTATATACTACACCACACGGGACACACCCTCTATATACTACACCACACGGGACACACCCTTTATATACTACACCACACGGGACACATCCTCTATATACTACACCACACGGGACACACCCTCTATATACTACACCACACGGGACACATCCTCTATATACTACACCACACGGGACACATCCTCTATGTATTACACCACACGGGACACATCCTCTATATACTACACCACACGGGACACATCCTCCATATACTACACCACACGGGACACATCCTCCATATATTACACCACACGGGACACATCCTCTATATACTACACCACACGGGACACATCCTCTATATACTACACCACACGGGGCACATCCTCTATATACTACACCACACGGGACACATCCTCTATATACTACACCACACGGGACACATCCTCTATATACTACACCACACGGGACACATCCTCTATATACTACACCACACGGGACACATCCTCTATATACTACACCACACGGGACACATCCTCTATATACTACACCACACGGGACACATCCTCCATATACTACACCGCACGGGACACATCCTCTATATACTACACCACACGGGACACATCCTCTATATACTACACCACACTGGACACATCCTCTATATACTACACCACACTGGCAACATCCTCTATATACTACACCACACTGGACACATCCTCTATATACTACACCACACGGGACACATCCTCTATATACTACACCACACGGGACACATCCTCTATATACTACACCACACGGGACACATCCTCTATATACTACACAACACGGGACACATCCTCTATATACTACACCACAAGGGACACATCCTCTATATACTACACCACACGGGACACATCCTCTATATACTACACCACACGGGACACATCCTCTATATACTACACCACACGGGACACATCCTCTATATACTACACCACACGGGACACATTCTCTATATACTACACCACACGGGACACATCCTCTATATACTACACCACACGGGACACATCCTCTATATACTACACCACACGGGACACATCCTCTATATACTACACCACACGGGACACATCCTCTATATACTACACCACACGGGACACATCCTCTATATACTACACCACACGGGACACATCCTCTATATACTACACCACACGGGACACATCCTCTATATACTACACCACACGGGACACATCCTCTATATACTACACCACACGGGGCACATCCTCTATATACTACACCACACGGGACACATCCTCTATATACTACACCACACGGGACACATCCTCTATATACTACACCACACGGGACACATCCTCTATATACTACACCACACTGGACACATCCTCTATATACTATACCACACGGGACACATCCTCTATACACTACACCACACGGGGCACATCCTCTATATACTACACCACACGGGACACATCCTCTATATACTACACCACACGGGACACATCCTCTATATACTACACCACACGGGACACATCCTCTATATACTACACCACACGGGACACATCCTCTATATACTACACCACACGGGACACATCCTCTATATACTACACCACACGGGACACATCATCTATATACTACACCACGCGGGACACATCCTCTATATACTGCACCACACGGGACACATCCTCTATATACTACACCACACGGGACACATCCTCTATATACACTACACCACACGGGACACATCCTCTATAAACTACTCCACACGGGACACATCCTCTATATACTACACCACACTGGACACATCCTCTATATACTACACCACACGGGACACATCCTCTATGTATTACACCACACGGGACACATCCTCTATATACTACACCACACGGGACACATCCTCCATATACTACATCACACGGGACACATCCTCTATATACTACACCACACGAGACACATCCTCTATATACTACATCACACGGGACACATCCTCTATATACTACACCACACTGGACACATCCTCTATATACTACACCACACTGGCAACATCCTCTATATACTACACCACACTGGACACATCCTCTATATACTACACCACACGGGACACATCCTCTATGTATTACACCACACGGGACACATCCTCTATATACTACACCACACGGGACACATCCTCCATATACTACATCACACGGGACACATCCTCTATATACTGCACCACACGGGACACATCCTCCATATACTACACCACACTGGACACATCCTCTATATACTACACCACACGGGACACATCCTCTATATACTACACCACACTGGACACATCCTCTATATACTACACCACACGGGACACATCCTCTATATACTACACCACACGGGACACATCCTCTATATACTACAGCACACGGGACACATCCTCTATATACTACACCACACGGGACACATCCTCTATATACTACACCACACGGGACACATCCTCTATATACTACACCGCACGGGACACATCCTCTATATCCTACACCACACGGGACACATCCTCTATATACTACACCACACGGGACACATCCTCTATATACTACACCACACGGGACACATCCTCTATATACTACAGCACACGGGACACATCCTCTATATACTACACCACACGGGACACATCCTCTATATACTACACCGCACGGGACACATCCTCTATATACTACACCACACGGGACACATCCTCTATATCCTACACCACACGGGACACATCCTCTATATATTACACCACACGGGACACATCCTCCATATACTACACCACACGGAACACATCCTCCATATACTACACCACACGGGACACATCCTCTATATATTACACCACACGGGACACATCCTCTATATACTACACCACATTGGACACATCCTCTATATACTACACCACACGGGACACATCCTCTATATACTACACCACACGGGACACATCCTCTATATACTACACCACACGGGACACATCCTCCATAAACTACACCACACGGGACACATCCTCTATATACTACACCACACGGGACACATCCTCTATATACTACACCACACGGGACACATCCTCTATATCCTACACCGCACGGGACAAATCCTCTATATCCTACACCACACGGGACACATCCTCTATATACTATACCACACGGGACACATCCTCTATATACTACACCACACGGGACACATCCTCTATATACTACACCACACGGGACACATCCTCTATATACTGCACCACACGGGACACATCCTCTATATACTACACCACACGGGACACATCCTCTATATACTACACCACACGGGACACATCCTCTATATACTACACCACACGGGACACATCCTCTATATACTACACCACACGGGACACATCCTCTATATACTACACCACGCGGGACACATCCTCTATATTCTACACCACACGGGACACATCCTCTATATACTACACCACATGGGACACATCCTCTATATACTACACCACACGGGACACATCCTCTATATACTATACCACACGGGACACATCCTCTATATACTACACCACACGGGGCACATCCTCTATGTACTGAACCACACGGGACACATCCTCTATATACTACACCACACGGGACACATCCTCTATATACTACACCGCATGGGACACATCCTCTATATACTGCACCGCATGGGACACATCCTCTATATACTGCACCACACGGGACACATCCTTTATATGTTACACCACACGGGACACATCCTCTATATACTACACCACACGGGACACATCCTCTATATACTACACCACACGGGACACATCCTCTATATACTACACCACACGGGACACATCCTCTATATACTACACCACACGGGACACATCCTCTATATACTACACCGCATGGGACACATCCTCTATATACTACACCGCATGGGACACATCCTCTATATACTACACCACACGGGACACATCCTTTATATACTACACCACACGGGACACATCCTCTATATACTACACCACACGGGGCACATCTATATACACTACACCACACGGGACACATCCTCTATATACTACACCACACGGGACACATCCTCTATATACTACACCACACATCCTCTATATACTACACCACACGGGACACATCCTCTATATACTACACCACACGGGACACATCCTCTATATAGTACACCACACGGGACACATCCTCTATATACTACACCACACATCCTCTATATACTACACCACACGGGACACATCCTCTATATACTACACCACACGGGACACATCCTCTATATACTACACCACACATCCTCTATATAATACACCACACGGGACACATCCTCTATATAGTACACCACACGGGACACATCCTCTATATACTACACCACACGGGACACATCCTCTATATCCTACACCGCACGGGACACATCCTCTATATCCTACACCACACGGGACACATCCTCTATATACTATACCACACGGGACACATCCTCTATATACTACACCACACGGGACACATCCTCTATATACTACACCACACGGGACACATCCTCTATATACTACACCACACGGGACACATCCTCTATATACTACACCACACGGGACACATCATCTATATACTACACCACGCGGGACACATCATCTATATACTACACCACGCGGGACACATCCTCTATATACTACACCACACGGGACACATCCTCTATATACTACACCACACGGGACACATCCTCTATATACTACACCACACGGGACACACCCTCTATATACTACACCACACGGGACACATCCTCTATATACTACACCACACGGGACACATCCTCTATATACTACACCACACGGGACACACCCTCTATATACTACACCACACGGGACACACCCTCTATATACTACACCACACGGGACACATCCTCTATATACTGCACCACACGGGACACATCCTTTATATACTACACCACACGGGACACATCCTCTATATACTACACCACACGGGACACATCCTCTATATACTACACCGCACAGGACACATCCTCTATATACTACACCACACGGGACACATCCTCTATATACTATACCACACGGGACACATCCTCTATATACTACACCACACGGGACACATCCTCTATATACTACACCACACGGGACACATCCTCTATATACTACACCACACGGGACACATCCTTTATATGTTACACCACACGGGACACATCCTCTATATACTACACCACACGGGACACATCCTCTATATACTACACCACACGGGGCACATCCTCTATATACTACACCACACGGGACACATCCTCTTTATACTACACCACACGGTACACATCCTCTATATACTACACCACACGGGACACATCCTCTATATACTACACCACACGGGACACATCCTCTATATACTACACCACGCGGGACACATCATCTATATACTACACCACGCGGGACACATCCTCTATATACTACACCACACGGGACACATCCTCTATATACTACACCACACGGGACACATCCTCTATATACTACACCACACGGGACACATCCTCTATATACTATACCACACGGGACACATCCTCTATATACTACACCATACGGGACACATCCTTTATATACTACACCACACGGGACACATCATCTATATACTACACCACGCGGGACACATCCTCTATATACTACACCACACGGGACACATCCTCTATATACTACACCACACGGTACACATCCTCTATATACTACACCACACGGGACACATCCTCTATATACTACACCACACGGGACACATCCTCTATATACTACACCACACGGGACACATCCTCTATATACTACACCACACGGGACACATCATCTATATACTACACCACGCGGGACACATCCTCTATATACTACACCACACGGGACACATCCTCTATATACTACACCACACGGGACACATCCTCTATATACTACACCACACGGGACACATCCTCTATATACTATACCACACGGGACACATCCTCTATATACTATACCACACGGGACACATCCTCTATATACTACACCATACGGGACACATCCTCTATATACTACACCACACGGGACACATCCTCTATATACTACACCACACGGGACACATCCTCTATATACTATACCACACGGGACACATCCTCTATATACTACACCACACGGGACACATCCTCTATATACTACACCACACGGGACACATCCTTTATATGTTACACCACACGGGACACATCCTCTATATACTACACCACACGGGACACATCCTTTATATCTTACACCACACGGGACACATCCTCTATATACTACACCACACGGGACACATCCTTTATATGTTACACCACACGGGACACATCCTCTATATACTACTCCACACGGGACACATCCTCTATATACTACACCACACGGGACACATCATCTATATACTACACCACACGGGACACATCCTTTATATGTTACACCACACGGGACACATCCTCTATATACTACACCACACGGGACACATCCTTTATATGTTACACCACACAGGACACATCCTCTATATACTACACCACACGGGACACATCCTTTATATGTTACACCACACAGGACACATCCTCTATATACTACACCACACGGGACACATCCTTTATATGTTACACCACACGGGACACATCCTCTATATACTACTCCACACGGGACACATCCTCTATATACTACACCACACGGGACACATCCTCTATATACTACACCACACGGGACACATCCTCTATATACTGCACCGCATGGGACACATCCTCTATATACTACACCGCATGGGACACATCCTCTATATACTACACCACACGGGACACATCCTCTATATACTACACCACACGGGACACATCCTCTATATACTACACCACACGGGGCACATCTATATACACTACACCACACGGGGCACATCCTCTATATACTACACCACACGGGACACATCCTCTATATACTACACCACACATCCTCTATATACTACACCACACGGGACACATCCTCTATATACTACACCACACGGGACACATCCTCTATATAGCACACCACACGGGACACATCCTCTATATACTACACCACACATCCTCTATATACTACACCACACGGGACACATCCTCTATATACTACACCACACGGGACACATCCTCTATATACTACACCACACATCCTCTATATACTACACCACACGGGACACATCCTCTATATACTACACCACACGGGACACATCCTCTATATACTATACCACACGGGACATATCCTTTATATACTACACCACACAGAACACATCCTCTATATACTACACCACACAGGACACATCCTCTATATACTACACCACACGGGACACATCCTCTATATACTACACCACACGGGACACATCCTCTATATACTACACCACACGGGACACATCCTCTATATACTACACCGCACAGGACACATCCTCTATATACTACACCATACGGGACACATCCTCTATATACTACACCACACGGGACACATCCTCTATATACTACACCACACGGGACACATCCTCTATATACTACACCACACGGGACACATCCTTTATATACTACACCACACGGGACACATCCTCTATATACTACACCACACGGGACACATCCTCTATATACTACACCACACGGGACACATCCTCTATATACTACACCACACGGGGCACATCCTCTATATACTACACCACACGGGACACATCCTCTTTATACTACACCACACGGTACACATCCTCTATATACTACACCACACGGGACACATCCTCTATATACTACACCACACGGGACACATCCTCTATATACTACACCACACGGGACACATCCTCTATATACTACACCACACGGGACACATCATCTATATACTACACCACGCGGGACACATCCTCTATATACTACACCACACGGGACACATCCTCTATATACTACACCACACGGGACACATCCTCTATATACTACACCACACGGGACACATCCTCTATATACTACACCACACGGGACACATCCTCTATATACTATACCACACGGGACACATCCTCTATATACTACACCACACGGGACACATCCTTTATATACTACACCACACGGGACACATCCTCTATATACTACACCACACGGGACACATCCTCTATATACTACACCACATGGGACACATCCTCTATATACTACACCACACGGGACACATCCTCTATGTACTATACCACACGGGACACATCCTCTATATACTACACCACACGGGACACATCCTCTATATACTATACCACACGGGACACATCCTCTATGTACTGAACCACAAGGGACACATCCTCTATATACTATACCACACGGGACACATCCTCTATATACTACACCACACGGGGCACATCCTCTATATACTGCACCACACGGGACACATCCTCCATATACTACACCACACGGGGCACATCCTCTATGTACTGAACCACACGGGACACATCCTCTATATACTACACCACACGGGACACATCCTCTATATACTACACCACACGGGACACATCCTCTATATACTGCACCGCATGGGACACATCCTCTATATACTACACCACACGGGACACATCCTCTATATGTTACACCACACGGGACACATCCTCTATATGCTACACCACACGGGACACATCCTCTATATACTACACCACACGGGACACATCCTCTATATACTACACCACACGGGACACATCCTCTATATACTACACCACACGGGACACATCCTCTATATACTACACCACACGGGACACATCCTCTATATACTACACCACACGGGACACATCCTCTATATACTACACCACACGGGACACATCCTCTATATACTACACCACACGGGACACATCCTCTATATACTGCACCGCATGAGACACATCCTCTATATACTACACCGCATGGGACACATCCTCTATATACTACACCACACGGGACACATCCTCTATATACTACACCACACATCCTCTATATACTACACCACATGGGACACATCCTCTATATAATACACCACACATCCTCTATATACTACACCACACGGGACACATCCTCTATATACTACACCACACGGGACACATCCTCTATATACTACACCACACGGGACACATCCTCTGTATACTACACCACACGGGACAGATCCTCTATATACTACACCACACGGGACACATCCTCTATATACTACACCACACGGGACAGATCCTCTATCTACTACACCACACGGGACACATCCTCTATATACTACACCACACGGGACACATCCTCTATATACTACACCACACGGGACAGATCCTCTATCTACTACACCACACGGGACACATCCTCTATATACTACACCACACGGGACACATCCTCTATATACTACACCACACGGGACACATCCTCTATATACTACACCACACATCCTCTATATACTACACCACACGGGACACATCCTCTATATACTACACCACACGGGACACATCCTCTATATACTATACCACACGGGACACATCCTCTATATACTACACCACACGGGACACATCCTTTATATACTACACCACACTGGACACATCCTCTATATACTACACCACACGGGACACATCCTCTATATACTACACCACACGGGGCACATCCTCTATATACTACACCACACGGGACACATCCTCTATATACTGCACCACACGGGACACATCCTCTATATACTACACCACACGGGACACATCCTCTATATACTACACCACACGGGACACATCCTCTATATACTACACCACACGGGACACATCCTCTATATACTACACCACGCGGGACACATCATCTATATACTACACCACGCGGGACACATCCTCTATATTCTACACCACACGGGACACATCCTCTATATACTACACCACATGGGACACATCCTCTATATACTACACCACACGGGACACATCCTCTATATACTATACCACACGGGACACATCCTCTATATACTACACCACACGGGGCACATCCTCTATGTACTGAACCACACGGGACACATCCTCTATATACTACACCACACGTGACACATCCTCTATATACTACACCGCATGGGACACATCCTCTATATACTGCACCGCATGGGACACATCCTTTATATGTTACACCACACGGGACACATCCTCTATATACTACACCACACGGGACACATCCTCTATATACTACACCACACGGGGCACATCCTCTATATACTACACCACACGGGACACATCCTCTATATACTACACCACACGGGACACATCCTCTATATACTACACCACACGGGACACATCCTCTATATACTACACCAAACGGGACACATCCTTTATATGTTACACCACACGGGACACATCCTCTATATACTACACCACACGGGACACATCCTTTATATGTTACACCACACGGGACACATCCTTTATATGTTACACCACACAGGACACATCCTCTATATACTACACCACACGGGACACTTCCTTTATATGTTACACCACACAGGACACATCCTCTATATACTACACCACACGGGACACTTCCTTTATATGTTACACCACACGGGACACATCCTCTATATACTACTCCACACGGGACACATCCTCTATATACTACACCACACGGGACACATCCTCTATATACTACACCACACGGGACACATCCTCTATATACTGCACCGCATGGGACACATCCTCTATATACTGCACCGCATGGGACACATCCTCTATATACTACACCACACGGGACACATCCTCTATATACTACACCACACGGGACACATCCTCTATATACTACACCACACGGGGCACATCTATATACACTACACCACACGGGACACATCCTCTATATACTACACCACACGGGACACATCCTCTATATACTACACCACACATCCTCTATATACTACACCACACGGGACACATCCTCTATATACTACACCACACGGGACACATCCTCTATATAGCACACCACACGGGACACATCCTCTATATACTACACCACACATCCTCTATATACTACACCACACGGGACACATCCTCTATATACTACACCACACGGGACACATCCTCTATATACTACACCACACATCCTCTATATACTACACCACACGGGACACATCCTCTATATAGTACACCACACGTGACACATCCTCTATATACTACACCACACATCCTCTATATACTACACCACACGGGACACATCCTCTATATACTACACCACACGGGACACATCCTCTATATACTACACCACACGGGACACATCCTCTATATACTACACCACACGGGACACATCCTCTATATACTACACCACACGGGACACATCCTCTATATACTACACCACACGGGACACATCCTCTATATACTACACCACACGGGACACATCCTCTATATACTACACCACACGGGACACATCCTCTATATACTACACCACACGGGACACATCCTCTATATACTACACCACACATCCTCTATATACTACACCACACGGGACACATCCTCTATATAGTACACCACACGTGACACATCCTCTATATACTACACCACACATCCTCTATATACTACACCACACGGGACACATCCTCTATATACTACACCACACGGGACACATCCTCTATATACTACACCACACGGGACACATCCTCTATATACTACACCACACGGGACATATCTGTTATGTTCTGCTACCAAAGCTAAGGAAAGAGAGGAGATCTGTCCCTACTATAAGACTCAGCTGAATCCCTACGATGTAACAGGGAACCTGATCCTGCGATCAGACCTGCTAAAGTCCTAATCTAGTCTGTACGAAGACCTATAGATGTGGGGAGGAAATCCCTACAGGTACTAAGGACTGGGAGGAACATGGGACACCTCCCAACAGAAATAGTAGCAGACAGACGAACAAACAAAATAGATAGAACATAGAGGTCCGTAGACCAAGCAAACTAACAGAGTTAGATACAGAGCACAGGCTAGCCAGAAAGTAGATATACAATAAAGTCCAGCAAAGCCAGAAGGGCGGAGCAGGATTAAATAGGCCAACAAGGTCATGTGACCAGCAAAGGAAAAAAAACCTAACAGCAAGGTTCTAACAATATCCTTTATATACTACACCACACAGAACACATCCTCTATATACTACACCACACAGGACACATCCTCTATATACTACACCACACGGGACACATCCTCTATATACTACACCACACGGGACACATCCTCTATATACTACACCACACGGGACACATCCTCTATATACTACACCATACGGGACACATCCTCTATATACTACACCACACGGGACACATCCTCTATATACTACACCACACGGGACACATCCTTTATATACTACACCACACGGGACACATCCTCTATATACTACACCACACGGGACACATCCTCTATATACTACACCACACGGGACACATCCTCTATATACTACACCACACGGGGCACATCCTCTATATACTACACCACACGGGACACATCCTCTTTATACTACACCACACGGTACACATCCTCTATATACTACACCACACGGGACACATCCTCTATATACTACACCACACGGGACACATCCTCTATATACTACACCACACGGGACACATCCTCTATATACTACACCACACGGGACACATCATCTATATACTACACCACGCGGGACACATCCTCTATACACTACACCACACGGGACACATCCTCTATATACTACACCACACGGGACACATCCTCTATATACTACACCACACGGGACACATCCTCTATATACTATACCACACGGGACACATCCTCTATATACTACACCACACGGGACACATCCTTTATATACTACACCACACGGGACACATCCTCTATATACTACACCACACGGGACACATCCTCTATATACTACACCACATGGGACACATCCTCTATATACTACACCACACGGGACACATCCTCTATGTACTATACCACACGGGACACATCCTCTATATAGTACACCACACGGGACACATCCTCTATATACTATACCACACGGGACACATCCTCTATGTACTGAACCACACGGGACACATCCTCTATATACTATACCACACGGGACACATCCTCTATATACTACACCACACGGGGCACATCCTCTATATACTGCACCACACGGGACACATCCTCCATATACTACACCACACGGGGCACATCCTCTATGTACTGAACCACACGGGACACATCCTCTATATACTACACCACACGGGACACATCCTCTATATACTACACCACACAGGACACATCCTCTATATACTACACCACACGGGACACATCCTCTATATACTACACCGCACGGGACACATCCTCTATATACTACACCACACAGGACACATCCTATATATACTGCACCGCACGGGACACATCCTCTATATACTACACCACACGGGGCACATCCTCTATGTACTGAACCACACGGGACACATCCTCTATATACTATACCACACGGGACACATCCTCTATATACTACACCACATGGGACACATCCTCTATATACTATACCACACGGGACACATCCTCTATATACTACACCATACGGGACACATCCTCTATATACTACACCACACGGGACACATCCTCTATATACTACACCACATGGGACACATCCTCTATATACTACACCACACGGGACACATCCTCTATATACTACACCACATGGGACACATCCTCTATATACTACACCATACGGGACACATCCTCTATATACTACACCACACGGGACACATCCTCTATATACTACACCACATGGGACACATCCTCTATATACTACACCACACGGGACACATCCTCTATATACTACACCACACGGGACACATCCTCTATATACTACACCACACGGGACACATCCTCTATATACTACACCACATGGGACACATCCTCTATATACTACACCACACGGGACACATCCTCTATATATACTGCACCACACGGGACACATCCTCTATATACTACACCACACGGGACACATCCTCTATATACTGCACCACACGGGACACATCCTCTATATACTACACCGCACGGGACACATCCTCTATATACTGCACCGCATGGGACACATCCTCTATATACTACACCACACGGGACACATCCTCTATATGTTACACCACACGGGACACATCCTCTATATGCTACACCACACGGGACACATCCTCTATATACTACACCACACGGGACACATCCTCTATATACTACACCACACGGGACACATCCTCTATATACTACACCACACGGGACACATCCTCTATATACTACACCACACGGGACACATCCTCTATATACTACACCACACGGGACACATCCTCTATATACTACACCACACGGGACACATCCTCTATATACTGCACCGCATGAGACACATCCTCTATATACCACACCGCATGGGACACATCCTCTATATACTACAGCACACGGGACACATCCTCTATATACTACACCACACATCCTCTATATACTACACCACATGGGACACATCCTCTATACACTACACCACACGGGACACATCCTCTATATACTACACCACACGGGACACATCCTCTATATAATACACCACACATCCTCTATATACTACACCACACGGGACACATCCTCTGTATACTACACCACACGGGACAGATCCTCTATATACTACACCACACGGGACACATCCTCTATATACTACACCACACGGGACAGATCCTCTATCTACTACACCACACGGGACACATCCTCTATATACTACACCACACGGGACACATCCTCTATATACTACACCACACGGGACAGATCCTCTATCTACTACACCACATGGGACACATCCTCTATATACTACACCACACGGGACACATCCTCTATATACTACACCACACGGGACACATCCTCTATATACTACACCACACATCCTCTATATACTACACCACACGGGACACATCCTCTATATACTACACCACACGGGACACATCCTCTATATAGTACACCACACGGGACACATCCTCTATATACTACACCACACATCCTCTATATACTACACCACACGGGACACATCCTCTATATACTACACCAAACGGGACACATCCTCTATATACTACACCACACATCCTCTATATACTACACCACACGGGACACATCCTCTATATACTACACCACACGGGACACATCCTCTATATACTACACCATACGGGACACATCCTCTATATACTACACCACACGGGACACATCCTCTATATACTACACCACACGGGACACATCCTCTATATACTACACCACACGGGACACATCCTCTATATACTACACCACACGGGACACATCCTCCATATACTACACCACACGGGACACATCCTCTATATACTACACCACACTGGACACATCCTCTATATACTACTCCACACGGGACACATCCTCTATATACTACACCACACGGGACACATCCTCCATATACTACACCACACGGGACACATCCTCTATACACTACACCACACTGGACACATCCTCTATATACTACTCCACACGGGACACATCCTCTATATACTACACCACACGGGACACATCCTCTATATACTACACCACACGGGACACATCCTCTATATACTACACCACACGGGACACATCCTCTATATACTACACCACACGGGACACATCCTCCATATACTACACCACACGGGACACATCCTCTATATACTACACCACACGGGACACACCCTCTATATACTACACCACACTGGACACATCCTCTATATACTACACCACACGGGACACATCCTCTATATACTACACCACACGGGACACATCCTCTATATACTACACCACACGGGACACATCCTCTATATACTACACCACACTGGACACATCCTCTATATACTACACCACACGGGACACATCCTCTATATACTACACCACACGGGACACATCCTCTATATACTACACCACACTGGACACATCCTCTATATACTACTCCACACGGGACACATCCTCTATATACTACACCACACGGGGCACATCCTCTATATACTACACCACACGGGACACATCCTCTATATACTACACCACACGGGACACATCCTCTATATACTACACCACACGGGACACATCCTCTATATACTGCACCACACGGGACACATCCTCTATATACTACACCACACGGGACACATCCTCTATATACTACACCACACGGGACACATCCTCTATATACTACACCACACGGGACACATCCTCTATATACTACACCACACGGGACACATCATCTATATACTACACCACGCGGGACACATCCTCTATATACTACACCACACGGGACACATCCTCTATATACTACACCACACGGGACACATCCTCTATATACTACACCACACGGGGCACATCCCCTATATACTACACCACACGGGACACATCCTCTATATGCTACACCACACGGGACACATCCTCTATATACTACACCACACGGGACACATCCTCTATATACTACACCACGCGGGACACATCCTCTATATACTACACCACTCGGGACACATCCTCTATATACTACACCACACGGGACACATCCTCTATATACTACACCACACGGGGCACATCCTCTATATACTACACCACACGGGACACATCCTCTATATACTACACCACACGGGACACATCCTCTATATACTACACCACACGGGACACATCCTCTATATACTACACCACACGGGACACATCCTCTATATACTACACCACACGGGACACATCCTCTATATACTACACCACACGGGACACATCCTCTATATACTACACCACATGGGACACATCCTCTATATACTACACCACACGGGACACATCCTCTATATACTACACCACACGGGACACATCCTCTATATACTATACCACACGGGACACATCCTCTATATACTACACCACACGGGGCACATCCTCTATGTACTGAACCACACGGGACACATCCTCTATATACTATACCACACGGGACACATCCTCTATATACTACACCACACGGGGCACATCCTCTATATACTGCACCACACGGGACACATCCTCTATATACTATACCACACGGGACACATCCTCTATATACTACACCACACGGGGCACATCCTCTATGTACTGAACCACACGGGACACATCCTCTATATACTACACCACACGGGGCACATCCTCTATATACTACACCACACGGGGCACATCCTCTATGTACTGAACCACACGGGACACATCCTCTCTATACTACACCACACGGGACACATCCTCTATATACTACACCACACAGGACACATCCTCTATATACTACACCACACGGGACACATCCTCTATATACTACACCGCACGGGACACATCCTCTATATACTACACCACACAGGACACATCCTCTATATACTACACCACACGGGGCACATCCTCTATATACTACACCACACAGGACACATCCTCTATATACTACACCACACGGGGCACATCCTCTATATACTACACCACACAGGACACATCCTCTATATACTACACCACACGGGACACATCCTCTATATACTACACCGCACGGGACACATCCTCTATATACTACACCACACAGGACACATCCTCTATATACTACACCACACGGGACACATCCTCTATATACTACACCACACGGGACACATCCTCTATATACTACACCACACGGGACACATCCTCTATATACTACACCATACGGGACACATCCTCTATATACTACACCACACGGGACACATCCTCTATATACTACACCACACGGGACACATCCTTTATATACTACACCACACGGGACACATCCTCTATATACTACACCACACGGGACACATCCTCTATATACTACACCACACGGGACACATCCTCTATATACTACACCACACGGGGCACATCCTCTATATACTACACCACACGGGACACATCCTCTTTATACTACACCACACGGTACACATCCTCTATATACTACACCACACGGGACACATCCTCTATATACTACACCACACGGGACACATCCTCTATATACTACACCACACGGGACACATCCTCTATATACTACACCACACGGGACACATCATCTATATACTACACCACGCGGGACACATCCTCTATATACTACACCACACGGGACACATCCTCTATATACTACACCACACGGGACACATCCTCTATATACTACACCACACGGGACACATCCTCTATATACTATACCACACGGGACACATCCTCTATATACTACACCACACGGGACACATCCTTTATATACTACACCACACGGGACACATCCTCTATATACTACACCACACGGGACACATCCTCTATATACTACACCACATGGGACACATCCTCTATATACTACACCACACGGGACACATCCTCTATGTACTATACCACACGGGACACATCCTCTATATACTACACCACACGGGACACATCCTCTATATACTATACCACACGGGACACATCCTCTATGTACTGAACCACACGGGACACATCCTCTATATACTATACCACACGGGACACATCCTCTATATACTACACCACACGGGGCACATCCTCTATATACTGCACCACACGGGACACATCCTCCATATACTACACCACACGGGGCACATCCTCTATGTACTGAACCACACGGGACACATCCTCTATATACTACACCACACGGGACACATCCTCTATATACTACACCACACAGGACACATCCTCTATATACTACACCACACGGGACACATCCTCTATATACTACACCGCACGGGACACATCCTCTATATACTACACCACACAGGACACATCCTATATATACTGCACCGCACGGGACACATCCTCTATATACTACACCACACGGGGCACATCCTCTATGTACTGAACCACACGGGACACATCCTCTATATACTATACCACACGGGACACATCCTCTATATACTACACCACATGGGACACATCCTCTATATACTATACCACACGGGACACATCCTCTATATACTACACCATACGGGACACATCCTCTATATACTACACCACACGGGACACATCCTCTATATACTACACCACATGGGACACATCCTCTATATACTACACCACACGGGACACATCCTCTATATACTACACCACATGGGACACATCCTCTATATACTACACCATACGGGACACATCCTCTATATACTACACCACACGGGACACATCCTCTATATACTACACCACATGGGACACATCCTCTATATACTACACCACACGGGACACATCCTCTATATACTACACCACACGGGACACATCCTCTATATACTACACCACACGGGACACATCCTCTATATACTACACCACATGGGACACATCCTCTATATACTACACCACACGGGACACATCCTCTATATATACTGCACCACACGGGACACATCCTCTATATACTACACCACACGGGACACATCCTCTATATACTGCACCACACGGGACACATCCTCTATATACTACACCGCACGGGACACATCCTCTATATACTGCACCGCATGGGACACATCCTCTATATACTACACCACACGGGACACATCCTCTATATGTTACACCACACGGGACACATCCTCTATATGCTACACCACACGGGACACATCCTCTATATACTACACCACACGGGACACATCCTCTATATACTACACCACACGGGACACATCCTCTATATACTACACCACACGGGACACATCCTCTATATACTACACCACACGGGACACATCCTCTATATACTACACCACACGGGACACATCCTCTATATACTACACCACACGGGACACATCCTCTATATACTGCACCGCATGAGACACATCCTCTATATACTACACCGCATGGGACACATCCTCTATATACTACACCACACGGGACACATCCTCTATATACTACACCACACATCCTCTATATACTACACCACATGGGACACATCCTCTATACACTACACCACACGGGACACATCCTCTATATACTACACCACACGGGACACATCCTCTATATAATACACCACACATCCTCTATATACTACACCACACGGGACACATCCTCTGTATACTACACCACACGGGACAGATCCTCTATATACTACACCACACGGGACACATCCTCTATATACTACACCACACGGGACAGATCCTCTATCTACTACACCACACGGGACACATCCTCTATATACTACACCACACGGGACACATCCTCTATATACTACACCACACGGGACAGATCCTCTATCTACTACACCACACGGGACACATCCTCTATATACTACACCACACGGGACACATCCTCTATATACTACACCACACGGGACACATCCTCTATATACTACACCACACATCCTCTATATACTACACCACACGGGACACATCCTCTATATACTACACCACACGGGACACATCCTCTATATAGTACACCACACGGGACACATCCTCTATATACTACACCACACATCCTCTATATACTACACCACACGGGACACATCCTCTATATACTACACCAAACGGGACACATCCTCTATATACTACACCACACATCCTCTATATACTACACCACACGGGACACATCCTCTATATACTACACCACACGGGACACATCCTCTATATACTACACCATACGGGACACATCCTCTATATACTACACCACACGGGACACATCCTCTATATACTACACCACACGGGACACATCCTCTATATACTACACCACACGGGACACATCCTCTATATACTACACCACACGGGACACATCCTCCATATACTACACCACACGGGACACATCCTCTATATACTACACCACACTGGACACATCCTCTATATACTACTCCACACGGGACACATCCTCTATATACTACACCACACGGGACACATCCTCCATATACTACACCACACGGGACACATCCTCTATACACTACACCACACTGGACACATCCTCTATATACTACTCCACACGGGACACATCCTCTATATACTACACCACACGGGACACATCCTCTATATACTACACCACACGGGACACATCCTCTATATACTACACCACACGGGACACATCCTCTATATACTACACCACACGGGACACATCCTCCATATACTACACCACACTGGACACATCCTCTATATACTACACCACACGGGACACACCCTCTATATACTACACCACACTGGACACATCCTCTATATACTACACCACACGGGACACATCCTCTATATACTACACCACACGGGACACATCCTCTATATACTACACCACACGGGACACATCCTCTATATACTACACCACACGGGACACATCCTCTATATACTACACCACACTGGACACATCCTCTATATACTACTCCACACGGGACACATCCTCTATATACTACACCACACGGGGCACATCCTCTATATACTACACCACACGGGACACATCCTCTATATACTACACCACACGGGACACATCCTCTATATACTACACCACACGGGACACATCCTCTATATACTGCACCACACGGGACACATCCTCTATATACTACACCACACGGGACACATCCTCTATATACTACACCACACGGGACACATCCTCTATATACTACACCACACGGGACACATCCTCTATATACTACACCACACGGGACACATCATCTATATACTACACCACGCGGGACACATCCTCTATATACTACACCACACGGGACACATCCTCTATATACTACACCACACGGGACACATCCTCTATATACTACACCACACGGGGCACATCCTCTATATACTACACCACACGGGACACATCCTCTATATACTACACCACACGGGACACATCCTCTATATACTACACCACACGGGACACATCCTCTATATACTACACCACGCGGGACACATCCTCTATATACTACACCACACGGGACACATCCTCTATATACTACACCACACGGGACACATCCTCTATATACTACACCACACGGGGCACATCCTCTATATACTACACCACACGGGACACATCCTCTATATACTACACCACACGGGACACATCCTCTATATACTACACCACACGGGACACATCCTCTATATACTACACCACACGGGACACATCCTCTATATACTACACCACACGGGACACATCCTCTATATACTACACCACACGGGACACATCCTCTATATACTACACCACATGGGACACATCCTCTATATACTACACCACACGGGACACATCCTCTATATACTACACCACACGGGACACATCCTCTATATACTATACCACACGGGACACATCCTCTATATACTACACCACACGGGGCACATCCTCTATGTACTGAACCACACGGGACACATCCTCTATATACTATACCACACGGGACACATCCTCTATATACTACACCACACGGGGCACATCCTCTATATACTGCACCACACGGGACACATCCTCTATATACTATACCACACGGGACACATCCTCTATATACTACACCACACGGGGCACATCCTCTATGTACTGAACCACACGGGACACATCCTCTATATACTACACCACACGGGGCACATCCTCTATATACTACACCACACGGGGCACATCCTCTATGTACTGAACCACACGGGACACATCCTCTATATACTACACCACACGGGACACATCCTCTATATACTACACCACACAGGACACATCCTCTATATACTACACCACACGGGACACATCCTCTATATACTACACCGCACGGGACACATCCTCTATATACTACACCACACAGGACACATCCTCTATATACTACACCACACGGGGCACATCCTCTATGTACTGAACCACACGGGACACATCCTCTATATACTATAACACACGGGACACATCCTCTATATACTACACCACATGGGACACATCCTCTATATACTATACCACACGGGACACATCCTCTATATACTACACCATACGGGACACATCCTCTATATACTACACCACATGGGACACATCCTCTATATACTATACCATACGGGACACATCCTCTATATACTACACCACACAGGACACATCCTCTATATACTACACCACACGGGGCACATCTATATACACTACACCACATGGGACACATCCTCTATATACTATACCACACGGGACACATCCTCTATATAATACACCACATGGGACACATCCTTCATATACTACACCACACGGGACACATCCTCTATATACTACACCACACGGGACACATCCTCTATATACTACACCACACGGGACACATCCTCTATATACTACACCACATGGGACACATCCTCTATATACTACACCACACGGGACACATCCTCTATATATACTGCACCACACGGGACACATCCTCTATATACTACACCACACGGGACACATCCTCTATATACTACACCGCACGGGACACATCCTCTATATACTGCACCGCATGGGACACATCCTCTATATACTACACCGCACGGGACACATCCTCTATATACTGCACCGCATGGGACACATCCTCTATATACTACACCGCACGGGACACATCCTCTATATACTGCACCACACGGGACACATCCTCTATATGTTACACCACACGGGACACATCCTCTATATGCTACACCACACGGGACACATCCTCTATATACTACACCACACGGGACACATCCTCTATATACTACACCACACGGGACACATCCTCTATATACTACACCACACGGGACACATCCTCTATATACTACACCGCATGGGACACATCCTCTATATACTACACCACACGGGACACATCCTCTATATACTACACCACACGGGACACATCCTCTATATACTGCACCACACGGGACACATCCTCTATATACTGCACCACACGGGACACATCCTCTATATACTACACCACACATCCTCTATATACTACACCACACGGGACATATCCTCTATATACTACACCACACATCCTCTATATACTACACCACACGGGACACATCCTCTATATACTACACCACACGGGACACATCCTCTATATAGTACACCACACGGGACACATCCTCTATATACTACACCACACATCCTCTATATACTACACCACACGGGACACATCCTCTATATACTACACCACACGGGACACATCCTCTATATACTACACCACACATCCTCTATACACTACACCACACGGGACACATCCTCTATATACTACACCACATGGGACACATCCTCTATATAGTACACCACACGGGACACATCCTCTATATACTACACCACACATCCTCTATATACTACACCACACGGGACACATCCTCTATATACTACACCACACGGGACACATCCTCTATATACTACACCACACATCCTCTATATACTACACCACACGGGACACATCCTCTATATACTACACCACACGGGACACATCCTCTATATACTACACCACACATCCTCTATATACTACACCACACGGGACACATCCTCTATATACTACACCACACGGGACACATCCTCTATATACTACACCACACGGGACACATCCTCTATATACTACACCACACGGGACACATCCTCTATATACTACACCACACGGGACACATCCTCTATATACTACACCGCACGGGACACATCCTCTATATACTACACCGCACGGGACACATCCTCTATATACTACACCACACGGGACACATCCTCTATATACTACACCACACGGGACACATCCTCTATATACTACACCGCACGGGACACATCCTCTATATACTACACCACACGGGACACATCCTCTATATACTACACCACACGGGACACATCCTCTATATACTACACCACACGGGACACATCCTCTATATACTACACCACACGGGGCACATCCTCTATATACTACACCACACGGGACACATCCTCTATATACTACACCACACGGGACACATCCTCTATATACTACACCACACGGGACACATCCTCTATATACTACACCACACGGGACACATCCTCTATATAGTACACCACACGGGACACATCCTCTATATACTACACCACATGGGACACATCCTCTATATACTATACCACACGGGACACATCCTCTATATACTACACCACACGGGGCACATCCTCTATGTACTGAACCACACGGGACACATCCTCTATATACTACACCACACGGGACACATCCTCTATATACTACACCACACAGGACACATCCTCTATATACTACACCACACGGGACACATCCTCTATATACTACACCGCACGGGACACATCCTCTATATACCACACCACACAGGACACATCCTCTATATACTACACCACACGGGGCACATCCTCTATGTACTGAACCACACGGGACACATCCTCTATATACTACACCACATGGGACACATCCTCTATATACTATACCACACGGGACACATCCTCTATATACTACACCATACGGGACACATCCTCTATATACTACACCACACGGGACACATCCTCTATATACTACACCACATGGGACACATCCTCTATATACTATACCACACGGGACACATCCTCTATATACTACACCACAAGGGACACATCCTCTATATACTACACCACACGGGGCACATCTATATACACTACACCACACGGGACACATCCTCTATATACTACACCACACGGGACATATCCTCTATATACTACACCACACATCCTCTATATACTACACCACACGGGACACATCCTCTATATACTACACCACACGGGACACATCCTCTATATAGTACACCACACGGGACACATCCTCTATATACTACACCACACATCCTCTATATACTACACCACACGGGACACATCCTCTATATACTACACCACACGGGACACATCCTCTATATACTACACCACACATCCTCTATATACTACACCACACGGGACACATCCTCTATATACTACACCACATGGGACACATCCTCTATATAGTACACCACACGGGACACATCCTCTATATACTACACCACACATCCTCTATATACTACACCACACGGGACACATCCTCTATATACTACACCACACGGGACACATCCTCTATATACTACACCACACATCCTCTATATACTACACCACACGGGACACATCCTCTATATACTACACCACACGGGACACATCCTCTATATACTACACCACACATCCTCTATATACTACACCACACGGGACACATCCTCTATATACTACACCACACGGGACACATCCTCTATATACTACACCACACGGGACACATCCTCTATATAATACACCACACGGGACACATCCTCTATATACTACACCACACGGGACACATCCTCTATATACTACACCACACGGGACACATCCTCTATATAGTACACCACACGGGACACATCCTCTATATACTACACCGCACGGGACACATCCTCTATATACTACACCACACGGGACACATCCTCTATATACTACACCACATGGGACACATCCTCTATATACTACACCACACGGGACACATCCTCTATATACTATACCACACGGGACACATCCTCTATATACTACACCACACGGGGCACATCCTCTATGTACTATACCACACGGGACACATCCTCTATATACTACACCACACGGGACACATCCTCTATATACTACACCACACAGGACACATCCTCTATATACTACACCACACGGGACACATCCTCTATATACTACACCGCACGGGACACATCCTCTATATACTACACCACACAGGACACATCCTCTATATACTACACCACACGGGGCACATCCTCTATGTACTGAACCACACGGGACACATCCTCTATATACTATACCACACGGGACACATCCTCTATATACTACACCACATGGGACACATCCTCTATATACTATACCACACGGGACACATCCTCTATATACTACACCATACGGGACACATCCTCTATATACTACACCACACGGGACACATCCTCTATATACTACACCACATGGGACCCATCCTCTATATACTATACCACACGGGACACATCCTCTATATAATACACCACACGGGACACATCCTCTATATATACTGCACCACACGGGACACATCCTCTATATACTACACCACACGGGACACATCCTCTATATACTACACCGCACGGGACACATCCTCTATATACTACACCACACGGGACACATCCTCTATATGTTACACCACACGGGACACATCCTCTATATGCTACACCACACGGGACACATCCTCTATATACTACACCACACGGGACACATCCTCTATATACTACACCACACGGGACACATCCTCTATATACTACACCACACGGGACACATCCTCTATATACTACACCACACGGGACACATCCTCTATATACTACACCACACGGGACATATCCTCTATATACTACACCACACATCCTCTATATACTACACCACACGGGACACATCCTCTATATACTACACCACACGGGACACATCCTCTATATAGTACACCACACGGGACACATCCTCTATATACTACACCACATGGGACACATCCTCTATATACTACACCACACGGGACACATCCTCTATATACTACACCACACGGGACACATCCTCTATATACTACACCACACATCCTCTATACACTACACCACACGGGACACATCCTCTATATACTACACCACATGGGACACATCCTCTATATAGTACACCACACGGGACACATCCTCTATATACTACACCACACATCCTCTATATACTACACCACACGGGACACATCCTCTATATACTACACCACACGGGACACATCCTCTATATACTACACCACACATCCTCTATATACTACACCACACGGGACACATCCTCTATATATACTGCACCACACGGGACACATCCTCTATATACTACACCACACGGGACACATCCTCTATATATACTACACCACACGGGACACATCCTCTATATATACTGCACCACACGGGACACATCCTCTATATACTACACCACACGGGACACATCCTCTATATACTACACCACACGGGACACATCCTCTATATACTACACCGCACGGGACACATCCTCTATATACTGCACCGCATGGGACACATCCTCTATATACTACACCACACGGGACACATCCTCTATATACTACACCACACGGGACACATCCTCTATATACTACACCGCATGGGACACATCCTCTATATACTACACCACACGGGACACATCCTCTATATACTACACCACACGGGACACATCCTCTATATACTACACCACACGGGACATATCCTCTATATACTACACCACACATCCTCTATATACTACACCACACGGGACACATCCTCTATATACTACACCACACGGGACACATCCTCTATATAGTACACCACACGGGACACATCTTCTATATACTACACCACACGGGACACATCCTCTATATACTACACCACACGGGACACATCCTCTATATACTACACCACACGGGGCACATCTATATACACTACACCACACGGGACACATCCTCTATATACTACACCACACGGGACATATCCTCTATATACTACACCACACATCCTCTATATACTACACCACACGGGACACATCCTCTATATAGTACACCACACGGGACACATCCTCTATATACTACACCACACATCCTCTATATACTACACCACACGGGACACATCCTCTATATACTACACCACACGGGACACATCCTCTATATACTACACCACACATCCTCTATATACTACACCACACGGGACACATCCTCTATATACTACACCACATGGGACACATCCTCTATATAGTACACCACACGGGACACATCCTCTATATACTACACCACACATCCTCTATATACTACACCACACGGGACACATCCTCTATATACTACACCACACAGGACACATCCTCTATATACTACACCACACATCCTCTATATACTATACCACACGGGACACATCCTCTATATACTACACCACACGGGACACATCCTCTATATACTACACCACACATCCTCTATATACTACACCACACGGGACACATCCTCTATATACTACACCACACGGGACACATCCTCTATATACTACACCACACGGGACACATCCTCTATATACTACACCACACGGGACACATCCTCTATATACTACACCACACGGGACACATCCTCTATATACTACACCACATGGGACACATCCTCTATATACTACACCACACGGGACACATCCTCTATATAGTACACCACACGGGACACATCCTCTATATACTACACCACACGGGACACATCCTCTATATACTACACCACACGGGACACATCCTCTATATACTACACCACACGGGACACATCCTCTATATACTACACCACACATCCTCCATATACTACACCACACGGGACACATCCTCTATATACTGCACCACACGGGACACATCCTCTATATACTACACCACACATCCTCTATATACTACACCACACGGGACACATCCTCTATATACTACACCACACGGGACACATCCTCTATATATTACACCACACGGGACACATCCTCTATATACTACACCACACGGGACACATCCTCTCTATACTACACCACACGGGTCACATCCTCTATATATTATACCACACGGGACACATCCTCTATATACTACACCACACGGGGCACATCTATATACACTACACCACACGGGACACATCCTCTATATACTACACCACACGGGACATATCCTCTATATACTACACCACACATCCTCTATATACTACACCACACGGGACACATCCTCTATATACTACACCACACGGGACACATCCTCTATATACTACACCACACATCCTCTATATACTACACCACACGGGACACATCCTCTATATACTACACCACACGGGACACATCCTCTATATACTACACCACACGGGACACATCCTCTATATACTGCACCACACGGGACACATCCTCTATATACTACACCACACGGGACACATCCTCTATATACTACACCACACGGGACACATCCTCTATATACTACACCACACGGGACACATCCTCTATATACTACACCACACGGGACACATCCTCTATATACTACACCACATGGGACACATCCTCTATATACTACACCACACGGGACACATCCTCTATATACTACACCACACGGGACACATCCTCTATATACTATACCACACGGGACACATCCTCTATATACTACACCACACGGGGCACATCCTCTATGTACTGAACCACACGGGACACATCCTCTATATACTATACCACACGGGACACATCCTCTATATACTACACCACACGGGGCACATCCTCTATATACTGCACCACACGGGACACATCCTCTATATACTATACCACACGGGACACATCCTCTATATACTACACCACACGGGGCACATCCTCTATGTACTGAACCACACGGGACACATCCTCTATATACTACACCACACGGGGCACATCCTCTATATACTACACCACACGGGGCACATCCTCTATGTACTGAACCACACGGGACACATCCTCTATATACTACACCACACGGGACACATCCTCTATATACTACACCACACAGGACACATCCTCTATATACTACACCACACGGGACACATCCTCTATATACTACACCGCACGGGACACATCCTCTATATACTACACCACACAGGACACATCCTCTATATACTACACCACACGGGGCACATCCTCTATGTACTGAACCACACGGGACACATCCTCTATATACTATAACACACGGGACACATCCTCTATATACTACACCACATGGGACACATCCTCTATATACTATACCACACGGGACACATCCTCTATATACTACACCATACGGGACACATCCTCTATATACTACACCACATGGGACACATCCTCTATATACTATACCATACGGGACACATCCTCTATATACTACACCACACAGGACACATCCTCTATATACTACACCACACGGGGCACATCTATATACACTACACCACATGGGACACATCCTCTATATACTATACCACACGGGACACATCCTCTATATAATACACCACATGGGACACATCCTTCATATACTACACCACACGGGACACATCCTCTATATACTACACCACACGGGACACATCCTCTATATACTACACCACACGGGACACATCCTCTATATACTACACCACATGGGACACATCCTCTATATACTACACCACACGGGACACATCCTCTATATATACTGCACCACACGGGACACATCCTCTATATACTACACCACACGGGACACATCCTCTATATACTACACCGCACGGGACACATCCTCTATATACTGCACCGCATGGGACACATCCTCTATATACTACACCGCACGGGACACATCCTCTATATACTGCACCGCATGGCACACATCCTCTATATACTACACCGCACGGGACACATCCTCTATATACTGCACCACACGGGACACATCCTCTATATGTTACACCACACGGGACACATCCTCTATATACTACACCACACGGGACACATCCTCTATATACTACACCGCACGGGACACATCCTCTATATACTGCACCGCATGGGACACATCCTCTATATACTACACCACACGGGACACATCCTCTATATACTACACCACACGGGACACATCCTCTATATACTACACCACACGGGACACATCCTCTATATACTACACCGCATGGGACACATCCTCTATATACTACACCACACGGGACACATCCTCTATATACTACACCACACGGGACACATCCTCTATATACTGCACCACACGGGACACATCCTCTATATACTGCACCACACGGGACACATCCTCTATATACTACACCACACATCCTCTATATACTACACCACACGGGACATATCCTCTATATACTACACCACACATCCTCTATATACTACACCACACGGGACACATCCTCTATATACTACACCACACGGGACACATCCTCTATATAGTACACCACACGGGACACATCCTCTATATACTACACCACACATCCTCTATATACTACACCACACGGGACACATCCTCTATATACTACACCACACGGGACACATCCTCTATATACTACACCACACATCCTCTATACACTACACCACACGGGACACATCCTCTATATACTACACCACATGGGACACATCCTCTATATAGTACACCACACGGGACACATCCTCTATATACTACACCACACATCCTCTATATACTACACCACACGGGACACATCCTCTATATACTACACCACACGGGACACATCCTCTATATACTACACCACACATCCTCTATATACTACACCACACGGGACACATCCTCTATATACTACACCACACGGGACACATCCTCTATATACTACACCACACATCCTCTATATACTACACCACACGGGACACATCCTCTATATACTACACCACACGGGACACATCCTCTATATACTACACCACACGGGACACATCCTCTATATACTACACCACACGGGACACATCCTCTATATACTACACCACACGGGACACATCCTCTATATACTACACCGCACGGGACACATCCTCTATATACTACACCGCACGGGACACATCCTCTATATACTACACCACACGGGACACATCCTCTATATACTACACCACACGGGACACATCCTCTATATACTACACCGCACGGGACACATCCTCTATATACTACACCACACGGGACACATCCTCTATATACTACACCACACGGGACACATCCTCTATATACTACACCACACGGGACACATCCTCTATATACTACACCACACGGGGCACATCCTCTATATACTACACCACACGGGACACATCCTCTATATACTACACCACACGGGACACATCCTCTATATACTACACCACACGGGACACATCCTCTATATACTACACCACACGGGACACATCCTCTATATAGTACACCACACGGGACACATCCTCTATATACTACACCACATGGGACACATCCTCTATATACTATACCACACGGGACACATCCTCTATATACTACACCACACGGGGCACATCCTCTATGTACTGAACCACACGGGACACATCCTCTATATACTACACCACACGGGACACATCCTCTATATACTACACCACACAGGACACATCCTCTATATACTACACCACACGGGACACATCCTCTATATACTACACCGCACGGGACACATCCTCTATATACCACACCACACAGGACACATCCTCTATATACTACACCACACGGGGCACATCCTCTATGTACTGAACCACACGGGACACATCCTCTATATACTACACCACATGGGACACATCCTCTATATACTATACCACACGGGACACATCCTCTATATACTACACCATACGGGACACATCCTCTATATACTACACCACACGGGACACATCCTCTATATACTACACCACATGGGACACATCCTCTATATACTATACCACACGGGACACATCCTCTATATACTACACCACAAGGGACACATCCTCTATATACTACACCACACGGGGCACATCTATATACACTACACCACACGGGACACATCCTCTATATACTACACCACACGGGACATATCCTCTATATACTACACCACACATCCTCTATATACTACACCACACGGGACACATCCTCTATATACTACACCACACGGGACACATCCTCTATATAGTACACCACACGGGACACATCCTCTATATACTACACCACACATCCTCTATATACTACACCACACGGGACACATCCTCTATATACTACACCACACGGGACACATCCTCTATATACTACACCACACATCCTCTATATACTACACCACACGGGACACATCCTCTATATACTACACCACATGGGACACATCCTCTATATAGTACACCACACGGGACACATCCTCTATATACTACACCACACATCCTCTATATACTACACCACACGGGACACATCCTCTATATACTACACCACACGGGACACATCCTCTATATACTACACCACACATCCTCTATATACTACACCACACGGGACACATCCTCTATATACTACACCACACGGGACACATCCTCTATATACTACACCACACATCCTCTATATACTACACCACACGGGACACATCCTCTATATACTACACCACACGGGACACATCCTCTATATACTACACCACACGGGACACATCCTCTATATAATACACCACACGGGACACATCCTCTATATACTACACCACACGGGACACATCCTCTATATACTACACCACACGGGACACATCCTCTATATAGTACACCACACGGGACACATCCTCTATATACTACACCGCACGGGACACATCCTCTATATACTACACCACACGGGACACATCCTCTATATACTACACCACATGGGACACATCCTCTATATACTACACCACACGGGACACATCCTCTATATACTATACCACACGGGACACATCCTCTATATACTACACCACACGGGGCACATCCTCTATGTACTATACCACACGGGACACATCCTCTATATACTACACCACACGGGACACATCCTCTATATACTACACCACACAGGACACATCCTCTATATACTACACCACACGGGACACATCCTCTATATACTACACCGCACGGGACACATCCTCTATATACTACACCACACAGGACACATCCTCTATATACTACACCACACGGGGCACATCCTCTATGTACTGAACCACACGGGACACATCCTCTATATACTATACCACACGGGACACATCCTCTATATACTACACCACATGGGACACATCCTCTATATACTATACCACACGGGACACATCCTCTATATACTACACCATACGGGACACATCCTCTATATACTACACCACACGGGACACATCCTCTATATACTACACCACACGGGACACATCCTCTATATACTACACCACATGGGACCCATCCTCTATATACTATACCACACGGGACACATCCTCTATATAATACACCACACGGGACACATCCTCTATATATACTGCACCACACGGGACACATCCTCTATATACTACACCACACGGGACACATCCTCTATATACTACACCGCACGGGACACATCCTCTATATACTACACCACACGGGACACATCCTCTATATGTTACACCACACGGGACACATCCTCTATATGCTACACCACACGGGACACATCCTCTATATACTACACCACACGGGACACATCCTCTATATACTACACCACACGGGACACATCCTCTATATACTACACCACACGGGACACATCCTCTATATACTACACCACACGGGACACATCCTCTATATACTACACCACACGGGACATATCCTCTATATACTACACCACACATCCTCTATATACTACACCACACGGGACACATCCTCTATATACTACACCACACGGGACACATCCTCTATATAGTACACCACACGGGACACATCCTCTATATACTACACCACATGGGACACATCCTCTATATACTACACCACACGGGACACATCCTCTATATACTACACCACACGGGACACATCCTCTATATACTACACCACACATCCTCTATACACTACACCACACGGGACACATCCTCTATATACTACACCACATGGGACACATCCTCTATATAGTACACCACACGGGACACATCCTCTATATACTACACCACACATCCTCTATATACTACACCACACGGGACACATCCTCTATATACTACACCACACGGGACACATCCTCTATATACTACACCACACATCCTCTATATACTACACCACACGGGACACATCCTCTATATATACTGCACCACACGGGACACATCCTCTATATACTACACCACACGGGACACATCCTCTATATATACTACACCACACGGGACACATCCTCTATATATACTGCACCACACGGGACACATCCTCTATATACTACACCACACGGGACACATCCTCTATATACTACACCACACGGGACACATCCTCTATATACTACACCGCACGGGACACATCCTCTATATACTGCACCGCATGGGACACATCCTCTATATACTACACCACACGGGACACATCCTCTATATACTACACCACACGGGACACATCCTCTATATACTACACCGCATGGGACACATCCTCTATATACTACACCACACGGGACACATCCTCTATATACTACACCACACGGGACACATCCTCTATATACTACACCACACGGGACATATCCTCTATATACTACACCACACATCCTCTATATACTACACCACACGGGACACATCCTCTATATACTACACCACACGGGACACATCCTCTATATAGTACACCACACGGGACACATCTTCTATATACTACACCACACGGGACACATCCTCTATATACTACACCACACGGGACACATCCTCTATATACTACACCACACGGGGCACATCTATATACACTACACCACACGGGACACATCCTCTATATACTACACCACACGGGACATATCCTCTATATACTACACCACACATCCTCTATATACTACACCACACATCCTCTATATACTACACCACACATCCTCTATATACTACACCACACATCCTCTATATACTACACCACACGGGACACATCCTCTATATAGTACACCACACGGGACACATCCTCTATATACTACACCACACATCCTCTATATACTACACCACACGGGACACATCCTCTATATACTACACCACACGGGACACATCCTCTATATACTACACCACACATCCTCTATATACTACACCACACGGGACACATCCTCTATATACTACACCACATGGGACACATCCTCTATATAGTACACCACACGGGACACATCCTCTATATACTACACCACACATCCTCTATATACTACACCACACGGGACACATCCTCTATATACTACACCACACAGGACACATCCTCTATATACTACACCACACATCCTCTATATACTATACCACACGGGACACATCCTCTATATACTACACCACACGGGACACATCCTCTATATACTACACCACACATCCTCTATATACTACACCACACGGGACACATCCTCTATATACTACACCACACGGGACACATCCTCTATATACTACACCACACGGGACACATCCTCTATATACTACACCACACGGGACACATCCTCTATATACTACACCACACGGGACACATCCTCTATATACTACACCACATGGGACACATCCTCTATATACTACACCACACGGGACACATCCTCTATATAGTACACCACACGGGACACATCCTCTATATACTACACCACACGGGACACATCCTCTATATACTACACCACACGGGACACATCCTCTATATACTACACCACACGGGACACATCCTCTATATACTACACCGCACGGGACACATCCTCTATATACTACACCACACGGGACACATCCTCTATATGTTACACCACACGGGACACATCCTCTATATGCTACACCACACGGGACACATCCTCTATATACTACACCACACGGGACACATCCTCTATATACTACACCACACGGGACACATCCTCTATATACTACACCACACGGGACACATCCTCTATATACTACACCACACGGGACACATCCTCTATATACTACACCACACGGGACATATCCTCTATATACTACACCACACATCCTCTATATACTACACCACACGGGACACATCCTCTATATACTACACCACACGGGACACATCCTCTATATAGTACACCACACGGGACACATCCTCTATATACTACACCACATGGGACACATCCTCTATATACTACACCACACGGGACACATCCTCTATATACTACACCACACGGGACACATCCTCTATATACTACACCACACATCCTCTATACACTACACCACACGGGACACATCCTCTATATACTACACCACATGGGACACATCCTCTATATAGTACACCACACGGGACACATCCTCTATATACTACACCACACATCCTCTATATACTACACCACACGGGACACATCCTCTATATACTACACCACACGGGACACATCCTCTATATACTACACCACACATCCTCTATATACTACACCACACGGGACACATCCTCTATATATACTGCACCACACGGGACACATCCTCTATATACTACACCACACGGGACACATCCTCTATATATACTACACCACACGGGACACATCCTCTATATATACTGCACCACACGGGACACATCCTCTATATACTACACCACACGGGACACATCCTCTATATACTACACCACACGGGACACATCCTCTATATACTACACCGCACGGGACACATCCTCTATATACTGCACCGCATGGGACACATCCTCTATATACTACACCACACGGGACACATCCTCTATATACTACACCACACGGGACACATCCTCTATATACTACACCGCATGGGACACATCCTCTATATACTACACCACACGGGACACATCCTCTATATACTACACCACACGGGACACATCCTCTATATACTACACCACACGGGACATATCCTCTATATACTACACCACACATCCTCTATATACTACACCACACGGGACACATCCTCTATATACTACACCACACGGGACACATCCTCTATATAGTACACCACACGGGACACATCTTCTATATACTACACCACACGGGACACATCCTCTATATACTACACCACACGGGACACATCCTCTATATACTACACCACACGGGGCACATCTATATACACTACACCACACGGGACACATCCTCTATATACTACACCACACGGGACATATCCTCTATATACTACACCACACATCCTCTATATACTACACCACACATCCTCTATATACTACACCACACATCCTCTATATACTACACCACACATCCTCTATATACTACACCACACGGGACACATCCTCTATATAGTACACCACACGGGACACATCCTCTATATACTACACCACACATCCTCTATATACTACACCACACGGGACACATCCTCTATATACTACACCACACGGGACACATCCTCTATATACTACACCACACATCCTCTATATACTACACCACACGGGACACATCCTCTATATACTACACCACATGGGACACATCCTCTATATAGTACACCACACGGGACACATCCTCTATATACTACACCACACATCCTCTATATACTACACCACACGGGACACATCCTCTATATACTACACCACACAGGACACATCCTCTATATACTACACCACACATCCTCTATATACTATACCACACGGGACACATCCTCTATATACTACACCACACGGGACACATCCTCTATATACTACACCACACATCCTCTATATACTACACCACACGGGACACATCCTCTATATACTACACCACACGGGACACATCCTCTATATACTACACCACACGGGACACATCCTCTATATACTACACCACACGGGACACATCCTCTATATACTACACCACACGGGACACATCCTCTATATACTACACCACATGGGACACATCCTCTATATACTACACCACACGGGACACATCCTCTATATAGTACACCACACGGGACACATCCTCTATATACTACACCACACGGGACACATCCTCTATATACTACACCACACGGGACACATCCTCTATATACTACACCACACGGGACACATCCTCTATATACTACACCACACATCCTCCATATACTACACCACACGGGACACATCCTCTATATACTGCACCACACGGGACACATCCTCTATATACTACACCACACATCCTCTATATACTACACCACACGGGACACATCCTCTATATACTACACCACACGGGACACATCCTCTATATATTACACCACACGGGACACATCCTCTATATACTACACCACACGGGACACATCCTCTCTATACTACACCACACGGGTCACATCCTCTATATATTATACCACACGGGACACATCCTCTATATACTACACCACACGGGGCACATCTATATACACTACACCACACGGGACACATCCTCTATATACTACACCACACGGGACATATCCTCTATATACTACACCACACATCCTCTATATACTACACCACACGGGACACATCCTCTATATACTACACCACACGGGACACATCCTCTATATACTACACCACACATCCTCTATATACTACACCACACGGGACACATCCTCTATATACTACACCACACGGGACACATCCTCTATATACTACACCACACGGGACACATCCTCTATATACTGCACCACACGGGACACATCCTCTATATACTACACCACACGGGACACATCCTCTATATACTACACCACATGGGACACATCCTCTATATACTACACCACACGGGACACATCCTCTATATACTACACCACACATCCTCTATATACTACACCACACGGGACACATCCTCTATATACTACACCACACAGGACACATCCTCTATATACTACACCACACATCCTCTATATACTATACCACACGGGACACATCCTCTATATACTACACCACACATCCTCTATATACTACACCACACGGGACACATCCTCTATATACTACACCACACAGGACACATCCTCTATATACTACACCACACATCCTCTATATACTATACCACACGGGACACATCCTCTATATACTACACCACACGGGACACATCCTCTATATACTACACCACACATCCTCTATATACTACACCACACGGGACACATCCTCTATATACTACACCACACGGGACACATCCTCTATATACTACACCACACGGGACACATCCTCTATATACTACACCACACGGGACACATCCTCTATATACTACACCACACGGGACACATCCTCTATATACTACACCACATGGGACACATCCTCTATATACTACACCACACGGGACACATCCTCTATATAGTACACCACACGGGACACATCCTCTATATACTACACCACACGGGACACATCCTCTATATACTACACCACACGGGGCACATCCTCTATATACTACACCACACGGGACACATCCTCTATATACTACACCACACATCCTCCATATACTACACCACACGGGACACATCCTCTATATACTGCACCACACGGGACACATCCTCTATATACTACACCACACATCCTCTATATACTACACCACACGGGACACATCCTCTATATACTACACCACACGGGACACATCCTCTATATATTACACCACACGGGACACATCCTCTATATACTACACCACACGGGACACATCCTCTCTATACTACACCACACGGGTCACATCCTCTATATATTATACCACACGGGACACATCCTCTATATACTACACCACACGGGACACATCCTCTATATTTTACATCAGATAGGAGAACTAACTGGTAATTTTAATATTGCTGTTAAATAGTGTAAATTAGGTTTTATTTCTTTATTTTGTATGACAATCACATAGCAATGTTCAATGATAATTTCCACTTTTCTATGTTGAAGATGAACTTGTTATGTTACAATAATCGGAATAAGGATGCAGTCAGGCGGCCGTATAACATGGACGATGATCGCATTGCAGTCCTCAGACTGGACATCTGCTCTCCTGACCTGAGTGTGACAGCTGCATAGAAATAAATGCTGTCATGCTCAGGTCAGGATAGCCGACAGCCAGTCCGAGGATTGCAATGCGATCCTCGCGCGTTTAATACGGCCGTCTGACTGCACCCTAACTATGACTGTAGGAATTGTGTAAAATGAGAAACCCTTAGTAATATTTCCTTCCTTATTAAATAACCGGCTACATACTTTACTCATCACTTTCTGTTCTGTCTGTGATTTAAATTAAAGTTCACTTTCAATTCCTCTCATTTTGATGGAAAATATAACGTTTATTTGACATTATATTTGCTGTTAATCAGTTACTTTGGAAGGTCAACTATTTACAAGAATACTTTTTTTTTTCATGTGTCATAATAATATATCACTGTAGTGATTTAGTGAATGGAATGATAGCTGTCATCAAAGCACTGGCTAAGATTATGCTGCTTCAAGGCAGTGATTTTACCTCCCCTTGTAATGCTGATCTAGGATGTGGGTGCTCAATAAAGTCTAGAACCCCTCTGATGCGCCAATTGTGACTCAAGTCTTGTATCAGATTTACTTCTCATTGCATCTAGATTAGATTTTTTTACTGATGCCATTTATTAGAATCATTCCTTAGTGCTCTTGTATGTTGCTTCCATGCAAATCTGTGTGTCTTCATGATTAGAAGCTACAAATTAACCATTTGCCTTGTGTGATATTTGTGTCATAACAACCAAAATGTTTCCCGTTCACAGAACTGGGTGCTTCGAACATTGTCAGATTCCAATACGACCAGAAGGTAAGACGATTTTTATAGAAGTCTCATGGTGTCTATCTAAGCCATTATTAAGACTCGACGCTATTTTAATTCTAAAATTAAGCTTCTTTAACAATGGAATCCCCCCATTTATGTTTTGCCATATCCCCTATCCTTTTCGACATGTCAAGCAGCAGAGGCCATCTGTCGGAAGTCATATCAGTCAGGATAGCGATCTGGTCAACATGGAAATAAAATTAATGGGTTTCGGAAATGTAGGTTTTTAAATCTCTTATTTAGTGTTTGTTGGAGAGGTCCATGGTCAGTGTGATGGAATCCACAGATATTATGGAGTCTCAGCCTTACTGAAACCCATTTTATATATCGGAAAAGCCTATTTCAAGGTACTTTTCCTGTCCTGTGAAGACATCCAGTCTCATTTTAAAGAATAACATATTCCTGAGATATTCCTGTGTGGTGACATACGGTAATCTAATTAAAATCATCTTAGTCACTTTAAGTATTACTTTATGATTGTTATATTGACCTTGGGTTGATAATGAGGACTTACTTATTAATTATTCTGAAGTCAATAAAACCTTGATGATTATACAGGCTGTATAAATAATTTGACAGGCCTCTACTAAGCCCCCACTATGGTTCCACATGCTAGGTACTTTCCAAAGATATCCATGCCGGAGAAATTATAGAAGCATACTGACAAAGGCTAACCATATGCAAGTGAGCATTGATCTGACGGTTTGGGCTTTAAAGTCCCTCATGCACAATTTGCTCAACTATGCATGTCTATTTGCAATGACGAGAAGAGAAACAGACAATGTTATAAACCTCTAGGAATGTGTTGTCAACTGCGAGAAAGAACATGTGACATATCTAAATTCGATATGCTAACCCCTGCTTTTCCCTTATGTCAGACATCTAGGGACTGTTAGTTTAACCCTATGTAAATTAAATTATGGGCTTATCCCATCAAAATCAGTGGACAGGGTCCGCCTTAATATAAAATGTAATGAGAATAGTTATAGAGCTTATCATCAGTGGAAAAGGGCATCAAAGATAAATTAGGGTATATTAATCTGGTTCGCTATTGGTGTCTATGTAGACCCCACTACGGTCCCACATGTCGGTTACTTTGAAGAAATCCAAACAACTATCTATGTAGAAGAAATTTCAGAATAGTACTGACAAAAAGGCTGGCTATATGCAAATTAGCATGGATCTAACATTTTTGGCTTCAAAGTCCCTCATAAATATGCTACATTTGCTTAGCTATGCATGTTTATTGCAATAAAGAGAAAAGACACCTCTGGAAAAGTGTTGTCAACTAGAATGAACAGGATCAGGCACATATAAATTTAGGCATATCTGAATTCAATAAAGCTTCCCCCTGGTTTCCCCTTCTATCAGACATTTAGGGACTTTTAGATGTGACGCTAGTTACTACTCATGGACTAACAGTGAGTCAGAGTGGTCAAGAGGTCCAAGATCAAAAGCCAGGAAGGTATGTCAAAGACAGAGGGATAAGACAAACGGATAGTCAGGGGCAAAGTCCGGGGTATGGTGACTAAAGTCAGAATACATCAAAGGCAAAAGGGGTTATACAAACGGGTAGTCGAAAGGCAAATCCTAGGTCTAGCAACAAAAGATCAGAATATCAAAATACTAAACCCAAACACAACACCGACAGCCCGACACCTCTCTGCTATGCATAGGGTGGCTGAGCTGTCACTCACAGCACTGACAGCCCAACATGCCCCTGCTATCCATAGGGTGGCTGAGCAGTCACTTACAGCGTCCCTAGTACACAAGCGAGTGTTGGAATTGTGACATTAGACATCTAGGGACTGTGTACATATGTTAACCCTATGTACATTAATTCAAGGGAGTAACCCATCAAAATCAGTTTACAGGGTCAGCTTTAATCTAGTGTATGGACAGCTTAAAATAACAGTTATAATGCTTCTTATCAATGGAAATGGAATGAAGGATAAATGAGGATGTATTAATTGGATTTCTCTTGTTAGTGCAGTTTTCCTCCATACAGTGGCTGCTGGAGGAAAAAAATGTGACAAGGCCTGTCCATCAGCCGCTTCCAATTGTGAAACACCTGACATGGGAAAGCTGCTTTTCTATTGGAGCTGTCATTCTGGTCTGGTCACTTTTCCCTCCATCAGTAGCCATTTTATGGACAAAATTGCTGGTCTGTTTTAGAGGAAAGCTGCACTAAAAAGAGAAAGTGGCCATCCCCTTTAATAGTAGAGATGAGAAAATCTCAGCAGTCTCTGGCTGCCGGAATGGAGCCCTCCTTCCTACCCGAATTCCCGGGGGGCCTCTACTGATTTGTGGAGCTAATACAACGTCATTGCCGGTAAGACGAGGCTCACATGGCTCCCTTCCGGCATGCAACGGACTACTGACATGGCCAATGAACCAGAGTCCTGTAAATCGATTTGCTCATCTCTAATTATTAATACATTTATTTTACCCGCTTATATAGCGGCATCATATTCCGCAGCGCTGTACAGACATCATCACCACTGTCCCCATTGGAAATCAAAATCTAGATTCCCTATCAGTATGTCTTTGACGTATGGGAGGAAACTGGCGTTCCCAGAGGAAGGCCATGCAAACACGAAGAGAACATACAAACTCCTTCTAGATGTTGTCGCTCGTGGGATTTGAACCCAGAACCCCAGCGCTGCAATGCTACCCACTGAGCTACCATTTACGATTTCCACAGTAAAAGTGGAAATGGGGGTATGAAGATTTAAGGGATTGTCCTACATTAGAATGGCTGCTTCCTGCTTCAAAAACAGCGCCGCACCTGTCCACAGGTTGTATATGGCATTGCGTCTGTGGCCAGTTCATTTCAATGGAGCTCTCCGACAATACCATTTTAGATCATTTTGTGATTTAATCACATTTGAAACCAAATTTCTGCAGAAATTCGTAAAGTCTTCACTAACTTTTGAACACTAATGAAAGTTTCTAGGGTTAAAAATGTATTTTTAACCCATTTGTTATTGAGTAGTTGTGACTCAGCATCGCTTTCCCTGGAGGGGGGATTTCTCTCCTGTTTGCTTTGCCATTAACCGCACCCTTGTTATAAATGAGTAGATTAATAATTTTCTCCTGTGGAAACGCGTTATGGGTGACGGGAACAAATTTTTGGAGAGGCAGGTGTTTAATGTGCTAGAGGGGAGTTACAGGATCACGCATGTTTAACCTTTTCCAGGTGAGATATTTTTTTGGGGGTGGTGATATTTAGGAATGTAAATATATTTTGCAAGAATATTGACTCAATGTTTGAAGTATAAACTTCACATGACATGCAAATTTACATCAAGAATGTTGGTTGCTGCGTAATTAGAGGGAAGTAGGAAGACAAAGATATTGACTACTGCCAGGTACGAGCGGGACACATTTGAGATGGACGGTTGAGGAACTGGAAGTTGTAAAGAACTTCAACCTACTTGGATCAATGATCACTCAAGATACATCGACGACACCAGAAGTCAATAGGAGAATAGCGATGGGCAAATCAACAATGAAGTCACTGGACAAGGTCTTCAAATCGAGGAACATTTCACGGCTCGTACACAGTCTGGTCTTTTCTGTAGTAACATATGGATGCGAAACCTGGACGATAAAGAAACAAGACAGAAGAAGAATCAACGCCTTCGAAATAAGAAGGATGCTATCAATCCCATGGATGGCAAGAAGAACAAACAAATCAATTTTGGAACAAATCAAGTCAGACATGTCACTCAAAGCAAGGATCACTAAGTTACGACTTGGCTACTTTGGACACATCTAACGAAGAGAGCAACTAGTGGAGATGGACATCATGGTCGGAATGATGGAAGGAACAAGGCGAAGAGGAAGACCAGCAACTCAATGGCTTGATACTATGAAGATAACGGTGGAGAAGACCTATCTAGGCTTACGCAAGATCGATCTTCCTACAGAGCGTTCATCCATCAAGTCGCCATGTCTCGGCATCGAGAAGGCCGTTAATAATAATAATGATAATAATAATAGGATGCCGTGTGCGTTGTACTCTGTTCAACCCTAGGGGAGACTGGTCAGGATCTGCCTGGATGTCGTTATAGAAAGCTCATCAGCTATTGATGACATTTCAGTTTGGTCTCAACCACCATTCCAAATGTTCATGTAGATGGAGTTTTGTTACAGTAAGGGGATAAGAGATATTGCACCTGATTTCAGGCTGAAAATTGGGGAAGGGCTCCTGCTGCAGCCAGTAGCCTTACAGAGAAGTCTGATCTGAGTTTAGTGAAACGAGAAGGTGGGAATGGCAGATCTTCTGGGACACATAAAGAATTTATAATGTACAGTACAGTCCAAAAGTTTGGACACACCTTATCATTTAAAGATTTTTCTGTATTTTCTTGACAATGAAAATTGTACATTCACACTGAAGGCATGAAAACTATGAATTAACACATGTGGAATTATATACTTAACAAAAAAGTGTGAAACAACTGAAAATATGTCTTTTATTCTAGGTTCTTCAAAGTAGCCACCTTTTGCTTTGATGACTGCTTTGCACACTCTTGGCATTCTCTTGATGAGCTTCAAGAGGTAGTCGCCAGAAATGGTCTTCCAACAATCTTGAAGGAGTTCCCAGAGATGCTTAGCACTTGTTGGCCCTTTTGCCTTCACTCTGCGGTCCAGCTCACCCCAAACCATCTCGATTGGGTTCAGGTCTGGTGACTGTGGAGGCCAGGTCATCTGGCATAGCACCCCATCACTCTCCCTCTTCGTCAAATAGCCCTTACACAGCCTGGAGGTGTGTTTGGGGTCATTGTCCTGTTGAAAAATAAATGATGGTCCAACTAAACGCAAACCGGATGGAATAGCATGCCGCTGCAAGATGCTGTGGTAGCCATGCTGGTGCAGTATGCCTTCAGTTTTGAATAAATCTCCAGCAGTGTCACCAGCAAAGCACCCCCACACCATCACACCTCCTCCTCCATGCTTCACGGTGGGAGCCAGGCATGTAGAGTCCATCCATTCACCTTTTCTGCATCGCACAAAGACACGGTGGTTGGAACCAAACATCTCAAATTTGGACTCATCAGACCAAAGCACAGATTTCCACTGGTCTGATGTCCATTCCTTGTGTTCTTTAGCCCAAACAAGTCTCTTATGCTTGTTGCCTGCCCTTAGCAGTGGTTTCCGAGCAGCTATTTTACCATGAAGGCCTGCTGCACAAAGTCTCCTCTTAACAGTTGTTGAAGAGATGTTTCTGCTGCTAGAACTCTGTGTGGCATTGACCTGGTCTCTAATATGAGCTGCTGTTAACCTGCGATTTCTGAGGCTGGTGACTCGGATAAGCTTATCCTCAGAAGCAGAGGTGACTCTTGGTCTTCCTTTCCTGAGGCGGTCCTCATGTGAGCCAGTTTCGATGGTTTTTGCAACTGCACTTGGGGACACTTTCAAAGTTTTCCCAATTTTTCGGACTGACTGACCTTCATTTCTTAAAGTAATGATGGCAACTTGTTTTTCTTTACTTAGCTGCTTTTTTCTTGCCATAATACAAATTGTAACAGTCTATTCAGTAGGACTATCAGCTGTGTATCCACCAGACTTCTGCACAACACAACTGATGGTCCCAACACCATTTATAAGGCAAGAAATCCCACCTATTAAACCTGACAGAGTACACCTTGAAGTGAAAACCATTTCCGGTGACTACCTCTTGAAGCTCATCAAGAGAACGCCAATAGTGTGCAAAGCAGACATCAAAGCAAAAGGTGGCTACGTTGAAGAACCTAGAATATAAGACATATTTTCAGTTGTTTCACACATTTTTGTTAAGTATATAATTCCACATGTGTTAATTCCTAGTTTTGATGCCTTCATTGTGAATGTACAATTGTCATAGTCATGAAAATACAGAAAAATCTTTCAATGATAAGATGTGTCCAAACTTTTGGTCTGTACTGTATGTATTCTTCACACAGTTTTGGATGAGTTGACAGTCAGAGATTAAAGTAGAAATCTCTATAGCTTTTGATCATTTTCATATTTCTAGTGTTTCTAAATGGGAGTTTTATCGCAGTCGATCAATTCTCAACCACATCACTATCGTCTGGGCTCTCCCTATTGGTTTCAGAATTTTCACTTGCACAAGTTTCATCTTTTGTTTCTCGTTTTGACAGGGACGGAGTAGCAAAACTCAACATTTACTTTGAAGAAATGAATTACAAAAACATCCAGGAATCTGCTACAATTAATGTAAGTGGATAGAAAATATAAAAAAAAAATTCGAGGCACACCATATATGTACTGAGGTATAAGGGAGCATCATTTTTAGGGCTCTAATTAAAGGGGTTTTCACACAAATAAAAGTTAATTTTAATCAATACATCTTGGAATAATAATAAGTTCCACAATTGGATGTGTTTAAATAAAATGTTCCTGTGCGGAGATAATCTTATAAATGTGCCCCTGCTGTGTACTGTGTAATGGCTGTGTCTGACCGTACAGGAACATGGTCTGATCATACCATATCTCCTGGGCAGGGGGGGAGAAAAAAAACATACAGACATTACAGCAGGGGGTTGCAGCTGATTCTCTCTTTGAAGTAAAACATTGTTTAAAAACAGGCAGTGAAATGTTTTATCTCACAAAAAAGAATCAGCTGTGATCCGGGGCTGTAATGGCTGTAGACTCCCCCCCCCCTGCCCAGGAGCTGTGGTATGATCAGACTATGTTCCTGTATGGTCAGACACAGCCATTACACAGTACACAGCAGGGTCACATTTATAAGATTATCTCAGCACAGGGACATTTTATTTAAACACATCCAATTGTGGACCTTATTATTATTCCAAGATCTATGGATTAAAATTATCTTTTGTTCATGGGAAAATCACTTTAAGGAAAATACTAATGGAGCCTTTATGGCTGCACATGGAGGCTGTGCAGCTCCATATGTAATACTGTTGTACAGGCTTTGTAAATATGTATAAGCTCTTAGAATATAAACAAAAAACTTTAAAATATCCCTAATGTGTGAAGTTTATATTGGGCATAGAGGGATAGCAGATAATTTAAGAAAAATAGCGGTATGAAAAAAAGTAAGTACTACAGTGCTGGAAACGGGGTCTCAGTCACTAATTTATTCTTTCTGCTTTCCGTTTCATTAGATTTTCTTGTGGTCTTTTGTCAGGCAAGTAGCCCGGCGTGTTCCCATGTCTTGTATTTCCTGGGGCTCCCAGGAGACACACCTGTGTCTTGGTATTGCTCTAAGACTTGCTAGTAACTCTCTTAGTTGTCAGTGCACAGTTCCAGTCCACAGTCAACAGGACGTCTCCTGGCTAACTGTGGTTTCCCACCCATGAGTTACTTGTGTTTGGTTTACAGTAGTAACCCTGCTACCTGTCAGTGGAGGACCTCACCTACTGTGGTTTCCAGCAACCTTGCTCCCACGTGATACAGCCACCTGCCGTGGCCTGTTTGTCCACCCAGACCTTGAGCATAGAGGATCCATCTTACTACGTGAGCCTGCTACATGTGTAACAATTCCAACTTTTCAAAACTGTTTTCAATGAGAATCATGACATTTTTTTTCTATAAACACGCCCCTTTTTCATTGACCACGCCCTGTTCCTAGACCACACCCTTTTGCGTGCTTTGTTCCCTCCCACTGAGACTGTGTATGGGTCACAAATAAATCTTTGGTGGAAGACTGATTTGCAAGAACTTCGTACAGAATCCAGGAGACTTGCCAACTATTCCGGGAATTTGGGAAAAAAACGAAAAAAAAGTGGAAGTCTCCCAGACTTCCAGGAAAGTTAGATTAAAGACATTTTGGTGGAAGCATTGACTTTTTTTTTTACACACAATAAACAATGAAAGGTACTTTCCAAATGCGGGTCTGCTCACTCCTGCTCCATCACTTTACAAACAATGTTTAATAAAGCTGGAAATAAAACCAATGGAATGAATGCAGAATAGATGATGGTGGCCCCAATCCTAAACTTTAAGTGGTGCCCCCCAATTTACAAATGTAAAATACAGTTTTTTGGGCACTTTCAAGCACCAGTGCTTAAGTGGACCTCCTGTGCTCCATATAACAATGCCAAAAATTTCAGATTTTTCTGAAAATCGAATTATTTCAGCTAGCCTCTCTACTTAGAAATGCTCCATTATAGACTCACATTGGCCTAATACCTTCATTTATCTTATTAGGTCTTGCAGCAAAGGTCATGAATTTATGATCATTGAGGACCCCATTGATGTTTCCCATTGTAACCATTGATAATATTTGAACTAGGCAGTGGTCTAAATATCCCCAAGGTTCTAATTTGTAGCATAGGATGCGGCCATTAATTGACAAGGTAATTCTAAATGCACAGGCAGTTGTTACAGGTTTACCGTGACAGAGAGGGGCCAGAAGACCTCAGTGTCTGATTTCCCATACTCCTGCACTGATTAGAAGCACTTTTCCATTAAATGGTGCTGGTTTCTGTTAGCAGTGCAGGGGTTAATCTGTTCAGCTTGAAGTCTCTGAAGCTTCCCAGCTTGGATGATCTCAGTTGTTCAGTATTGACCACTCCCCTCTCCTATATATACTCGCCTCTGGCAATCTAGATTGCCAGTGTTAGTCTTACACTGCCTGGTGAGGAGTGGAGGTGTCAGTTGTTGGTAGAGGCGTTTGGAAAGTCGATCTGAGACTGTTGCTTGGTGTTTCATCCTCATCCTCTCCTATTTAGTTTTCCTTCCTTTTCTCCCCGTGTTCCTCTCTGTTGTCTGTGAGAGCATATTTGTATGATTGGTATATTCAGTCATCCCTGTATGTCCTTCCTCTCACAAAATTGAGGTGCCTCTCACAAAATTAGAATATCATCAAAAAGTTAATTTATTTCAGTTCTTCAATACAAAAAGTGAAACTGATATATTATATAGAATCATTACAAACAGAGTGATCTATTTCAAGTTTTTATTTCTGTTAATGTTGATGATTATGGCTTACAGCCAATGCAAACACAAAAGTCATTATCTCAGTAAATTAAAATAATTATCAAAAAAACACCTGCAAAGGCTTCCTAAGCATGTAAAAAGGTCCCTTAGTCAGTTTCAGTAGGCTCCACAATCATGGGGAAGACTGCTGACTTGACAGATGTCCAAAAGGCAGTCATTGACACACTCCACAAGGAGGGTAAGCCACAAAATGTCAATGCTAAAGAAGCTGGCTACTCACAGAGTGCTGTATCCAAGCATATTCATGGAAAGTTGAGTGGAAGGAAAAAGTGTGGTAGAAAAATGTGCATAAGCAACCGGGATAACCGCAGGAGTGGACTGCTGCTGGAGTCATTGCTTCAAGAGCCACCACACACAGACGTATCCAGGACATGGGCTACAAGTGTCGCATTCCTCGTGTCAAGCCACTCATGACTAATAGACAACGCCAGAAGCGTCTTACCTGGGCCAAGGAGAAAAAGACCTGGACTGTTCTCAGTGGTCCAAGGTGTTCTTTTCAGATGAAAGTAAATTTTGCATTTCATTTGGAAATCAAGGTCCCAGAGTCTGGAGGAAGAGTGGAGAGGCCACAATCCAAGCTGCTGGAGGTCTAGTGTGAAGTTTCCACAATCAGTGATGGTTTGGGGAGCCATGTCATCTGCTGGTGTAGGTCCACTGTGTTTTATCAAGACCAAAGTCAGTGCAGCCGTCTACCAGGACATTTTACAGAATTTCATGCTTCCCTCTGCCGACAAGCTTTATGGAGATGGAAATGT